>NC_071285.1:36723802-36748119 GCF_943735745.2 Anopheles bellator
TTTCCGGTAGCTCGTGCTCCACCAGTGCCGACAATGTGTGTGGCAAATTACTCACGATAAGGTGTCAAGTGTCCTAGCCATCCTCTTAAACAGCCAGCGAAAAACGGGAAACGATTGGGAAACTTACAGTTCGAGTGGCCAACGACGTAATTCATCATATTGAAATCGCCAACTCAAACACCAAAGTAATATAATAAAGAAACAGAGCGATAGCGAGAGCGAGAGAGAGAGAGAGCGACTGAGTGTGGCCACATAATGCAGCAAAAGACAAAGAGAAAAAAAACGAGGCAAAAACCGGTGGGGGGGAAAGTTCGTCTTCGCACTCCCAGTGGATATCTTTTATTTTCCGTTCGGTCGGAAAACCGAAATAAGAACCCTTAAAACTTTCCTGACGATCGTACTTTCCTCATATCTCTCGGTGGTGTGTGAATGTTTTTGTGCCAGTGCCTATTTAGGTGCGTCCCGGCACCACCACCAGCACCAGCAACGTCATCGAAAAGCGAACGGAGCGGAACAGGAAGTGATGCCCCCGACGACGACGGAGATCTGGAGCCACCACCGTAGCAAATGATGGAGGACTAATGGACGACTTACGAATCGGTTCCGGAACGCTGATGGTGTCCCGACCGACCGGGCGCACAATTCCCTGCGGACAGCTTCCTTCCAATTCCATCGTCCACATCCGGAGCATCGGTCTGTGTGTGTATCTGTGCGTAGGTTTTGTTTTTCCTCTCCATTTCCGCCCAATAAGCCCGCCCTCGGTGCGGCGGAACTTTTTTACGAGAGTCCTAACACTCTTTTTATGATGCTACTTTCACGAAGATGCTGTGCCGGGGAGTGCGCAAAACTTCGGATGCCGCTATTAATAAGTGTCCAAAACATGTTTCCGGTGGGGCGTTTCAGCCCAGGGAGCTTGGCGGACGCGGACCGTAAAGTCGAAGGCTAATTCCGGTGAGGGAAAATTCGATTAGGCGGCGCAGCATTGTCCGTGGCGGAAACCACCGGAAGCTTGCAGAACGCATGTAGCCGACGATGCCGACGCCGACGGTAGCCGTTACGTTTAATGGTGAACGGCCCGGTGCAAATCGAAGTCAGTATCAAATACCCGGCCATAATCGCATCAGCACAGGCTCACGGTGCCGAGTCGGCAAGAACACGGGCGCCGGCCTGGGGCTTCTGCGAGGGAATCTAATTAACCCAAACACTAGACACAAAATCCTCCTGTGATTAAACGCCTAGAATTGGATTACCGCCGTACCGTGCGCCCGAGTCCGGGTGGTGGCTCCGCTCAATCAGCAGGATAACATCGGCCAATGTGCCGTTGCTTCGGCCGGTTGCTGGCGGCGGGTCTTCATCAAAGCGGAACCGGTGCTCGGCAACGGGATCATCGGAGCACGATCGTTTTCCCGATGCGCGCGAGCTCCGAAGTACCATATTCCGTGTGCTGGTACCGAGCCTCACATCGTCGGATGCTGCCGAATGAGGCTCCGAGTTCGCTATTTCCCAGTGCGAACATGAAGTCACAAATCGAAAATCGAGCTCCACACATGCAACGCCTCGTATCATCGCTCGATGGGGCTTATTATCGTGAAACGGGGGGCCGGAATATCGGTACAATTCGGCACCCGTGAGCATCCCAGACAGACACGTGTTCCTTGGAGCCGGAAGTCTTGCGCCAATCGGAGCTGGTCTCAACCTTGGTCGGCAAATCCTTAGGGATGACAGATGGGCTGGCGCTATACGATGAGGTTCCTGGTTACACGCACGCAGACCAATCAACCTATTTCCATCACCATTCCGGGCACTTTCACTCTCTCGTCGTAAGGCTCCGTACCAGAGGAACTATATGAGGATTCTCCAGTCCCGGTTCGTCGAAGAATCGGACCGGAAGCTGGAGCTGTACCCGGTCACGGTCGGTAATCCAACGCACCGGTAACTACACCTCAATGGGCACCTACATGACGGAGTGAGCTGGAAGTCAATTTGCAAGCGACTAAATGAAATTCCACCTGCTGGCACTGGTACAATCTGGCTTCGCTATTCGTCCGTGGGAACGCAGGAACGTGGCAACAAACGTGGCGTGGTGCCACGGGAAAGAATGGAATGCCGGTGCGGATCGGCAGCTATCGGCAACGGTCCGTGGTGTTCCTTGATCCCATCGGCTCCCAGGACGTAGAAAGGAACGGTGCAAAAAGTCGGTCGGGCCGGGTTGTTTGCGGTGGAAAATCCACGGGAACAGATTCACTGCCAAACACAATTACTCCATATGCCTACTGCTGCCATTCACGGACTTCATAATACTCGGTCGGGCGAGGCATCAATCGACGAGGAAAAACATGCCGTACGTCACAACCGCCACCAATGTGTCAGCTTGCGGTAGTAATAAAATAAATATATTAAACTCCCAAATGTCAACACCAATAAACGTCGGGACCGCCTTCTAAGATCGCTCCTGTGCGCCAGTGGCATCAGGCAGGCAGGCAAAACACATAAATGAAATCAAATTTATGAGACCGACTCTACATCAACCGCTTACAGACAGAGTTCCAGACGGCGTTCATGGCGCTGTTTCACAGCTCGTATATCGGTCACGCCGGGTGTCTCTTCGCGTGAAGTAGTTGCTTCTGATTCTGTGGCTGGTGGTGTCAACATTTTGAACTCAATTCCACCCACCAGCGAAGAAGTGCAGATTGTCCGGAAAATTGTACCCATCTGCTGGAGAGGTCTACGACATCCTCTACTACTTGAGAGAGGGAAGTCTTCGCGTCAAATGTTCCCTCCGAGAACGGTTCCCGAGCTACCGGGACGAGATTGCCGGGGCCAAGGTTAGCATAATGGTTTGATAGATCTCAATTCACACATCCACAAATCCCTGCCCGGGAATCGAACAAAACGATGTGCCGACATTTATCGCTTTCAAACCACGCGGGATGGCGGTCTCCAAGGATTGCATGCCTGAATCGAGCCTGAAAAAAGAAAATGCACTGACCCACTGGTTTTTCCCGCTTCCCAAAACTGGGACCGGCCAAGTGGCAGCAAGGATGGCCAGTGGTGGCCAAACTAACCCACAGTCCGTCGGCCGATGGCGGGTTCGAAATTGATTTACGATGATCGTAAAACTAGTGGAAGAACAGCAGCGAATTGTTGGGTCGTACCGGCTGTTCGGCCCCCCCAGCGCCGAGACCATTTTGTGGTTCTTCAGCGTGTCGGTTATTGAAATACCATCATCAAACGCCGCGTGATGCCACTGGTTCCGGTGCTCCAGGCGTGGAACCCGGCTTTGGCCAGTGGCTCGTAAAATGGTGCCAGAGATTCGAGCGATTTTTTGTATCCTTTTCCGGCCAGACAGTAACGATCGGCACATTTTACGACCGCATGGGCGACCAAAACTTATCAATCTGGGCCGGGGGCTTGAAAACAAGTGATCAACCAGATCACCCACCCGGTTTGTGGTTCGGGATTTCAATCGAATGCGCTACTCGAAGCGACCGCTCGCCCAAGCGTCCCACCGGGTGGAATGGGTTTTTAATCGTCTTCCTGAAACACTAGGTCCACTTCCTTCAGGTCCCCGAGAAAACGGCTCCCAGCCACGAGCCGAAAATTGTCAGGCCCGTTAACGGCCATGATTTACGGGCTGCCGCCGGGAGCCGGACAATAAAAATGCACGAAATATTGCATGGCGGCCAACTGTGGGGATCCGACGTGCGAAGGATTAGCAAGGGGCTGGTGTTGGGCCGCGAAAGGTAATGTCAACGCCGCCAAAATCCGCAACAGGCAACGTACCGACTCCGGAGCGTGCCGTAGCTGGAGTAGGTCCGCCCGCTGATGGGTCTATTTCCTTTAGGGGCCATCGATCCCAGCTCCTCTCCCCGGTGCAGCGACTTTGCGCCCGCGACACGCGATAAAATATAGCACCAATCAGCTAACGGGGCCCGCCAACCAGGGAACCGACCGCCCGAAGCTCGTAAATATCGGAGCTTTATGAATCTATGCATCGGGCCTTCGCAGAAGCCCCCAAAAAGGGGGCACCACGGGTTGCCGGGGGATCTGTGCGAAATGTGGTTTAGAATTCTGTGCGCTGCGCTCTGCGGCTGGAAAGTGAAAAATAATTGAAGGCTGGCCTTCTACGTGGGCCAGTCGGTTCGCTGGATCCGAAATTGAATACTTTTTGCAATAGCGAGACACTCTTTGGGATATGGACATGAATGGACTGAATGGATTGAATTTTCATGTTCACTATGAGAACATGGTTAAGCCATGCCAACAGAATGTGAGGTTGTGTTATCCGTATGAGTTCTGAGTTGCGATAGGTGGTTGGCTCACGCCGTATTCGCATTTATGGTCTTTCCGTGTTGACTCGTCGCCACTTTTGACCTGGAGCTCAGTATTATTGCATGGTCGGGAAATAAAGAGCGTCTATTAGCTTCTTTTCGTATAAGAAGTTCTCGTCGCTTATTGACTTTGATGTGTCATTTAATCAGTGTCGCAACGTATTTTCTTTCATACCGACGATATCACAGTTTTATGCAATTATCATATTTGCTGAACCGCTTTGCTGTCGCTTTTGTTTCGTGAGCTGTGATTAGTTGTCCTATTAATTCTAAGTCGGCTAGTATGTTTTCAGTCGGTTTAGAAATAAATAATTTATTGAATGTCCAATAGACCCTAATAGCGATAATTAAAAGAAATGCAGTTTTTTCCATATCACCTTCCTGCGGTAAGGATCTATGAGTTAAGTGTACGTAGTTTATTCAAAAAGTAAGGGCAATTTCGTACTTACGCAGGCTACGCAGGATTATCGAGTTGTGACGTTATGTAGCTATTCATGTCAGTCGATTATGGTGACAAATTCGGCCATTTTGAGAATTCAGTTCATTTTTGAGAGATGTTTTGCTTGGACAAGATTTGGTTCACCGTCGATTTTTCTCTGCTTAAAATTGCTCGAATATACGTAGCCCGTGTATATACAAAATTGTCATTACTTCTTGAACACACCTCGTATAATCGGTGCAAATGCATATTTTCTGAAACAAACCATACTACCGAAACATACTAATAAGACTACTAATCATTTGAGATCAACCAACATGTAAGTTGATGAATACTGTCCTAGGCGGAGTTGAACTTAACTCTGTCCAACTTCTAATAGCACTATGCATGCTGGTAAATAAATAAAATTATGTCTTTCGGGTTTGTGACCGTTGATGACAAAGTAAATATGAACTCCGTAATACAACGTCTAGAAACAATTTTAGTATTACAATACCAAGCAGAGTTGTAGACCAAATTCAACCAACTTTAACGAACCCTGTTGTAACTTGGTGCAGAAAAATGAACATTTATTTAATGAACAAAATATTTATTCAAACACTTGGTACAAAACATCTGGGTCCTTCTTGTAGGTTAACCGTACCATCTGCACTAACCCTGGGTTCCGCGTTGCATCAACTTAAGTACAAACCTTTATGGTATGTATTGTGTGTCTCATTTACATGTATATTTTGGTTTTCATGAAGGATAATTGAACAAACGATAAATAATATCTGGTTAAGGTATGCTTGGCTCTACAGGAATGTGTTTGACAAAAGCATACCAGTATGGCTCCGCGTACGAGTCAAGCCTTGTTGTTAATCTGTATAGTAGAAATGAAATGTATCATATCATGATAGTTTCAACAAATCATGTTCATTTGCAAAAGGCAAACAATGAGGAAAATCTATTGAAACAAACCAACACAAAATATAATCGAATAACAAAGTAAAGCATGCAGATATCGATCATGGGTTACGTAATCAAAAATATGAACACATTTCCACTCGGAGGGTAAATAAACAGTGGCCAACCATATAGAGAAACAATTGAAGGCCGTCACGGTACTCGGCACCTTACACCCCGACGGACAGGTACATATTTCTGCTCATGAACTTTAAGCCGTGGAGCAAACATAAAATACGCTAAAATAAAACGTCCTGCGTCAAACGGACACCTCCATTTCGGCTCAATAACTTTCGTAACGAGCACTTAAGATGTCAACTGCTACTGATAGGAGGACAGACCGATCCGTCTGGCGATGCGAGGGCCCCCACAAATATGGCCATCAGGAGACATATTTGGCAGCAAACCAATCCACTGGAGCAAACATCTTCTTAATCTCCTCGACGGCAACGAAAAAAGGCACGTGGGCCCCGTGGAGTGATCACCCAAAATCGATCGCCGCCCCGCAGCTCACAGGAAGTCGCGTGTGGGAGGTGGCGAGAGCGGGTTGGAAATCCGTGTTCCGCTCGGATTCGACACGATTCGGCACGCCTCACGCCTCGCGCGGTTCAGGTGTTTTAAAATGTCGCGGCACCCACACACGTGCCCCATGATGAATCGCCCGATGGCCGTCCTCCTCCAGCCCCGGGGGTTCGATAATATTGTCCTAAGCCTTGCGAGCGGGCGGTTCCAGACGTCACAAACCAGACGTTCCAAATGCACATATTTATTAACACTTTGTCAATATTGGGCCCGGCCGGGCGTAAAAGGTCCGCGTGGGCCATTGGAAGCAAACAGAAGGAAAATTAGACGCAAGCGAAACCGGGAAACAATCGATCCGATTGTTTTTGGGGCGATCCCGGACCGGTCCGGTGTGAGTGCTTTGGAGTCGCGTAAATCGGATCAGATTTGTCATAACAAATTATCTCTCGGCCCAGCGGTGGCCTCCTCCGGGGGCGATGGATCTCCGGGCTCAGGGCTGTGATGTATCGAGGTGGCGTTTGTTTGCATAATTAATGCTCCGGTCCGTTGTCTTGGTGGGCACGCAGCTATTGCCCCCAATCGCCGCGTCAAGTGACCTCCAAGAGGAACTGGAGTGTGCTTAACTGTGGCTCCGAAAGTGGTGAAAAATAATCCGACCATCCGAGGAGCAGAAGGTCGCCGCTGCTCACCGATTGGACCGTTAATTGGTTCCCGCCACGAGGCGTAGTGAAAGCTCCCCGTGGGAACCGTTGTCCGCGTGGTAATTAACTCCATCGCTGCATCGACAATATTTGCCCCGCAGTTCCTGTATCCCATGGCCCATGATTTGCTTCGGCAAATCGGCTTGTTGGCCTACCCCGGCGCTACCTCGGACGGTTTAATTTGAATAAAATATCAATTTATATTAATTTTCGCACCGAAAGCTAACATTCGTCATCCGGTTCCGTCCCATTCGCGGGCTACTATCATTGATTAGCCGCCTGATGCCCTTCGGACCTAATCCGCCAGGATAATCGATCGCTTGCCGGCTGCGTTTAGCCGAAATGTTCAAATAAACTCACGGAAGTTTCTGTTATAAATTATTCCTGATCCCCACGCCAGCATACGAGCATATTTGATGTTGTATGTGGCAAATAGACCACACAAAGACCCTGCTGACACACACGGAAGGCAAATCATGAACGATGGAACACACTCGAACCGAACTACCGAATAGTTCATAAACGTTTTTGACGGCTCGGATTCGTTCTAATGGAACATAAATTAAAACGCGGGGTTTACATCCTTACGGCTTCAACATTACACACCTAATAACTATTAGTATTTTCCGGTCCACCAACCATTTCGGGAACCGTGTCCGGTAGCAGCAGACTTCAGCAGCAGATAGTTATGCTAAATCATACCTACTTATGGCGTTGTTTAATGTTTTTCCACCCCCCCCAGGCGCTACCGTTCGGATGATGAAATTCGGAACATTTTTGGCCCATTTTGCGTCTAAAATGCGATCAAACGTAAAATGTATGAAGTTGAAGTAGAAGGCTGCTAATGTTTTGCCGCCATTTCGACACAGCCAAGCGCTAGACAGATAGCCATCGTTGTGAAGTAGCTGACTGGCCATCGTTCGCCCGGCTCTGTTCCGGGCGATCATCCTAACAGAAAACTGATGATCTTAATTTGGACATTGATATGCATCTCTATCTCCTAAAACCAACAAACCGAGCGCCGGGCCAAGTCGTAGGCGCTGCTTCCATTTCAAATGGCAAACCGTTAAAACGCTTTTTGTTCCTCTTTCTTCGCCTGACATTCATTTTTGGTTCATTTTATTTGTTCTTGCCATCCTCTAGCGGCGGCGTGATTTCGCCAATGAACGTCAGCATCGCTAACACTTCCCGCTGGATGGCGAATTTAAGATCGGATCGTTAAACTTTTTAGAACCTCGGCTGTCCGTTTCGCTTTCATCACCTCCGTGCCCGGGAGTGGAGACGGATGAGTTGGCAGTTGATGGGCGTGTGTCTGAGAAGATGGATCCTGGCACAATGTGACGCGCCAATCAAAAGTCCAGCGAAGGTCCAACGCAGACCTCGCAGGCCTATCG
Source organism: Anopheles bellator (assembly GCF_943735745.2). Taxonomy (NCBI): domain Eukaryota; kingdom Metazoa; phylum Arthropoda; class Insecta; order Diptera; family Culicidae; genus Anopheles; species Anopheles bellator. Next base: position 36,732,135 of record NC_071285.1, read on the forward strand.
GTGGGTTGGGCTGTCAAATTTTACTACGTGAAGTGCCTGTTAAATGGTCAAAAGTAGCTCCCTAAACACAGTTTTTATTCCCATCTACCCAACGACTCCCAATCCGTGGTTAATGTTTGGGGACTAAAGTTTCTAATTACCGAACAATCAACTTTAAATGCGGGCGCCTTTTCAAAGGTCCTTTCAGAGTGTTGTGTTTCAGTTTGTGCGTCGAGTGACTGCCACGTGGCATGACAAATAATTTAAATAGATTTAAATCGAAACAATTTCAGTTCAATCATGTTGATACCTTAGACCAATTAAAAAGCTGCAATCCCCATGTGGAATATCTCTGTACTCTCATGTAATCAAGCATTTTTTTTTCTAATAGAGAATCAATTTTAAACAACATTTATGAACCAATATTAGAAAAAAAACTATGTTCAATTAATTAGTTCCAATTAAAAAAATGTTGAAGCCGCAGTTTTGGTCTCCGACACGACCCAGTGTGCACCCCAGAGGCTACCAACTGTGGCACCCGACCCACATGGAGCACGGACCATGCCCATTCCGATGGGTGGGTCGGATTGTAAAAACGTTCGTCCGGAAGACCCCCCACCGGCGGGGACCGGCGATGCTGATGACCATTTTATTGAATCTAATCGGGGGAAATGAAGCGCAGTTGAAATTGGAATTTTCATTTTCGGTGGACATCAAAGTCAAAGGCCGTGGCAGAGGCGCAGACTTGACACTGCCAAACAATATCCCGTTCATCACCAGGAGCACCCGGGCGCATTTCCGTGCCGTTGATGAAGAGCGTGGTCATTTCGCTCGAATCGGATGGAATTCGCCCAATATCATGGCGCTTCGCTTATTTCGATGGAAACTGATTACGCTTAATGTGTTGCCGTGCTGATGGGACGGGGCATCCAATTCGCCCGCCAGGGACCGCTTCTTCTACCGCTGGCCACCATATATCACGGTATCCGATCAGGAGGCCAGCGATAACAAGCAACGCATCGGTTCAGCCGGGCAACGTGTCTAGACACTCTCGAGACGCAGAGGGCGAACAGAGGCGTCTTCTCTATCAGCGCTTCTAATCGGCAGCATCGCTATGTCGAAAGCGTCGTCGATGCAAACATCTTAACCCCCCCCGGCCAGCCATCCTTGGGCCGCCACAAGAGAAACCCTTCGCCGGCGTTGCGAAACCACCATAAACTGTTGGGTCCATAAATTACGCCCGAAATCGTATGACCGGGCACGGCACTGGCACTGGCGTCACATAAACCAAACATTATCGAAGAAACGTGTTCGGCGGCGGTAGCCGCACACACCGACTGGTACCGTATCTTCGCTCCGGTTTGTCGTGGGTAGCCTCAGGTTGGCCGGATTCGGAGCTGTTCGATCGATCGAGCAGGTCCGACCGGCTATCGATTGGTAGGGCCCGGATGGCCTCGAGACACAGGGAGTCGGGGGCCCCAGCATGACGCGTGGCCCAAAACTGTCTGGCGGGTGCTTCGGCGTCCCCCCCACCGGCGGCAACACCTGACGGTGACGCCCGGGTGTGACTCATGAAGATGAAGATCTCGCGGTCCGATGAAGATGGCCCGAGGGTGATGAGAATGGTGCGATAGTGTCGATGATGGTGACGATGATGATGACGATACCACTTGGTTTTGGATGAGCAAATTAATTTCTGGTGTCGTTTTAATTGGTTAAGGTGCGTCGGAACGAGCGATGCGTTGGCCGGCCCGTCGCATAGCGCCACATGTGGTCGGCCGCCGTGCATAAGAGGTTTTTAATGGTTCTCCCAAACGCGACGCCTCTTCACACACCGCCGACCGTCTGGGGCGATGTCCCAACTGGTCTCAACTGGCGCGTCGTGGCGGTTGACCGCAAAAAGCACTTCGGGAATGCTTCGGGAACGAGACAGCCGGAAATAGATTCCTCCACCCGCTCAAATCACCCACCCCGAGCCGGCCTTGCCACAGAATTGCACGGCGAGGATTTTTTTCGTTCCGTTGCTACCCACAAGCGCTCGGTGTGGTCGGTGATCGGCACCGTTTCCACCTATGGCTCCACCCGGATAGGCAGGGCGCGCCACAGATACTGACCGATACGGCAAACCCAAGCGTCCACCCAGCGTCCATTTGCATAACATCGGCCTGCGGCCAACAGTGTCGCTGACAGTCGCCCCCAACCCCCATATCGCAGTGGGTTCTTGCCGTAAAGTTCTTGGACAGGATGTTAATAAAAGTGAAAATTGAATTCGAAGATTATTAAACGCGAAACGCGGCACTGGGAGCGGTGCCAAATATCATAAAACATCGACAAATACGGTCATCGACGACATAGACCCAGACCACTGGCGGCCGCCAGAGGAGAGAGAATAAATTGGTGGACCAGAACAGGGTCGGATGTTCGTTTGGAGCGTGGGGATAGAGATGAGTTCATACTTGGCGGAAGTTTCTACTGGGCTACTAGTACACGTCATCGTCTACACTTCCAGAATTGGAGATTGGACAAACTTTAGCGGATGGCAGTCGGCAGTCTAAAGCATATGAGCATATGGCGGTTCGATCTCAGGCCGGCAGATGTTTCGACAGATGAGTCGATTGTTCAATTCAGCTTAAGTAGATAGCTCAAATCAGTTCTCTTCATCCCATCAATTATTACGAAGAGTTTTCTGAATTTACTTAAGGACTATACACACCAACATTTCTCCACAGTTGTTGTAGAACGTCAGCCAAATAACACATGGACTGTAAAGTCTCGAACCCAACACATAGATGGTATTGCTATTATTCCATTCAACGCGTTTTCAGTTACTGCTAACCTTCAAAAGAAAAGTTAAAGGATGTTGATGCGTAAAGCCAAGTTTAAGCGAAGCACTGGCTTTAAAAAGTTTTTTAAGGACTCTGGTCTATCAGAAACAACAAAAGGTTGTTGGTTTGCTAATTCAAAATGACGCTTTAAATACACTAAATGAGGCTGAGAGGTATTTGGCCACGCTTAAACGGAACATACAGGATATTTTACTTCGATATGTGACAGTAGCTGAAAGATGCATCCATCATTTCACTTCGGAATCAAATTTCGGAAATAGCGTTAGCGGAGCATTTGGAGGCTAAATTTTAAATTTAATGAACTTGGACTTCGCATTGCTGCCACATGCACCGTATTCACCAGATTTGGTTCCCAGCGATTGCTGGCTGTTCATAAACTTCAAAAAAAATGCTCACCGGTAAGAAATTTCGCTCGATTGAAGGGACTATCGCTGAAATTGTGGTCTATTTTGAGGCCAAAGATAAATCATTCTACAAAAGTGGTATTAAAATTTTGGAACGGCGCTGGAAATGGATTGTGTGGCTCTTGATGAAGATGACGATGCTGAATAAATCCAATTTTGAGCAAGAAACACGGGTTTGCTGTCTTAGCCTCGGGACTTTTCAGCCCATTCCTCGCTCTGTTCATAGAAACACCTTCGGATGAAACTTGAATCGTTTGATGGTACAATCGAAGTTCGGAACTGATCGTAATCGATATGATAACTTCCTAATTGAAGCGGATCGCAGTGCGCAGGATGATTGAGCGACACGCGATGCGACGGTTGACTCAAGACCTTCCTTCAAAAATGTCCTCAAAAATGATCAAATGTCTTACTCTCAAGCTGAAATAGTGAACAAACCAGCAGAATTGAGGTAATGTAAAATTTATTCTGATGAAATGAATAAATGAATAAAGAAACAAACGTCAAAGCTGAAACTGCCATCAGCGTGTTGGTCTTGAATATTACACCACCAATCAACACGCTTATTCCATAAAGCTAATATGGCGTATCTCACAAGTGCTATGCAGAAAGTAACGTCAATATTGTTGTGAGAGCTTGTAATCCTCCAAAAAATTTAGAGCTTCGTCCAATTGAAAGGAAGAAGCTAAGCCTTACAGAATCGATAGGTAAAATAAATAACGACGAAAAGGTGAGAATGTGGCTGTAAGAGGATTAAGAGCGGATTGAATCTAAGTTGCCTCATGCGAATGCTGATGCCAAATTCTATCTCTGGTTTGGAAGCAATTGCAATTGCTAAGTGTTGTTCTTATTTGTAAGACTCCTTCACATTGGAATGCATGAAACGGTGCACAAACCAAGACACCGCTCTAGATCACCCAGCCAGTGCGGTAAATCTAAACGAAATTTACGACGCTTTCGTCACCTGGGATTATATTTTAAGGGCAATCCCTCATCCGTTGGGTGCTGCGTCTGTGTTGCCCTCCGCCAGCCATCGATGTCTTCGATCAAACATCAATTCCAATGCAAACATAAAGCGCGTAGAGTGTAAGACTCTCGGCGACCTGTGGCTTCAAGAAACTACGGGCAGCCCGACACCCACAGAACCCCTCGACGATAGTCGTTCCTCACGACGCCTGGCGACCGGGGCGACTCTCGATCGTGATGTGGGGCTCGAAGGTGTGCCCTATCACGGCCCAGCGTCCCGACGGAAGAGCCCTGTGGCTAATAACGATGCCTAATTTATTGATTCCCTTTTTCGGGACCGTGCGCTGACCGCGGCGTGAAATCTCCGGACGCATCTGGAAAAGAAAAGCCCTTTACTGAGCCCCTTCGCGGTTGCCCCTTTCTGTCGCATGCGGAACATGCTTTTCGTTGCGTTGACCCTTTCGGGTGGACGAACCCACCAATGCTCTTGGGTCAAATCTTGGAAGCGTGCACAGAGGATCGGTTCGTGCCCTTTTGCTGTCGACCGAAACCGGAACACTCTCCCCGACCAGAGATAGCAGGGAGCCCGGAGCGGACCGAACGCGTTTGTAAATGAATGAGTTAATAAATCATACGTACGGTTCCTCGTCCTCGCAGTCTCGCAGGTGTAAGGCGATACTTCGCACTCCGTGATACGGAGCCGACTGGCGGTCTCCCTGGAACGAAACCCGACCAGATCGAACTCATCCCCGGCGGGTGGTTGGAAACCAACGGCTGGGTTCGATGAAGATCTCCTTGGCGGGTCCGCCGATCGATAGTTCTTTGTGCACGACTTGCGGCGTGGGTATCCTGCTGGAGCTACCGGGCTGGGACTTCCGCAATCCTTTGCTGTCCCAACGGCTGACGGTCCGGCATCGGTTGCGGCATCATCTTTCTCGGGCCGAGCGATGCATTTCTGGCCATGCAAAGTCAGCGCCCGGTGCGGAATTTCCAATGGATTCCCGACTCGACCGACCGACCATAACTTACAATCCGTTTGGTCCGTTTGGTCCGTTTGTTCGCTCGACTCGGGCGGGCGATTTTCTTCCGCCGAGCAAATACTAAAAAGTATACTGTATAATTTATTTAGTTCCGAGCTCTCCGAGGGTAGGTGCCGGAGGGGCTGGAAAAACCGCCAAACCAGCCCGTCTCGTCCTGCTCGCTACAGAACAACCCGCGGGAAGCGAACATCCCGGGCCGTTGCATTCGCCGTGGACCTCGGATGCCGCTTCCGCTGGAGTGAAATAAATGGTTCCTCGTGGTTGCGGACACTGCGGTCCCCGGTCCCAGTGCATGTGTGGGTGTGTGTCTTTTTATTTACCCTATATTCTGATTCTGATGAATTGTAGCGAGCCACAGTTCCACCGGAAGAGAGCCGCACGAGCAAGGTCCGCAAAAGCGATGGGCGGTTTCGGTGGCGTTTCCGGAATACCGGGAGAAGCCGACAAATTCTTGGCCATTTTCTCGGGCCTCTCTGCCCTTGAGGGGTTTCCCAGAGCAAAGTAGACAAAGACAGCTTGGAAACGCTAACGTCAGCCGTTCGAGGGCCATTTTTTTTGCCCTCAAGTGAGCCAGAGAACGGCAGGGTAGAACTAATATGACTGCCCCGGTGCCTCTGGCCGGGCTGCTGGCTCGGCGAGTAAAGGTCGCACCATCAGTACCGAGTGGCACTAGGACAGCCGAGCAACAATGCCAACCAATCATGCACACACACAGACACACGTGTAGTTTCCTGGAAAGGAAGCAGGACACAACCACAGTTCCGTGGCGCCGCCGGAACGATGGCGCGACGCGTCTCACCAATCAATTCAATTTGTTATCCCTCGTTAAATTTATTCCTCTCAATTTCAACATCCTGCTTCCTGCGTCGATCCTGGAAGGTGCTTCTCGGGGTGGGTGGGGCGTGGGACAAACGGGGTGGAAAAGTGTCACGCCCGTACACGTGCCGGGGCCGCTGCAGCTTTTTCTGCGCTGCCGGCCCCCCTTGGGATGGGTTCCGGAAGTGAAAGGAAGCTAACGAACCATCTCCAGGCCAAGATGGAGCGGTGACCTGGTAGAGTGGCTCGCTCGGAGCATAACAAGTTTACTCACCTCGCACACAGGCCGGCAGCTCCGGTGTCTGCCATTCGTCCGTCTCGATGCTGCACCGCAGCTGGGCTGGCCGCGAGTCCTGCAGCCGGAACCCGCCCTGGCAGGTGTAGTGGGCCGTAACGTACTCCTCGTTGTCGTCCACGGTGAGCCGGGCCGATCCGTGAGCAATTTCCGGCGGCTGCTCGCAGTCCTCGTACGTCTCGCCGGTGGCCGACCCTGTTGCCCGGACGCGCCATGTAACGTTGGAGAGAGAGAGAGAGTTGGAAATATGAAGAAAGCCCTCAGGATTAGTCAGGATGAGCTTCGAAATGTGTGAGGCGCGCTACGATAGCGATCAACCGCCGAGATGAGTCGGGACCAGGCTGATTGACAGACGCGACGCAAAACAAACGTCAGTCGAAACGGCGGGATTAGGTGGCCGCTAGCCGTTCCATTCCGCTCGGTCATCAGATCGTGTGTCAATCAAGAATCGATCGGCCAACGAGTTGCGTATCATCGCGGCCGGCCGGCCCTGTCGGCCTGGGGGGTCCTGGTAACAGATGCTTGGCACGGCGAAATTAAAAGTACCACAATACCAGAGATTACGCCGCCCGGAATGGAGTCCGGGTCCGGATCATCTGTCAGAACTAAATGATCTCGCAAGTCCCTGACTGGACTCGCAGGGCAATCAATTGCCGCAGTTCAACTCACTAGTGCAGACTCAGATTGACATCAGTCCGCGGGGCAGAATCTAATTTCCTTTCCCGTGGCCATCCAATCTCCGGTGGACCGGGTTCGAACGCGCCAGCCATGACCTTCCGTGTGCCTGCCATTTGCACCGACCGGAGTACCTCTCTGGTGACCCTGTTTCCGGGACCAACTGTTTCGGGAGTTAAATATTTATCTTCCTGGCCATCATAACTTACTCACTCACCCCCTTCCTCATTATTGAACGATAATTTCGGGTTGGTAACATGCACGCAATCTCAAAGGGCGGCCACAAACCACCACCATCCCGAACACTTGACAAATGCTAATGGCGGCAACCATGAAGATACCGTGCCGAGTTCCCCAATATTGTGGGCGCCCTCGCTAAGGAAGTTGTAAAAGAAAATGGCCTCATAAAAAGCGGGATCCGTAGGCGGACCTCCCCATCCTGGAGTCTCTCTCTCTCTTGGGGAGGGCGAGCGCGACAAATTAAATTAAACGCCACCGAAGGTGCGACTTTGGTTGATAGCGATTACGGGGCCAATAAACCATAGCCTCCGACGGGCGAGTGCGCAGGATGGGGACTATCCATCAAGGGGGCCACGTGGTGGCACTCTTTTATAGCCGTCGTAGCGGACCAACTCGCGGGAGACCACAAAGTTCAACCGGAAGCCGGAGTGAGAGACAGTTTATTGAAGTACATCCGGAAACGGGCACCCACCCCGGAAAAAGGGGCTTGAAACTTTCTACCACAACCGATAACGGCTGCCAATGCGCTCGTGACCTCGACGAAGCAAAGGATCAAATATAAAATCAACAGTGCCGAACCCAACGAACGTCCCGGAAGTTTGATGGTTGCCAGTGACGCCGAAAGCGAGAATCGCGTGACAGCAGACAGAAGATAAACGGTGGAAGCTATCACATTAGCTGCCACATTGTCACCCGAGCTCGAATCCCCCAACAGCCAAACAGCCCCGCTTGTGGTGGATGGAAAATAATGGTTTGTTACACATTTCTGTGTGGACGACTTCCTGTCACGTTTTCTTCGACGCCATCGGTGGGCGCGCTAGGCTAGAGATTTATGTTCGCGCAATTGTTCCGCCCGATTTCCGATCGCCGCTCGCAACCCAACCCGGGACCGCCACGTCTCGAACGGGGTGTCGATGCTAATAAAATTGAAATAAATTCTAATCCATGTCGAGCACAGGGTGATCTCCCATATGGTGGCGCCGCGGATAATAGCAGACACGGTAGTATCAATTAAATCCTTCCGATCGAACGCCTCGAAGAAACCTGCCACGGCACGGCTCGAAGACGAAGAGCAACACGCTGTTTGCACGAGGCGAGCTTCCGGTGATCGCACAGTCCGGACACGTACGGCGAATCGAATCAATCACGCCACCGTAAGACGGGTCGATTGAGTTGTGGGCGAGTGCATGGGAAAAATGACCCAAATCGAATCATATCTTCATCAGATGAACGAATCTTCGTTCGCTGCTGCTGGGGCTCACGTAGCCTGCGAAGGCGAAGTGCTGATCGCGTGTCTTCGGTGTCGACGGCCAAACATCTCATACAATGGCCGTGCACCGTGGGGTTCTTCTGTTGTAGGAACAACAGCAATGTTGGACAGCACTCAACTAATGAGTTTGAAAACTATATCATTATCATATCAATGGTAAATCAGAGATAATACATGTTGAAACTCATTCAAACACACTGCCTTTTTGATTTTCAGACTAACACTCTTTCCGACACGGTGGTGTTTAACTGCATAAGACATGGTTTAAATTTTGTATATCTGAAGAGAAAAAAATCTGAAGAACGAAACAAAGTCACTACAAGAGACTCAATGTGACGATTGAATGAGCATGATGATTCAATATGAAACTCAAATTGTTAAGGAAAAATAACGGTTTATAATATTAAAGGATGCGTATTTACGACAAGGAATATTTAAATGTTAAATAACACCGCTATTTGTCAATCGATTTTAACAAATTAGCCATATTCTTAAACTTCAATCTATGCCGTTTTAGTAAGGGGTCAATTTATGATAAAAATAGGGGGCTGAAATTGGAGCGCTATGCATTGAAAATATTCGTTCAACTGTGAAAACTGTGCGTGCTTATTTTTACAGATTTTTCTGACTTCTTGCTGTGGGGCTCTTTGAAGAGTAAGGTTTGTGCCAGCCAACCGAAGACCATTGAAGAAAGCTTACACCACAGTAGAAATTGCTGCTATTATGCCCGAAATGTAGTCAAATACAATGAAAAATGCCCACGTTTTGTAAGTTTAATGGAAGCGGTCATTTGAACGATATTGTATTCTGAGTAAATTATCAATAAACGGCATTCTATATTCTAAATAAACCTGGTTCATTTTTCAAAATCGACTGAAAAACAGTGGACTTATCCAACATTTAAACATGCCCTGTCGTGAATACGCATCCTGTAGCATTGCTGACCTATTCCAGGTTAATTCAACCTCTAAGTAGCATTTTATTGCACATTTTCAATCAGTACCACTTTTAAGAAAATAACCAGAAACTCCAAATAAAAAATAAACTTAAATTGGAATGTTGTTTCATCCTCTTTAAAGGTGAGGGACATTCGAAGTTTTTTTTTCAATTCTCTTTACAGTTTTTATTAGCTGCTACATTTAATGACTTTATTGTCATCGAAGCATAGAACATGAAAAAACGTAGCAGAAACCCGTTGCAATTTGAAATTGAGGTTTTTGATGAAAGATCCATTAAAAGGGAGGGTTTAAGGGAACCTACGCCGCTGGATTCGAACGAAATGATTATTCCTTGTCCTAGACCATTCCTTCATTTAGCCAATATTGTTCGCGGATTCAGCCCTTCTTGTGACGCTGTTCCCTATTTACGACTACTTTTTGAATGATTCAAATTGTTATATTTATATAAAGGTTTTCGCTTCAACTCAGCCACCGTATTTCTCAAGCAATTTAAAATGATTCTATTAGAAGCACAAGGTTTTTTGCAAACCTCTTTGCTTAACCATTACAAATATCAGCAGACTTATCTCAACTAACGCTAAAAATTGCGCTTGTGTAATTAACCTAATTTCAAACTAAGCTTTCTAACGTTACATCTGCCAGCTTAGCCTTTCTCAAATATTCAGGCCATTAATATTTAATTTTCTGCTCAATTTCAATTCATATTTTACACCCCAGGACTAGCATTAGCCCGAGGATAGCCCGGTATCCTTGGTCATTCCCAATACTGGACATTAAACAATTCCGATTCCGTGCACTATTCCGGTAAAATAAAGAGTTAGAGAGGGACAAAAGAGTACTCTTCTCAGTCATCAGTACAAGCAATCGCCTGATCTAGAAGAAAGCTTAAATGTACATTACCAACATTGTATCCTAGAGTTCAGACCAACGGCCACCCCTTACCGTGCCCCCTTCCCCTGCGGCCGCTTATCATAAAGGGCTGCAGCTGGCGGCATCAATGCATCAATATTGGAGAACAATCTTGGAACCGAATCAAAATCTTAGCCCCCGGCCTGGGCTGGGCGGTCCAGGTACACGAGCGAGCTGTCTGGCCCGAATAACAACATCACTCATCGTTTCCCACCTTCAACACGGTCACATTCACGGGGCATAAATTTTTGAAACACGCCCGCCTCCGAGTACCGATTCCGGAACTCGGAGCCAAGACACTGAGCCATAATTTATCACCCGACTAGCATCAGATTTTCGGCTGCCGGCTGGGCAGACATTTGGCTGCTCGTAAATAATGGCTCCCCCCTCGCAAACGGCAGACGAGGGCGACCGGCAATTTGGGTGCCATCATAAATTCATTAGCAAATTGTTCATCACCCGCCTGAGGCCACCCGATTTCCCGTTCCCCAAAATGCGGGTCACCCATTTTGCAGGACCTGGGACGCATCGCATCCTGCTGCGTCTCCGATTGTGGTGACAGTTGACAATCGATCCGTTTGAATAATTCCACACGATTTTTGGCAGCCCCGGCCGGTCCGTCCGTCCGTCAGTCTTCGTCTACGTCGGGCTGAACGGGCTCAATAAATAAAACCCGGTCGGAAGGCCGGGGTCCAGGAGCGAGTGAAGCAAGAAATCGGTTCCACGACACCTTCCGGAATTGTGCCCAAAAGTGGATCCCCGACGACCGATAAGGCGCGCGTCCCATTAGTCTCCACAAATCTAACACCATTTCGGACGCCAAACGGCTGCCTGGGGATGGCTGTAAAACGAGACCGGACCGAGACCGGACCATATTTGGTCACATGCGTTAGGCCAGAAAGGCGCCGAAGGATTGGAGGACCACAGATGGATGGGCATTCGAGTCGAGCCCGAGCCGATAACCCGGACGGATAACGGACGGACAGACGCGGGTAAAGTTGACCCAAACAAACCACCCGATTCACGACAAACCTCGCGGAGAAGCACCGGTCTACCGGCAGCTGTCGCAAAATGGCGCCCCGGGTCGAAGGTGTTAATGCACGATCCTATTGTGAAAACTTGGAGCCCACGTGGATGGGGGGTGGCTCCAACTTTTGCTCCAAACAATCATAAAACACCCATTAACTCCGTCACGACGGTGGCATCGGGAGTCCGCGAATGGCGACCACAAAAAAGGGAGCGGAAACACAAACACCGACCACCGCCAGATGGCTCTGGAGCTGGGCAACTCTGGAGAGAGCCATACAAGGGGAAAAAAATCTGGCCCAGACCGGACAGATAAGCAACGCCAGGGCACTCGAGGATACGCCCGTTGGCCCCGCAGGCCACTCGAGCAACTCGTACGTCCAGACAAGTGACCAGAACTTTTTGACCTCACGATCCGGAGTGATCCGGAGTTTTGCATTTTCATTTCTCTTTTTTACTTGTGCAGTTTATAAGTTTACTTTCAATCAACCGGGCACCGACGGGAGTTGATCGATGGCCTGAGTGTGTGGGTTTTCCGTGTCCGAGTATTTAGTCCGGCAAACGGCAGAGTTCACTCTGCCAACAAGGCAGAAGAGTGGGCGGACGAGTAGTTTTTGCTCCCCGGCCTGGCTGGTAAGTGATTTTCAGCAAAATGCATCCCAGCTTTTTCATCACACTGGTGGAAGAGCTATTAAAAGACGATTCGCCGTCAATCACGTCCACGTTGACGTCGGTGCTGATGGAACAGTTTTTAATCGGGGTTTTTGTGTGCTTCCGTTTCTCGGCGGCCGCAGCCATATTGTATGTCGTGTTACTTGCCGCCCCCGCGCGTGTGAGACGTGGAGCAGCCTGCGGCCAGTCATTAGAGTGCTCAGTGGCGAAAAAAGGTTGCTGCCAACAGGACTTCGCACTTCAAAGGAACCGGTTCCGGTTCGTGGCCAACAATTGAGCGATGTGCGACGCATAGTGTTTCCTGCCTGAAGTGTTGGCACTGTTGATATTGAGCTCCATTGTCCTACAGTTTGTTTGTTTGTGTTAGTCCTCGCACTACCTCACGAAAGAAAGTTGATGAAACTTCAATAAAAGCCAATCTCATTCGCGCTCAAATTCTCATTACTCGTGTCCGCCCAATGGAGGCGCATGGTCATCGGCTCGGCTAGTGTGTGTGTGGGGTGCAGAAACGGTCCTTCCGGTTCCGGCGTTACGTTCTCCAGCACAGCGCGGCACCATCATTACGCGGACGGCGAGGTGGCTACGGAGACTCTAATCGATTTATGGTTCAATTTTGTGCCCGGAAACAATTCCGTCCCTTCATTAAACCTCCGCGTCCGCGCCTACACACCCACCTACTGCCGGGCCGCGATTGATGTTTGCGAACGGTTTCGGATCGGATACTTCCTCCAATTTACTGCCCCCGCCCCGGTATCCGGCCCCGAAGGATTAGGTTCGCTCGCTCTCTCTTACGCCCGCGCCGGAAAATTAAGGACCCGGGGGCTGAGCTCCCGGCCGCCGGCGATTCGATTCGGGTGGCGAAGAAAATTGCAGACACGATTCGCACAATAACACACAGACACACAGCCTGCGAGCCTGATCGTGTGCTATTATCACCTCAAAGCCGAACTGATGGGAGAGGAAAATTAAATTACCCATGGATTAGGTGGACCGAAAGCGTCCATCCATTCGCAGCTGGAGCGACCACCCGGCCTTTAAGAAGGACCTTCGGGTGCTTCTTCGGGCGTTTAGCGTTTAAAGGATAATGTTATTTTTTCGCTTCTCACCATTCAGGTGACCGAACGCGGGCGAACGTTGATGACGATCACAGGATGACGAGATGTTGCTTCGCGTTGCATCATTACCACGGAAGACCAGGGACAATGGCGAAAGCGGTCGGAACAATGGTCGGCGCACTAACTCAATCCCTATCAATCAGGGAGCACTTTATGAGCCGGGCGTGTTTCTCGCCCAACGCCGATCGATCGCACGGAAACGATTTATTGTTTTTCCCATTTCGTTGTCAATCATCTCTTGTGTCCGCCAGTTTCCACCGGCACCGAAAGCGCCTCAGTTACCGATCCTGCCTTTAAGCGGTATTTCCTAGCTATCGATTGCCTCCTCAAATGCTGCCTCCCAAGAGGCACTCGAGGTCGCGGGCCGCAACACAGTTACATTGGCCATTTGAAAGAAAGCCGGACCGAGAAAACAAACGAAGAAGAAACGAAGTGAATGCTTCATCTCCGATATTGGCTGGCTTCCAAAAATAAACGAACGGTTGATACACTGTCATTCGGGCTCGGTTTCGATTCGTTCCGTTTGTTAGTTTTTTCTCCGTTGTTTGGTGAATTTCACGATTCACTACACCACGACCACTTTTGAGATATACCAAAAGAAAGAGAGAGAGAATCGTTGGCAATCGAAATTGGTAACCGAGCACCGTTGGGTCGCAGCGTCTTAAGAATGAAATCACGACGACGATGCTCGACATGCTGGGCATTCTGTCCGATCCGAGCCTCCTCCGCAACATTGTTTGGCTTTCCTCGGTGGCCTCTTCCACTTCGGGTGCGCTGATGCACCGTCGTCTTACGAAACATCAACCGGTGGTCGACCATGGCCGGCGGCGATGGCGATAACTTTGGAACGAGTTCACACGGTGGGCGAAAGTGGATCGGCTTAATTTGTCACCGGCGTACCGCGCGTATGTGAGGTAATAAATGGTTTCGCTGGCTGGCTGGGCAGACTGTCCGGCCGGGACTTCGAAGAAGAAAGTTACAACAGGAAGCGGAACACCGGTAAACGAAAGTGTTCAGTTTTCACTTATTTTAGGTGTTTTTTAACAGGAAACGCTTAGACGGCAGTTGTCGCTTCGATGGTGATTCACCATGCCATGTGCTGGATAAATAACAGAAAAACTAATCATAATTGGGGCTCCAAATTATACACCATTTATGAGTTTATGAGCTGCCATCTGCATGTGACGGGTGAAAGTGTCTGCTTTTTGTCTTATTTTAATATACCGCAAACGTTTATATGCAATGCACAGGCATCACTAAACTCAAAATTCTTTCGTAATCTTTCGTTTACCATAGTTCCGGTTCCTGATGAACGATGCACGAAAAATGGCAATTACCGATTAAAGCCTTGCCAAAGGTCCCTAAATGTCGCTAGAGGACCACCGAATTAACTGGGAAAAAAGCAGAAACTGAAAACATGTAAACATAGTTTGTTTGCCACATTTATAACAAACATAAAAACATGAGTAAGTTGTCCGCGCGTTGGTTGTCGCATTTGCTCACGTTAGACCAAAAACGTGATCTCATGAAGAAGAAAGAATTACCACGGGTTGAACTGCTTGACCTAGCCATGCCAGATCTATGACCAGATCTAGTCCCAAGCGACATCTTTTTGTTCCCTCATCTGAACATTGCGCTCGAAGGACTGCGACTTTCGTCATATGAAGGGATTGAATGATGAGTGATGAGATGAATAATGAGATACGTGATTCAAATAAAATTTTGAAAAAGTGTTTAGCGTCGTTAGCGTGTTTAGCTATTGGGTCGTAAATTTTTCAACCCCAATCCTCGTAATATTAAATGTTTGTAATATTGAGTGGTGATGTTTTTGCTTTTATGCCTTCGCAGTAACTGTTTCATTCATCTCTTTAAATGACGGTTACCAGCTTCTGCGTTCGTTTCGCCGGGTGCGATTAGTCGCGCTATTAGTTCTAAGTTAGTCCTGTCAATTTCTCATCATGGGTCGTTGCCTGTTGACTGTGTTTAGTAATAATAAATAAATAATGAATAATTACGTTGCCTTCAGCCCTTCGTTAACTGTTTTTTCGAATCCTTTCTGTTTTCGTACGTTGCAAATCCATTGACTCAACTCAAACCCATTGACGGTTCGAACCATTGCTGACCCAGCACACTCGAGGATCGCTCGAGTTCATCGCGTTCCAGTGCAGATTTAGCGAAACCGCACGAAATGGTGATAAAAGATTTCATTACGGATCTGATTGTGCCATTTCATGGTGAGCCCTGCCTAGACCACCCTCAGGGTTCGACCGCTGGCCACTAGGCACTTCCAGCCCTCCAGCTCGCTGGTACCATGTTACACCTTTTTGCCGCTGTGTTGACCGTCATCTTCATAAGCATAAGCGGGTGGTTGAAAAAAAGAAACTTTGGGGAGCGCTCCCAAAACGGTCGCAGGGCCAACGAAAATGGTCATAACGTTTCGGGCGAAGGCGAAGGCCCGCCCCGGTCGTCGTGATCTCGAGCTCCGGGGCCGAGCTCCATCCCGGGCCGACTTTTATTAGCCCTCGGTTACATTAGCTCTCGACGGGGGGAGCGCAGCATAATTTCATGCTGCGTGCGTGCAGCGATCGCGCCGCCCGCGTGTGGATTACAAACCCGAGCACCGTGCAATGGCGCCCGGGAATCACACCCACGTTCACCCGCTCAGGGGTACCAGACACAGCGCCCGGGAATGCTCACACTCCCCACCCTCACCCCCGCTGACAGACCCGGTGATGGACACGGGGAGCCCGAGCAACCGGCAAAGACACCTCCA
>NC_071285.1:37053119-37324649 GCF_943735745.2 Anopheles bellator
AGCGCCTCCAATTTATGGCAGCCGCCACCGTGTAACGGTATTTGTTTCCGGCGATAAAACTTACTCCTTGAGCAGACCAGTCTGGCGCCGAGCCAGGGACATCCCCCGGCCCAGAGCTGCGTGGAGGAATAAACCGGGCAGCTTTTCGTGCCCGTTACGCAGCCAGTTATCGGTAGCGGTAACTTCGGCACGAGTGCTGAAAGGCTTAGCAAACTCGCGACCCACATCCTGAAAATTACCGCTCCAAGCTTCGAGTGTTCCGTGGACCCGCAACGGCCTGGCAGCTATGTGTGGTGGACTGTTACAAAGTTCAACGGCGCAGAACTATGCTTTCTTCCTGTGAAATCGATCAGAATCGATCTAATTTTTGCAGGGAACATATGTTCGACATTGTACGAACCCGTCCTATGTAAACCTTCGTTGTGACAATCGGTCTGTCAATGAGAATACATACCGAATATAAACTCTATTAACACTCACTTTTCGGCTCCATTGGACCAAAACAAAATTTATGGAACCAAAAGAACTTTGAAACAAAATATGTTATTTCTGTTCCAAGATCTCTCCCTTTCACAGGCGCCATTAGTTCTATTTGTTTCAATGAAGTTAGCCTTGTTAATGTGATGAGCGCAAAATTTCTATTCCTATTATCTCAACATTGTCACTCTATGCTGCAAGTAACCACTGGCAAGAACCACTGCCCAACGCTGAGAATGTCCACAGCGACGACGTAAACTCCACACCACGGGCCCAGATCTCCCTCAAGTCCAGAGAGCAATACAATTATCGTAAACATCAAGCCAACCGCCAGAAGTTAAGCCCAAGAATCACAACCGCGCGATCCGGCGTACCATTTGGAGAGTGAACTTAATTTTACATAATTCCACAAATGAATGTTTATTTGCCAAAGGTTCCGTTGCGTTGGCAAGCGGAGTTCGATGGAAATGGCAAGTTTCTCCCCGGCTCGTGCCTGTGTTGTTGGCTTACTGTGGAGCGGTTTATGAGGTGCTGCAGATATTTAACTGAGCGGACTCTTTCCTGTCTCGACTGGGAAGAGGTCCTGCCGTTGGCGTTTGCCAGCTGGTTCACCCGTCCATCCCGAAGCCAAAAGCACTAAGCTCGGAGCCCGGAGCACGACGCACGGAATGGATTGAAATTTATTTAATGAAAATGTTTACTTTTTTACTGGCATTTGCCTTTCGGCCAGCGTCCGGCGAAAGCGGGACGAAACGCAAGACCGTATCGCCACGAGCCGGTCAAGCTAACTTGGCCCGACGGCCCGTCAATTGGTGGCCACAGGCTGGGCATAAAAATCCGCTGAAAAAAGGAACCCTCCGAAGAATGTGGACGAATCCATCACAGTTGTCAGGGCCGTGTAAGAGCCTTCGGTGGTACGCCGGGAAACGGCGGTGCAAAGTGCGATAACTCGACGCTAAAATGGATCCACTTTGGCCACGTTCCACTGGCAAAGTCCGCCGCTGCATCGGCAAAAAGCGGCTCTCCCTTTTTTGTGCGCCACACCCCAAAATGCGCGCCTTGCAAATGAATGCTTAATGCAGTTTTGCGTCACACCGGCGCACCGGAGCACCGTGGAAGTAAAGTGCACCGCTGCGGATGACACTTTTCGAAACGACGAACCATCATAAAATAAATCATTGGATAGCGGGGGGGGGGGCACCGACCACGGACCGAACGCTGCTGCTCCGGGTTTGCTTCAATCGCCCGAGCTCGGTGCCTGATGAAGCGCAAATCAAGGGCGACATTTTATGTGGTTCCATCATGACGGGCTGAGTGGCCCACGGTTATGCGCTCCACTTTTTTGTGCGCCATTCCACTTCAACCGTGCCTTGCTGCGGTGACTTTGACGGTGATGTCCAAAAATGAGGCAAAGATCCGACTCGAGTTGCTTTGAACTTTATTCTCCTTGTATTTGCATCTTACGGTTAGCGTTGGAGTTTGTCTAGGACCAAATCCTTTTCTTTTGCTTTGCTGCAGTTTGTTGCGGTGGAATATTTTGCATTTTCGCCATGCTCATGAATGGCGCAGATGTTGACAAAAAAGTAATGAAAATTAGTTCATAAAGTGATTAACAACGATGAGAATTTTGAACATGTTCGAGATATTGAAGAAGGTGTGCCTCAATAAAAGCTAATTATGATAAGATAGTAATTCCTGCAGTTTCGTTTTCATTACTGTCCGTATGATTGATGCATAGAAAAACTCCGGAACGTTTTCATTAAAGCATTAACCTCAACAAGAACTCAATAAGTTCTAATTTACAAATCAACTCTTTAATGACGTTGGAGGACAAAATATATTCTCTTTGACGCATAAATAAATAAATAAATGAATTAATAAAAAATTTAAGAAAAATCCCACTTAATTCATTTGGTTATAAAAAACGGTTTAATACTTTCCATTGCATGAACTTTTATTTGAAAGGTTGATTGTTGTTGTTTTTTTTGTGTGAAACAATTTTGGTTGCAAAAAATTCGGAAATATGAGAAAAATATTTCCAAAGTGGTAGATCGTCAATTCAACCGGTAAGATATTTGAAAAGTTCATTTCCACCTCGGTTAATAAGTTTATGTTAATAAGCATAATTGTCGTTTGTGGGTTCAGAAAACCCATCAGGCGTGCAAGAGAAGCCACAACACCCAAAACGAGTGACTGTTTGGTGCGGATTTTGGCAGATTGGTTCTTCTGCAAAATTGAAGCTAAAAACTGGGGCGACATGTTGGTTTCAAAAGAACGGCGCTACATGCTATACAGCGACAGCCACGATCGATTGTTTGAGCCGCATCTTCGAACAGCAAATAATCAGCAGAAATGGTGTTGTGAATTGACCTCCAAGAAGCGGTGATTTGACACCGTTGGACTATTATCTTTGGGCTGGGATGAAAGAAACTTGTTGAACGAACAAAGCAGCAACCATTGACGACCTTAAGAATTAAATCAAAATTGCCATTGCCGAGATAGGACCACAGATTGTTGTTAATGTACTCAAAAATAGGTCCATCGAATGTGCTACTGCTAAGCCAGCCGTGGTTTGAAAAATATTAAGCCGTTTAATCTAAATAATTGAAAAAAGAGGACACTTATTAGACCACCCATTTATGTGTTTCATGGTACGTGTTTCAATAAACGGTACCAGTCGTTACTTTCGAGAGGGAGATCACTTTCGTAACTATTGCCACACAGGAATGATCATACAGTTTAACCTGCCACTCAACCATTACCATGCGGTTACTATTAAGTGGATGTTTCATCAACGTGTGTTCCGAGGCCCAAATGAAGGTGAAGGTTAGATGACTCAGTACTTCAGCCACCAACAGCAACGTCAACCATTTTCTCCGAAACTTTCCTCTGGTGACATATTTACTGCTACCATAAATCGCTGAACTGAACAAAAAAAAAAGGAACACGAAGACTCCAGCGAGCAAGAGAGTATGATAAATGCGTCTAATGAAATTCATTTCCTTGCACTTCCGCCGACGACCGACAGGCATGAAGTTGGCGTGTGCAAACGGGCAAATGTGTAACCTATTTCCTGTCCATCGTCACGATGAGCAACTTTTGTCGGCCCAGCTCCAAAACCACAGCCCCCAGCCGCAGCCGAGGCACAGAACGATGGCCAGGAAATGGCAAACGAATCATAAAATAAGAGCCACTGAAAGTAATGCCCTCGGGAAGCTCGCCTCTGAGTCGTACGGGTAGCGAGTAACTCGCTCGCACTATCAGCATGTTGGGGCATCCCGTTTGAGGTTTTCCACGTTATGATGCTAAAAAAAGCAACTCAAGAGAGTTATTGGCTTTTATGGCCTTTCCCACCCCGCGACTGGTGGGTGCCGGTTGCCGACCACCCCCCAAAAGGAAGCCAATTATGTCCGAAACCGTGGCACCGAAATCATGCTCGCGGAATCATGGCCGATGGCCCCGGCCCTCAAGCAGATCGGTTTCCGGTATGAGGCACAAGCAATGTTTCACTTTCTTAACTTTCAACCCGAGGCCGGGGAAAAAATTGTCACCGGCCTCCCTCTAGGGTGGAATGTGCGAGAAAAAGTTTCGATTCCCACGCTGACGGTCCGGACCGGAATGGCCCGACTCATTGTCGCCCGGTTTGTTTACCGGCTGGGGCGTTAAAGTGGCCCACCGAGTTCATAAATAAAGTTTTCCATTCCGTTCTTGGGGCGAATTTTGAATAATACACACGGGCGATGCCCGATCGCCTGCGGCCCTCCGGCTTCCGATCTTCGTCCTGGCGGCGGCGAGCGCAATGGCAGAGGGTCAAAAGTTTCCGGCCGGCCGGCCACTTGCCAAACACCGCAAAACGGGTCCCCGCATGCTGCCCAGTGTTTCAACGTACAATTTTTGGGGCCTATTTCGGGTTTCGGGCCGCTGCTGCTTCTTCTTCACCTTCTGCCACCAATGCTCCGTGAATGTCAGTCTCTTTTGGCGACGGAAGTGAAAGGAAATTAAATTTCTTTCCCATGTTGCTGCCCTCGGTGGCATTTTCGAAGGCCGTGCCGCCCACCCAAACTCGGACCCGGGGTTTGAAGCTATGTGAACAAGAAAATTGTATATTTATTTCCCTGACCACCCGCCTGACACATACACCATACCCCGGACGCCAGGACGTCGGGCCCACCAAAATGTTGCCCCCAAAATATCCTTTTCCCGGGCCAAAAAGGGACCATTCAAAGGAATAAACTTGCGCCGGCACGACCCTCACGGTGTGTGTGCTGACAGAAGTATGGTTAGCGCTCGCCCCAAGATCCTGCTGCCCGCCACGGATCCCCTCGCACCACATCGGGTACGAACGGAACATATGTTATTGCACTGCTCATATTTCACAAAGTGTCCGATAATGATGCATTGCAGTGGTGGCCTCGGGGCCGCCCGGTTGCTCGCCAACTTGCGGCACGGAAAAGCTGGTGCCCCAGCCAGCTTTTCCGGCCGCCGTCGGGGATAGGCGAATTTATGAATTTTCTTGCTCCGGACTTTGTGGACGGTCTCGGTGGCTCGGGACCCGGAACCCGATCGTTTCTTTTTTCTCTCTCTAGAAACGCTTTTCGGTGTCCGAGAGCCCTTCCAGTGCCTTCGGTGGTCGGGCGGCAGCTGCTGGCGATGGTGCAAAATGCACCGCATCACTGTGGGTGGACCACAGCGGGAGCGAAATTGGTCGCCGGATGACGGGATAGCATAAACAGTAATCTCACCGAACTCACCTTTCAGCACGTGCACGTAGACGCTGGACTGGCGGGCGTTGGCTGGGGCGCAGGTGTAGTTGCCACCGTGCCGGGCCGTCGCGTTCCGCACCGTCAGGATGCTGGAGGTGAGCTTGCTGCTCGACACCGACACGCCATCCTCCTGGTCGTAGTTCACCATCCGGTCCTCGTGGTACCTGGTCAAACCGAACGACGAGAAGGTGAGAAAGTGCAAACAACATTAGCGAAACGCAGACGCGGCTCTGAGTGGAATGAAGTGGAAGTGGATTGAAATTCGATACCCGCCCATAAATCGTCGCCCATCAGCGCACATATTGCCTTCTGTCTCAACCATCCTGGGACCACTTAAACCTTAAAGCCACCACAGCAACCCATAAATGGCGCCCCGTTAAAAAGGGATCCCTCCTGCCGCCCGGAAACAAACGGAACGGTTGGTCAAGAAGTTGGACGTTAACAAACAAATTGAAACGAAATGTTTCGATTCCGGCGTGCCGGCCTGGCGTGGCCTGGTTAAATTTATGATGAAGATAAATTTGCTTTAATGGAGTTGTAATGGCAGAGGCCGGCAGCGGCAAACGCAGCGCCCCGGAAAACAATTCACTTTTCACGGGCCTTTCGGGCCCGGCCCGGCTCGTTTCTCGTGAAACATAAATCATCTCACAGAACGGCCCAATAAACGGGGCCCGTCTTTATTTTCAAAGTCCACACGGCGAGCCGATCCACGTGGCCGAGTCGGCGAGAGTCGGAGGTCCTGGAATCGGGGCTGGAGCGGGCCGGGTAGCGTCGAGGATGTTGCTGTCAAGAATTAGCGCGCATCAACGACGCTCGGAATGCTCGGGTTCCTTGGCACGGTTTGCCAACCCGCCAGTGCTTCATTCATCATTCCGTGTCCGTGGCTTTGATGTGGGACCGGATGCCTGCTGATGCCGCCAACAGGCGCGCTTCAATCGGAATGAATTGTTTGCAACAAATTATCTAAAAGCCACGCAAATGGATAATCGTTCGCTGAAGCGATTCCCCGAGCGCGATTCCTCAAAAACGCGATTTTTCAGATCCGTTTGAAGCGAAACTTTTCACCGATCACCATAAATTGGAATTCCTGGCGTCTGGGCAAAGCGTGTAACAGCTCCTTGGCGCATTCCTTGGAACCGACGGCCTTCGATCGGATTGCTTCAGCACGTGCGCCGTCGACGCTGAAATGGAACATAATTGCAAACGCTTTGTCGGGTGTCCTGGAGACCGCTCTCAACGTTATGCCCGGAAGTCCGATCGCGAGTGTAACCGTCTCGCGATCACACGGGACAGTACCCTTCGATGGCAGGATCACAGCCGTTTCATCTTTTGCCACATCAAACGGGGCTGCAGCCGAGGATCATAAATTGCTTCGCCCTACAAACGACGTTTGGCGCGGCGCGAAAGCCATCGACCAGCCACCCCGGACATGTTGCCCGGATCCCACTTGACGGATATTTATTTATTTCGTTTCATCACGACCGCGCATCCTTATTTGTGTCATTCTTTCTCTCTCGCTCTCGCTCTCTATCTCCGTGTCTGTTGTTGTGGTCGTCCTGGTGCGGTGCGCCACCAATATTTCGTGCGGCTATAAATCTTTCATAACCGATTCGACGAAGCCCCGTGAACCACAACCGCACGTCCGGTACACAAATACACGCGCACACACACACGCAGAAACACAGTTGGATACTTACCAAAAGACATACAGCGGACTTTCGGTGGCACGTTTCAGTTTGCATTCCAGCCGCAGTGTTGATCCTTCGTCTATATGCAAATCGGGTGCTTCGAGAATTTCTGCGACCGCCTCTGCCAGGGGGAGCGAAACGGAGAAGAAGAACAAGAAAATAATGGAAGATGACGTCCGGAATGAGTGTCCCGAAGCCGCCCGGCCACATCGCTGCACTCGTGCTGCGCCAACCGGTGTCTACTACGCGGTCCAACAATGGTCGACGCTTGTGTTTATTTGCAACCCCAGTGCATATGTGCCCGCCAATTGGATGGTTCGTAACGTTTGCTGCCACTACTTATTTATTCCGAAAACACCAAGATACAACAATTACCCTTTTTAAAGTCCACTTAATATGTTTGCAATAAATATTTACGTACTCAAGTGTCAATTGATTGCTTATTGTATTGAATGGTCAAGAGAATGATTTTCTAAGACGAGATAAATTAGCGAGATAAAAAGAGCTATTATTTAGCGTTAGCTATCTTGTGGTGACCAGATCGGACTTACGCAACGCAACGAGATAAATATTCTACTTTACTCAAAATGGAATGAATTTATTTCAATACTGTTAAAATCAATTCGTAACGTATGATGAGATCGTTGTCGCCAATTTATCGGTTAAATTTAATTAAATTTAGATCAATATATCTACTTTTTAACTCAGTTAGTTTGTAATGTTCTAATGCTGCTGATCCTATCATTGATCCTTTTTTCTTACTCCTTTCGGGATTTTTACTCTTCTTCTTTGAAACGTTGTTTCTCATTCAAATGTCAGTAGGTTTAGTTTCCGAGTTACCAAAAAAAAAACAAAGGAACAAAGAGAAAACATAAAAAAATGGTTGTAACTTTAGTACTGAGATTCTTAATTTGTTACAGCAAGTGAATGGTTATATGTATATGAGTAGAGCAAGAGTTTTCGTGTGGTATATGAACGAAGTCAAAAAACAGACAAACAAAACGTGAAGTGAAGAATAAAGACAATGCTGACCGATTTTTATGATTCGAAGGCTTCAATGCACAAACAGTTCGTTCGTGAAAGTGAGACGGTCAACGGATAATACTAATTGGAAGTGTTGAAACGATTATCGTTAAGAAGTTTACGAGTACGACGTCAATAGACGATGGATAAGCAGATATGTTTTTATTTCCTATTTCGTTTCCTATAACTTAAGCTCAAATTGGATGGATTGTGCAAGCAATTTTAAGCAAATCAAACTGTGTTACTAACAGACATGGCAGCATTTTATATTATCTCGCTATTTAAATATCATACGAGTCTAGGCAATTGTTGTTCTATGTAGCATCGTTTCTTGTATCTCTCAACTTTCTCTCTCTCGCTCTCTTTGCCCAATTTTTGTCTGGTGGTACTATTTTTGGACCAGCATGTTTCGGCCAGCGAATACCAATGATGGTGAAATTCAAAGCATTCCGGCGAACTCCCACCACACCACACCAAAACGCATAGGATCAGATGCAGGAGGGCTCTCGAAAATGGTGTTGGAATTTTCACCACCGCCCGTGTTAACTACCCGGGTCTACGGTCAGCACCGAAAAGTGTCACGAGTTTTCCACGTTCTTTACCTCTTGTTCCCGCTCGCCTTCCTCGCGAGTGAGCGAGGGAGGTTGAAAAAATATTCCCCGGTGGCTAATAATTCATCACGAATTAACATATAAATTACATTCTTCCCCCACGCAAGGTACGCGATGCAGCAAGGAGCAGAGACCATCACATGGCACTTCACGACCCGGCGGCCGGCTGCTCCGAGATTGCAGATAACTTCCCCCCGAAGGTCGGCCCGGACGGGTCGGGCCTCCATTACTTACCGACGATCCTAAGCTCGATGAATATCGACTGGGGTGGATGTGTGGAGATTTGGCACTCGTAAAGTCCTTCGTCCTCCTTGCGAGCGTTCTTTATCCGGAGCGCCCAGTTACCGAGGTGGCGCGTGTGCTCCACCAGGAACCGGTCGTCGCTGCTGTACGTCGATAGGCCGACCGTCAGCAGCTGGTAGTCTTTCCGGCGGAACCAGGACACCTGCCAGAGAAAGGGAAAAAACAAAAACAAGACCGGCAAAAGCCCGGCGAAAACTCGATCAAGCTTGGTTGTATCAATTACGAAAGATTGAGGCGATGCAACCCGGAGGTGATCGGAAACGGCTAATGAAATCAGAGGCTTATGAACGAACGAACTTGGTGCAGAACAGAGTGGAGTAAAAATTTAATTGTACCGTCGTTGTGTCGGCTACCGGCTTGGCGAAAGGCTTGCCGATGGCGTACCAACAGGAGCACCGAGACCCAAGAAGGTCACCGAAGAGGTTGCTCTGTCTCTGCTGAACAATGTTTCCCCGGAGGGTTTCCAACCGGCCGGCCGGCTGGCTGGCTGGGGTTGTCGCAGTGTCGGATAAAATTTCAATTAGCAATAAATTCTTAAATTTTCACTTGTTGTAATTGCCGCCGCCGGCTTTGGGCCTTTTTTGGCTGCCAGTCGGGTGAGCCAGAAAAGAGCCCTCACAGCCTCACGGCCACCGAAGTTGGAACCCCTTCAACAGTGAAGGCTGTGCGATTTTCGACAAAAAATCGTCCAATCGGGCTGTGGGAAAGTGTGTTTGCGGGCTCGTTTGCACTTGCCGGCGTTCGAAGTTGAAAAGATGAGGCCGTGATTTTAGCGCACCCGGCCCGGGAGTACATTCGGGCATTCGGGTGCGTGAACACAAATTTTGCGCCGCCTAAAAGCTTCCTAAAATGGTGAAGTAGCTTAATGGAAGCTCCCACTGACAGTGGCCTTTAATGGTTTTTGGCGCGTAGTGTCGAAAAAGAACCGAAAGTTTGTAGGCCCTTACTTTCATCATTCTGTTTGTCAGCATCAAGCGGTGCTGTGAAGGTCAAAAGGACCTTCCCCCTGGAATGTTCGAGCTTGAAGAACCGGGCCCACTTCGCGAATCGACACGAATCCGAAGCGATGTTTTCAAGAATTAATAATTACATAAAAATACTTTTCCCGCGACTTCCCAACACAATGCAAAAGCCGTAATGGCGCTCGAGAGGTTACAGTGTGCAAGACAGAAAAAAACGTGGAACTTCAAATAATAAGAAAATATCATGGCATATTCCGGCAGCGGGGCGGAAAAGGTCGTCCTCGGCAACCGAAAGGAACTGAGGGCGAAGCGAAAGGCCAACGAAGTGAGCACCGTTCCGAGTGGTTTCGATGGCGCTGACGTGGTTTTTTGGCCTTGATGACCCATAAAAGGCAAACGGCGGAACCGAACGGGACCGGATACCTTCACGACATCGATCCACACTGTATGGGCCACCAGCTAGGACGTGTTGGAAAACATTTTTCCTTCGAAACCCGACCGACCCGATGGGGCCAGGAACACGGATTTATTTATTTCCACGCCAGGAGATTTCGCCCCTCGGCGCTGGTCTCTGGTGACCGGTCACTCTCTCCCTCTCTCTCTCTCTCTGTCTCTCTCGCTGGATCGACACGAGTGGATTCGTGGTAAAATTCAATCTGCTTCACCGTGTACACCACTCATGGCGCGAGGATGCTGAGGATTTAGCCGGTCGAGTGTTCCGTCCGATCCTAAACAGAGTGCCCTCCGGTTTATTCAAGGCAAACGTCATAATAGTGCAAGTGCTCTTTAGAGTTTTCATCTTTATTATTATATCTTCCGGCCCGGTGGCCCGGGAATCGATCCCTCCCAAACCTGGATCATCATCTCTCTGGACAGTCCGCGAAATGAAGTACGCGATCCGTTAGGCGGGAGGAACGATGCAGCATAAAGCGGATTGCTATTGTTTCACCCGGCACACGCTGTCCGTGGCGGTTGCTGTTTGCTTAACCTTTTGCACTGTTTGTTTTTCTTAGTGCCACCGTGCTCCGGTCGATGCCAAAGCCCTTGGATCGGACATGCTTTTGGGGCTGAGCAGGAAAAACTGCTTCCGCCGCCGCACCGGGACAATGAATTATTATTGGAAAACCTCAGCTCCGTCGAATATTTAGTGCGGACGGATTTGTTCCGCTTGTGTTTCAACTTCCCGACGCTCAGCTGATCGACCGAATAACCCGTTCCCGGACACAGGGTATTAAAAATGAAAACAACCAAAGACCGTTGCCAGCCACAGAGACGCTGAGCTGGCCACCGTCTAAGGGGTACCATGTGGCGACCGAGGAAAAGTTTCCCAAACGTTTTTTTCCCCCGCATTTTCGTACGGGAAAACAAGCTCCCGAAGAGCGAAAGCACGACACAGTTCCGGGACGGACACAGTCAGGAGATCAAATGAAGATAAATTGAATTTTCCATAACGGCCATCACCGTTTTCCCGGACCGGGTGTATTATTTTATTAGCACTTTTTCGACGCTAACCCATGCCATGGCCGACCCGACCCGACCCGGCTATGAACTAGGGGTCGATAAGCTACGGTGTACGGGCACGTACTTGAAACGAGAAACTCCTGCCCCAGGGTGGAGTTAATTTGGCACAGGAATCGGTCGGTCGATCGGGCGCACTAGCAGGTGGAAGCGCAACAACCCAATTACGTGTGTACTCTAGGACATTAAATTAACATATTACCCAGCGGGAACCCCAAAGGGCACCGGGTGCTCGGTTTCGTGTTGCTGATAACATAAATTAATCTCATTCTTATGATGCAAAGTTTGAAATTAGATTTGTCTACTTTTGCACCGTCACCGTCACCGTCGAACGTGAGTCGCAAACTCGCACTCCGCACTCCATCGGTCGGTCCACCATTAATCACCTCTACGCTCTACTCTCGCACCGGTTCCGAATGCATTGGGCTGCTGGCCCAACTGCAACAGCAACGCCCGACGCAACTTAATTAAAAGCAACCGATAACGTCACCTTCGTCGTCGTCGTCGTCGTCGTCGCTATGTCCTTCGCGCCGGTAGACAGCTGTCCGGAAGTCGGAAAAGAAAATTAATTTATCAACCGGCTCTTTTATTTGGGAGCTCACAAAAATGCAATCCTCCGACTCGGGTTGCACATACCCCGGGGAGCATGGAAACAGCAGGTTGAGTGCGGGACCGTGGTAGATGGTAAGAAAATACCTCTAGGGGCGGACCGGCATCCGGTCTCATGGCAAGTTCTGCGTTCCCGGGAAATGTAGCGATCGTGTTGCGGCAAACTTTTCCCGTGTGTGGAATTCACAAAAGCTGCTCGAATATCTCCATCGTTCCGTCGCACTTCGCTAATGCTTATAATCGCACAAATTGGATGTAGAATTAGCAATGCGAGCACCACACGGTGCATGTTACGTTTGTGGAAAATGATTTGCCCATTTGAAATCGAGCACATATGCCTCGCCCCGGGATCTATTATCAGAAGTTTCCATTCTGGAATACTATTCTTAGCAACTCAGACATGGTTCAGATTAAGCCTGAAATTTAAATACCTCGTAAATTTGCGTAACTCTCTTGACGGCCGAGGCGAAACTTCACCCTCAGTCCCGAATGGCCACGCGTTGATTGGGTTAAGAACTTTCTTTTGAAGTACCGCTACTAGTGTCCCGTCCGTCCGTCCGGTACAAAAAGATCACCAAAAAGACCGGGAGAAAATGGGACTGAGATGAGCAAGAAAACCAAAGTTTCCGGACTTGTCGACCGGCCGTTGGATAAGAGCAAAAAAAAGCGACATTCGACTGCCTGGGAGAAACTGGCCAAACCTTTAGCTTTAACTTGTTCGCTGCGGTCGAGTGTTTTTGAAACCTTGCCGTTCTTATCGTTCGCAGGTTTTATCGGGTATGGCATCTCCGAAAGAAAAAGAACCACTAGATCAGCACTGAAACAATAGTGAACCATATGCGACAGAGAGAGAGAGAGAGAGAGAGAAAAATCTCCGCCCTAAGTGCAATGGATAAGACATGTCGAAAACCCACCCAAGACCTAGATGGGCCAAGGTATCGGGACGATAAAAAGGCTTACAGGCGAACTGGCTGAAGGTACACCCCAACCACCCTGCGTTCTGGTCTGTTAGTCAGAATTATGTTGCCGGACGGAGGATGCAAACCGAGGAACAAGGTAATGTTTACCAGGAAGGTCATGAAGTCAGGATATTTTTTAGCGTCGAGTCAAGACGCAAAAAGATTTTGTTTTGCTCTTCTCTTGAAATGGGTGACCTGAGGTGATGCTCTTTAAAATTTAACAGTTCTATAGTTTTTTTTTGCCAAGAAAGCAATAGAACGAGTTTTAACTTGACATTTGACATCCTTCTCAAAATTTCGCTTTTCCAGTTGAAGTTCGTTTTTCATACAAGCCGGGAGACGGCATCTTCGCGACATGGAGAAACATTGTCAATTTTTAACGAATGTTGTAACAACTAAAACATGTAATAAACGGAGCATTCGCCTGCCAAAAGAGAAGAAAAACCGACGGTCGCCGGAAACGGCGGATAAAATAAGAAAGGAAATGCGAAAATAAACTGAATCACCAAATCATAGGAACCAAAGTGAACCGAAGCTTTTCACTAACAAAATACTTACTTACAGTGGCTGGTGTTGTCATGGTGACGCTGCAGGGCAGCACCGCTAGGCCTCCTCGTTGACTAATTACTCTAGTGTTGTTCTTGGTAATAAATTGACTTTGTAATGGACCTAATGAGTTTCTGTGGGCCGCTTTCGCCTCGTTCGAGTCTGAAACGAGAGAGAGAGCGAGCGAAGAGGTGGGTTAGCCGGGGGGCAATGAATGGCACGGAATTTCTATTAGGTTTGGCCGCGGCCAACATGGAACTCGCAGCGCTTCCAGAATCCTGTCCGGAAGATTAATGAGCCTTGGCGACAGATCGTTTCCGTTGTGGGATTAAAGATATGCTCGATTATTATTATTGTTTTCGCCCGGGCGGGCTCTCCTCCTCGAGGACCCACACGCACGCACACATACGCCGGATAATGAAGTTTAAATTTTCCCCCGGAAGACACACACGGATGCCATGCGGTTAGTAATGGGTTTGAAGCCACCGGAGTGCCCTATCGGAAGTGCGTTTCGTCAACTGAGGTGGTGCCCCGTCATCGGCACCATCATCGCCATCATTCAGCGAGATGCTCATCAGCGCGGCTGCAATCATAATTAGAAGGGCTCTTCACTAAACACGGCTTTCCATTTTTTGCTCCCCGCCAAACAACGACGACGACGATCCTTTGGCGGCTGTTTATTGTTGCCACCGAGTTTCGTCGCGATCTTCAGCCGTCAGCGATTGCGGTTATCCACTTCCGGTGGGCGTTTTTATTTCTATTTATTTTACAACAATTAAATCACAAAATGTGACGAACAAGCAGGCGGTTTTATTTTTGGGCGAACGCCCCGGCGAAACGAGGCCGTCCCGCGGAACCGGCACTCTTACGATTTCGGTCCATTTTAGGTCGAGTCTAACAGCATAATGATGGCGTACGTTTGACGAGCGGCTTGCGCGAGTGGGTGGAACAAAAGCAGCACCAAGATAATGATGATCATCGTGATTGTATTAACATTCATTACAACATTTCTTGGGATCCGCCAAATTTCCGTGCCATTAAGAACGCATCAGTGTCGCTGAGCGCGGCCAATGTGTCAGCGCTTTCCCGCGGTGGCTTTTCGCGGTGCCGATGAAAATGGGAAATAAACTGACTCGAAATGGCAAACACGATGCTGACGATGGTGATGCTGATGATGATGATTATGTTTGTTATTACCCGTGGAGTCGAACCCACAGGACAGCTAATTACCGCTTCTTATTGCTCTCGAACCCGGCCTGTTTTTTGGTGCCATTACTTGCCACACGTCACGGCTCCGTTCCGGGTCTTTCTTTATTGGGGGCCAACCCGAATACACATTTCGTGTTAATTTAATTCAATCCCGTTTCCGTTTCGAGCGAACGAGAGTGACATTGTAAAAGTGAGCCCCACATGTCCGCAGGACATCCGCAGTTGAACAAGAGTGCCACGGTTCGTTCGCTCGCTGATAGATGCTTGATTGACGATTACATAGATTCAGTTAATCACGGGCCAATGCCGGTCCAGGGGCACGGACGAGCAATCGGCTTCCATCGGGGAATGCTACCGGGCAGGAAAGAATGCTGCGCAATGTAACCGGCAAATCGGCCGAGTGCTGGTCGGAGGCTCCCATCCACATGGCGCTTGGCATGAAATGAGCAATCAGTTGTTCCAACAGAAATAACGATGGGAATGGGTTCTGGCGCAACATTCCACCGGGGATCGGAACGACGATTGAGTTTAATTGAGCTGGCTATCATACGGGATGCGCTCCACCGAGGAATGTTGCCTCTCGGCACACGGCCAGCCATTGGCAGACGGGAAGAAAGGACGAGCAGCGGGCAGCACTGTTGAAAGACAAATATGGCACGGCGTTTAGGTAAGCGTCGGGCATTCCCAGTGCATTCGAATGAATGTTTAATCAATCCCAGCTCCCCGCGGGCGTTCCGTTTGCACATCATCAGTCCCTGGCGGAGTCGGAGTGCTAGCTTTAACCGGTACGTCATCGAAGGACGCCCATTCTTGAAGATACCAATTGCTTGCCAATTTTGCACCTCATCAAGGGCTACTTTATCATCACGGCCGGCTAGAAGATGGACTGCAGAAGCCACCTGAAAGCATCCTGCCGCGACTGCCGTCCTTGTCCAGCCAGCTGCGACATTTATTGCCTCTTCTGCCGACGCGTCTAGTCCATCTATTTGTCATCGTTCTGCTACATTAACACATTGTCAAACTCAATGGGCCCGCCCGCCTGCTCGTAATCCATTTGTCATCCTCGTGGCTCACAAGAAATCATAACGCCCACCGGGGAGGAGCTCACTACCTACCCGCTCACTACCACAAAAACGCTCGCCCGCCCTCACGCGCTAATGTATGCAAAAATAGTAATTGATTCATTGTTTCCCTGTCACCATTAATCACACCGGCCGGCCAGCCAGCCAGCCAGCCAGCCAGGTTGGACCAACGGCCGTCGTGGTAGGCCCATCGTGCGGCGAAAAAAGGACCTGGTTTTTGGGGAGGTACGGCACATTCTTCGCCGTTCGCCGGGCTGCTGCAAGAAACAATCGGTGCCGGTGTTCGGTGTTATGATAGATTCGAAACATGGTCACATTTTATTGCGCACTCGTGTAGGTAAGGCGGGCCCGTAAGTCATCCGTCCAGCCCCGGGTATCCTGCTGGCGCTAGGTCCGTGCATGTGTTCCAACCAATGCGGGCCAATGCTAGGTGCCCGTTCGTCACTCGCCTTGCCGCCTTCGGAAGGCGAGCACCGGAAGGCAATAAATTATGCAGAGCTTAGTGTCATCTGGAGCCACTGAATGGCTGGTGTGCTGCAACCAGACCTCTGCAAGGAACTCAGGTGCTCCGGAACCTCAGGTGCTTGGCGAGTGCCAACTGGAGAATTGCTTCACTTCTGTACAATAGTTTGTAAGAATAAAAAAAGCCCCGAACAGGCATGCCGTGTCGCCGGAACGTGTCAACCTCTGAGTCCCCGGTTGCGTCCTTTTCTCGAACGCGGACCATTAGTTCTCTCCGCTGTGCCTCCGCTTTTAAATTGTTGATTTGGGAGCCATTTTGCGCTCCGGAATTAAGAAATTCGCTTTTAATGAAGCACCCTCCAGGGGACCGCGGCTCCAGAAAACCTTGTGCCCTTCGGACCCACCCGCCGGTGCTCTATGGTTTCAGTTCACCACAGAAGCTCACAGAAAGAAACGGAAAGGAACCGCACCAACGACACGGTGCTGATGGGGATATCCACGTCTTAGTGGTTTCGCGCCCCACAATCTGGGGTGTGGACAAGAAATGTTACGACAAGAAGAGCCACTTACCAGCCAGTGGCGCTGCATAATGCACGGCAAACCAGCCGGCCGGCGCGGAAGTTTTTAATTAATGGGCCAGTTGTAAGGAAGAATCACAAATTTTAATTAGACGATAAGATTGGCCAGAAAGTAGTCGGCCACCGGGAAAGTGTCCGCGTTACCCGCGAAAGAGTCTCGAGTTGTGCTTTGGGCTGGAAGGACACCTTGACACCAGTCGGCGTAATTGCTACGCAGGCGGCTAGACCTGTAGGAAACCCTGACGGAGGCCACCATGCATTAGATGACGCCAGCATCGTAATAACGTTTGCGACTTCCCGACAGGATTTCCTTATCGGCGCGGGCGCTCAAATCACTCCATCAGTGCGACGTGCGTGTCATGCGTCGAATTTATCGACAACAATATTTTATGTGGCACATGATGATGCGCCTGTGCCTGTGCCGTCTAATGGACCACCGAACCGCGGACGAAGATCATGAAGCTGTGATAAATTAAGATGAGTCACAAAAGCTACCCACCACGGAACGGCCAGGCATGGGATACATTTTATGATTATTTAAATGATTGTCCTTTTGCGGTGATCACAATAAATATTCCGGCACCGATCGTTCGCCCCGCTGACACGGTGACGGTGCCACCTTTTTATCCCTTCCTACATGTCGTCCGCCCACCGATCCATCATTCGCTGGCCGCCAGCCGTTTGGGGAAAAGCGGCCTCGAGCAACACAAACGGGCCAAACACAACAACAAATATGGTGGACATCGTGAATTGTATCGCGCGCGTGTGGCGTTCTAAATCATACTTTTCATCCTCTTTTTTTATTGCCACTTATTTTTCCATGTCCACATTTGGGGCCTCCTCGTTTTCGGGTGGGGCGCTCGGTGGAAAACCGGATCCTTCGCATTCGCTCTCTCTGACGCTCGTTCTCTGTCGGATCGGGAACGTGCCGTGGTGAGCTTTGTTCTATGCGTGCGTATGCTGGTTCTATCTGTGTGAGAGAGTGCCATCTCAAGGCGGCGAGCTGCTAAAGGATAATCCTCGGCCATCGGTACGCGATCACAACGCAACGGCACGTTGAATGGCCCCGTTCGGTCGTTGGGTTCTAGAAGATTTATCATATCCTTCAAACGTGAAAGTCACTTTATCCTGCCGCTGCTCCTGGCTCCTGGGGGGGTTCCAGGGGGATCATAAATCTTGTGCGCCCTGGCCCTGGCCTGGGAAGCCAGGTTACAAAGACACGAGTGAGTAGGGTGGAAGTAACAAAAAAAACGGAAGGCTCCACACAATGACATTTTTCTCCCCCAAAAGCCCCAAACCCGCAGCGGCCCGCAGCGGTGTTGCTGAGCGCTTGGCTCGATCCGCAAGCAAATGAATGTCGTCCTCCGGGCCCCGGCGTCCCCAGTTCCGGTGGCAAAAAATATGATGATCTCCTGTGATGAGTGAACGAAAGTTAATCATCTGAATGATGATTGGGTCAAACGAGCGGGAAAATTGATCCCTTTCCGCGGAAGCCTTTCAGCAGGCCGGGCCTGACGATGGCACTGCCCATTGCCCGGGCTGACGTTGGCACACTCGAGCGTCTCAAGGATCTCAGGTGGTTATTTTACTTAGGTAGCCCAGTCCCCGGTGTATTTGTGGAAAGGTTAATTTGAGGTTTTACGTGCCACACTACTTTACGCGGTGCTCTGTTCCGTTCCTTGATTGAAATACATTTTCTTAGAAATGTCGTTTAATTATTTACGCCTTCGAAGCCCAGTCCCAGGAAATCCTTGTGACCGCGGTGGCGGCATTAGCGAAAATCGAACGATTGTGAAATGGCAAACCGAAATCGATGCTACCCAGTCGAAGATGAATGTTTTATGAAGACCGCGCCGGGTGTAGGC
Organism: Anopheles bellator; assembly: GCF_943735745.2. Classification (NCBI taxonomy): domain Eukaryota; kingdom Metazoa; phylum Arthropoda; class Insecta; order Diptera; family Culicidae; genus Anopheles; species Anopheles bellator. Next base: position 37,071,775 of record NC_071285.1, read on the forward strand.
TGTTTGCGAAGCCGACCAGACGCCGTGCACCGGAAGCACCGACGGTCTTCGTTGTGTATTTCGGGGATGTATGTGTTTGGTCTCGGCCTCACGGTCACCGCCAAGAGTACGAGCCATAAATACCAAACGGCAGTTTGTCCAAGTTTGGCGTTCGAAAGTCCAACCGACGCCGTCCAACCTTCCACCATTAGTGCTCCACCATTTGCCAGTAATGAATGAGGCGCGGCACGCAAACGCGACCAGTATGTTCCGTTCTGCAGGGAAGCAGGGACTGTCGTTTTGTTGCCAACGGCCGAAACGATAGCCCTTTTTATCGTACCAAACTAAGGCTCATCTTCTTGAAGTTGCATCTGCATTGGCTGCCATATTGATTTTGGCTACAAATTGGGGATATTACGAAACAAACTGTATTCAGTGGCCAACAAAACAAAGTTCATACTCAGAACGTTTGGATGTGAAAATATCTCTTTTTCAATTTTTGCATCTATTTCCATCGTTTTCTCCGGTATCTAATGTCATATGTTTTGATAATAAAAAATGCAGAATAAAGGATGACAAACGCGTGATTTAGAATTTATAAGAAATTTTTTTTGTTTGCAGCAGCAGTTTGTCAGATAATGAAAATGCTTAAATATTGTAAGTGAACTGATGAAAAATATCAACTATTCATAAATTTGAGTTTTAATTACAAAAGTAATAAGGATATTGAAAACATATTTGACAAAGCTAAACAGCACTCAACTGAATAATCAAAGGCTATGAAAGTGAAGGTCGTGTTAATATGAGCGGCCGAAAGAAATCAACACCAAAACGAATAAATAAACGCAAATCGAACATATCATCTAAAAATCCTCTTCTATTTGCCAAAAAAATTCTATTTGCTAAAAATCCTCTTCCATTTGCTTTTTTTCCTTAAATTTGCAAGTTAAAGGCCTTTTCTGCTGTTGACTCGAAAGCTTATTGAATAAGAAGTAATTATTCGGAAAAGAAATCTTCGTAGTGATAAGGATAGTATACAGCAGTCAAAGTTGAAGTTAAGTTAAATCTTTTATTTTGTTGAATTGTTTTGTTTCATTTTAGTCACTGTAATAAAGCTTCGCTCAGTTAGTCGTTCTATTAGTTTTAGAAACATCATTGTCGATCTAAATAAGCAATTTTGAAAGGTTGGTAACTCGTTAGCGTAACATAACATAGAACACTAATTTCGACATTGATTGAATTATTTATAGTATGTTTCACTAGTCAGCCTAAGCCTGTAATTTGATCTACAGTTCTACAGTTCAACAAACCTCAAGCAAATGGATCACCCAAAATAATGGGGAAAAAGCTGTGCGAACGGCAAACATGCTTTTCTTCCACGAATTCAATACGTAAACCAAAGTGGCCTTGAACACATTTAACCTCCTACTCAGCAAGTCTAATAAGCTTCAATTCTGTCAATTTCCCATTCCTGCGTCTACCCCGTCGGTGGGAGCTCTATCGGTGGACCAGAACAATCCGTACCGTCAGCAAGGTTTTAAATCAAAATCCCATTAATGCAGCATCATCGCATGGAGGACGAACGAAGCGAGTTAGGTAAGATGCTCTTATTATGCCAAACGAAGACATGCTGATGCGGCAACTGCATGCCAGGGACAGTTGCTAACGTGTAACGTCGGTCGGTTCCATACCAAACGAATCGTAACTTTTCCCATTCAGTAGGTTATCTTCTGGAAGACCGTAGCTTCTGCCATACGCTGCGGTTTCGGCCATTCGCTGAACACTGCTGGTCCAGCATAATTTGACCATAAAACCTTGGCCCTGTCTGTTACACAGTTCGAGCGCCCACGGCTAGTCCTAATGCGTGACTGTTAATTCAGCTTTGTGGATCACTCATTTTTGGCCCACTTTCTAAAGAACCCACTTTTTTCATTCCCACCCTTATCCCACCTTAGATGTCCTTTCGCTTAACTTTAGGTCGATCCCTGATCCCGCCCCGTGCCGTGATAAGATAGAATAAGTTCGAGGACACTTAGCAAGGATCGTAAATTTGACACCTCATTCTTCCGGCCCCTTTTTTTAGGGGTTAGTGTGAACCGAAAGCCACCAGGAAGTTGGGACCTTCCTCAAATCCTCCAATTCATTAGCATACAAATGTCGCTGATAATGTTACAAACGGCTACAAGGCAAGGTGAGGCGAACTCTTTTCTGATTCCTGATTACAGGTGAACAACCCGGAATTACAAACGGTACCCGCCCCGCCCCTCCGGAATCTTGTTCGGAATCTTTCGCAAAGAACGTGAAAACTTTGGCGCTATAAATATCGCATCCCGGCCGCTGTCCTGCTGCTGGGGCATTCCATAAAACACCAGAACGCCAGACTGAACGCAAAATCTGCCAAACGATCTTGAGATGAAGAAGAGCTGAACCGAACGGAGCCAAAAAAAGGAGGGAAACCAGGAAAAGCAAATCCTAAAATAAAAGGGTTCGAGCCCGGATCGCTTCCGCCCCGTGTTGGGCGGGGTGTAAAGTGAGATGAAAAGTTTTCCGCGTCCCACGCGCCCATCGAAGGGCCGGCGCGTCAGACGTGATCCGACCGCCGGCTGCTCATCTTATCTTAGCGAGCTCCCGTGCAACACTGCCCTGGCCAGCCGTTCGAAGGACGTTTGATTCCTCGATGGACGAAAAATTCCTGATCGAAAGGTAAAGATTAGCCCCCTTTTGCCCCTGCGAAAGTATTTTCCATCCACTGAGCTGCCAACCCCGGGAAAGTTACCTGACTCCCGGCGGACCACGGGCGGCCCAGACTGATCAGAGCTTCGGACACCGACGAACCAGAGGGATTAGGGACCGTAATTGATGGATTTTAAAGTTTGACCTTTTCTCTCGTCGGCCCCACCGGATGCACCGTTAACCTTTCGACCGGGAACCGGAAACCAACCGGCACGTGAGTGAACTCTTTAATCGTGGCTTCGGTAAGTACAGCGAACGACCGGGCATCAGGACCATCGCGAAATAAATCATTCATTTCCCGGGCGTTCCGGAATCCAGTCGATTGAAGTTACAACGCTCGGCCCGGGCCAAGTGCCAACGATTCGCGCGATGGTCTAGCGTTTTTTTCCGATTCCACAAACAATCGATCTCCCACCGAACCGAATCGTTTGCTTGCACAACTGGTATTAGGAAAATATCAATCGTTGGCCACAAAAAGTGGCGCCGCGGGGGTATCCGCATTTAGCGTCGGAATGTCCTTTTGCTATCAAAACAACCGACCCGGTGGTAAACATGGTGGCCACCCGGCGGACCTCGAGACAGATGATGCTTAAATGATGCTTAACGTAGCACCAAAAAAGAGAGAAAGAGATACAGAGAGAGAGAGACAAAGAGAGAGAGAGTTGTTTGTTCTACTGGAATCATGTTCGATGAGCAATCCGCCCAGGCCCCCTTGCTGGGTCCCTGGATGCTATGCTTAGTCAGCGCTGCAGGAGCGAGCCAGGACATCAGACAACCAGCGTGGCCGGGTTACGCTCCGTTGCCCTGAAACAACTCGGCCTCCTTGCCCCAAAAAGCACTCCGCATCCTTATCTCGCATCGATATACCGATGTGACGGATGAGAGCAATCCATTCGGCTCCGTTTGCGGTCACCGCCGTCCCGGGGCTCAGACGACAAGACGTCCGTCTTACGGCCGACCGGCCGGCTTGATGCGTGATTCATTCGGCTGGAAAAGATAAATTGGAACCGGCGACGACCCCCGGTAAGGACAATAAGCGGGCGACCAATATCACCACTAAATCGCTCGGCAAAGGACCGACCGACCGCCAAAGCCGCTCCGGGGAAGTGTTTGCGCGCACACTTCCGGTAGGCGACACTCGGCTTGCGGCCAGAAAAACAGGGTCACATCCGGTTACGATTACCGAAGCAAAGTTTATGAGTGTGTCGTCCGGCGAAAGCCTTCACCGGAACCCTTGGAAGGCCGGGCCCGGGCAAAACGGAGCCAGTGATTAGATGTCATGTGCAATTAATAGCGAAAAATCCCTCGGAAGCCCGCGTCTCAAGCGTCGGGTCGGGTCGTGGTCCCGAAAAAGCGGGAGAAAGATAAACATTTTCCTTCGGTTACTTTTCTTGTTTGCGCTTGCGTTTGTGATAAGGACACTGAGCTGAGGACGAAGTGTATTAGCAGTGAACGAGGGTTTGCGGAACAGATTTATGGCAGGGAGCTGAAACTGTCCTTTTGGATAAATTATTTCCGGCCAACGCTCGGTGTGTGACGTTTTGCTTAGAAGTTGTTATTTTTACGATAACATACGTAACACGCAGGTTTGATCCCGAGCAGGACCACTAAATTGTTTTCTTTCGACTTTGGTGCGACCGACGCCATATACTGTTTGTAGAATGATGAGCTTCAGCATTCAATCAAGTTCATGCTCAAAATATTATAACTTTACTGACAGTAATCAGGAAGCCACTTCCATAAAGCGATTTTCATTGTGATGCTAAGATTGATTAAAACATTGGACAAAATAGATGCATTACCAATTTTCAGGCTCCTAAAAAATATAATCCAAAGCTGACAGATTCAATGTCATTCGAATGGTGTTCGTCAACGAATGAATTGCTTAATGAACTCATGTTACGAATTTAATTCTAATAAAAGATGAAATAAACCACATAACCAGATATTAAAATGTATCATTTGTTACATCTCACTTCATTTCATGAACTTTGTTACAGCTCATTAAAGCCAGATCCGTACGATCTGCAAGCATGTCGAGGGTTGTGTCGACGCGTGAATTATTTTTGGCACGTTTAAACAACCGCTATCGACTGGCTGCCGGCGAGGTTTTACTAACTAGCTCCTCGAGACACCGCAAGCCAACCTGACCGCAGTTAACCCGCCGGCTGTTATCTCTACATTTTCGCTGCTCCAATTATCAGAACTGAGTGGATGTTTTTGTTCGACCCACGGGCACGGAGAGCAATTAATAAAACTTTACCACTAGCATAACAAACGCGGTGGCACCAACCGCACGGGGGCCACTGGAGACCCGTGGGGTATGTTACAAATTTTCCCAACTCAACCAGGGAATATCGTTTTCGCGATGCGAGCCACATTACAGTGTGCGCTTCACCCCTCCCTGGAGGGCTGCTGTTTGCGCTGCTGGCTTAACCCTTGGCGTCAGGGTCGAGCCCTGGCAGCGTGTCGTCGATGCGTAGGTCTCGCGGATGATGTGGGTCTCGCCGGGTCCTCGATCCCCGGGAAGTGGGTGGCCATAACTTTGCCAGCGAAATTGAATTTGAATTCAATTTGATGCAATTTACTGGTGCTGCCTACGGGCCATCGGGACACCGTGATTAAGCGGGCAACCCTTCGCATGTGTAGGCGATCATGTAGCTACGGGTGGCCATAACGAACCTCATTAATTAATCCTGTTTGACTGCAGCAGCCTAAGCGCCACCGAACGCTTCCTTCGACAACAGCCGGCCGTACGGTTGGCTTCCGACCGAATGAAACCCTTGCCGTGCTGATCTCCGCATGCTGGCGGAGAGCATAATTATTCGTCCCACCATGGCGCCCGGTGAGTTTTACCGTCTGCTAGGTTCATGTGTCACTCATCGTCACCTTTATGGCAGAGTCTGGTAGCGACTTCAATGATTCGTCATTAATCGAGCTGCGTCGTTCTTTTAGGACTTAATCCTGCAAACAAGAAAAACCCATCCAGGTCCCTATCGCAAGCTGGCAACATGAGCGATAGAGGGCACCGAACAGACGATCTTCCGGTTGCCTGGTTTCGTGATGCCTCCAAAACTGATACTTCCGCAATACTCGGAACGGTCGGTCTCGACATTCAATCGACAGCGACCGAGAATTGTTTCCCCGAACAGCGTACATGGTTGGCTCCATGGAAAACCAGAAGTTCGGACGTTTCCATCACGAAGCCCTCGTGAGTAGCTGGAATTCATCAGCGTCTGTCCACGGTGCCGGTGCAGCGAGCCGGAAGGCGGAGATCCAATAGCTGTCGCAGAACTGAGCCTGTGTACCAACCGAGCCTGGAGTTCCTGCGAAATATGCTTTATTATTAAAGCAACCTTCCTAAAACTGAGACCGCCACAGAGAGTGTGACCACTTTCGTACCCAAACGAGCAGAACAAGCAACGAATCAGGTTGGGTTTTTCGGTCGAAGCGAAGCGAAGTTTTGACCCACGAGGGAGGTTCGAAAACTTTTGCGACTTGCGTGTTTTATCAAAAAATATTGGTTTATTCATGAATACTTATTCTCTCCCCTTCAAAGTAGTCCCCATCAGATATTTACGACAAGAGGTATTGAAATTTCGGATAACTCCGTTGTTTTCAGTCGATTTCGACAAATGAACAATATTTTTTTAGGATACAAAATGCCGTTCATTGGTGATTTACTCAAAATACAATATCATTCAAATGACTGCCTCCATCAACCACACAAAAAGCGGGCATTTTTCATAGTACTTGACATTTACGCCCGAATGCAGTAAGCAGTAATGTTCGCTGTTGCGGACATTACAATGTTAGCTTTCAGTTCTTCAGTGGTCTTCTGTTGGCTGACATAAACTTTACTTTTCAAATCGCCCCACAGAAAGAAAGTAAGAAAAATTCGGTAACAATAAGCACGCACAATTTTCACGGTTGAACGATTATATTCAATGTAAAGCGAAATAATTTTAGTCTGCTTTTTGACGTAAATTGGTTAGTAATTTAAAACGGCATAGACTATTGTTTTAGAATCTGGCAAATTTGTCAAAACTGACTGATAAATGGCGGAGTTATTTAACATTTTAATATCCCCTGTCACAAATACGCATCCTGTACAATCCTTAAAAACGTTTTTAACAATCCTTAAAAATTCAAATAACATTGTTTGTGATCTTGTTCTTATCCTTTTTCGACGCCATCTTTATCTGCTTAAACGTAGCGTAGCATCGTGCTTTAAAAAAAACCAAAGGATTCAGATCTCACATCGTTCACATCTTCTGGACCCTCTAAAACCATTTTGAACCATCAATAAACGCAAAATTTTTCTTGCAAAATTTGCTAAAGTTAATTCGAAGATGAAACAAAATACGTCCAAGCAAATCAGCCTTCAAAAATTGACTGATTACTCAAAATGCTATTCAACATAACTCCCGAAACTAATCGAACATCGAATATACGCCACCCGCCGAAAGTCGCAAGACTTTTTGAATAGCCGTAATCGCCATAATTCGTCACTATTACTGCACCACCGATGGACGGTGCAAATTCGGTGCTCACGGCGTGAATCACGGGAGTGGTGAAATTTATTGGCACAACACACCCTCCGAACCGAGCCGATCGATTGATGGACGACCCGTTTTTCCCGGTGCTCGCCCGACACGCTGGTGACGCTGGCTGGTCCCGTCGTCCCGTATTAATAAATCATCCAACCAAACGGACCCACTCGAAGGCACTGACATTCGCACAAATTGCAACTGCACCTGCACCGCTTGCAGCGATCATCCGCACTTACCACGAATCGCCGGGTTGGTGTTAGCGGGCTCGGCACGCTACGAAGTTCCGTAACCGTGTCCTTGGCCGCTCGGGTCCTTGCTCGGGCTCCAGCCATCACTCAACCCCCGTGAACCGTGAGCCATCATTTCCTGCCTTTTTGTTCGGTTTTCCTTTCAATCACGCTACGACTTGCGCCATTTCCATTGTCCGTTTCGTTTTTGCTCGCTTCGCCTTGCTGTCGTCGTTTTCGTCAAAAATTTCGTAAACTTCAAATTGGTGCCATGGTCCCCACTTTTTTTTTGGTGGCGCACCCACTGACACCCCAACAAATGCAGTTGCGGTGCGATGCAGGCACTTCGGGTTGCGGATTGTTTTCCTTCGTTCTTGCGCCTCGCTGCGATATAGCCGTCGCCGACGGGCCTCAGCCGATCGATCCGGCTAAAGTGGGTTTTGTGTTTCGGTGACATCGAGCCTTTGAGTTTTCCATCCCCTTTTTTATCCTTTGGCTTGCTGTCAACGGGAAGCGTTTCTTCGTAGCCCCAGCCCCGGGTTTCACGTCGGCGTTCCCTACTTTCTTGAGCTTGGGCACAGTTTTATCCCATTTTCGTCTGCAGTCGTCAACGGCCAATGAGTGCTACTTTCACACGCCGCACCAGCGAACCCACTGAAAGTATCCCCATTGGAGTCCGTTGTTCCAACCCGAAGCTGCCCGGATCCCGGAGCGAAGAATGGCTAGAATCTGCTTCTCGGCACTTCGTCAGTATGCTTCGCCAGATTTTTAGTCATACAACATGCAACGGCACGGAGAATGGCGTCGGACGGCGATGGCTCAATCCGTTCGCGATTGTACGACGCAATTCAATTTTGTCGTTCATTGTACCTTTTTCGATTAGCTCCTTCGTCCTCCGGCTCTGGCGAATCACGGGCTTCACCCGAGTAATGTCGAATTCTGCATTTTCACTGTCGACACTCGCCGTGCGGTGTGACTTTTGGTAAGGCGAAACGATGTTTTTACCATTTGTTACCAATCCAATCGATCGGGAGAATCATTTTGTATGTTCCGTACGCCAACTCCGTTACTTCGGTGTACGGTTCACGGTCTGTAATCGATTCGGAATCCACTCCGTAAGCGATTATTGCTCATCGCTGGTTGTTACCTTTCGAACCAGGGGACATGCAAAAACAAACTTATCATACTCGGAACGAATCCATCTATCAGCCGGCCCAGCGACGGGGCCAGCCTATGTTTGCCCTCAACGTTTTCCCCTCGTTGTCACTGTGTCAGTGATTTATTACATCGACTGATTGTTGATCGAGATTACACTACACATCAAGCCGGGGCCGGCCCGGGTGAATCCTTGACGTGTGGCAAGCGACTAGCAAATTAAGCAATCAGCGCACGGTGCTCCTCGACGGGCGCGAGATTGCAAAATTTTCAAATATCATCACATTAATGGACTTCCCAAGGCGCACTCCGGTTGTGGGCGAGTATTTTTGTGCATTCACAAGAACGTTGCCAATTACTGGCAAAGGGCTTTCGTTACGTTGGCACGGAGCCGAACGGTGCTCAGGCAGATTTCGCCGGGCACTTTTATCATCCGGCTTATCGGCGTCGGCTCAGGCTCTTTCCGGCCCTGGAGGTCCTTCTATGCAAACGAACCCACCTCAAGTGACACTTTTCGGCGCACGGCGACGACAGACACCAAAACTTCTGTGAAGTCGAGAGAGAGAGAGTGAGAGCCGGGAAGCCGAAAAGGACCGCGGGCGACAAGCGGCCAACATGTAAGTGTGCGAAGGAGTCGAAACGAGGAAAAAAATAGGCCCGAGAAAATGCGAAAAATGGCTGACGCGCGTTGGAAAATGTTTGTGGCCTCAAACTTCCTCAGCACATTTTTTACACACCGTTCCGCCACGCGGTCCGCCGCGCATTTCCTGTCCGACCCCCGCACACACACATACACACATACGGTCGGTTTATTAACGCGCCCTGTTTCCTGCTGAACGAGGCTAAACGAGAGAGAAAGAAGCGCCAACTAGGGAATAGGCTCCTTCAGTGGGGCAGTTTTGCTGTCACGGGCGCGAGGGGAGGAAAACCCGGCTCCGACACGGCAAAGGAGTAACCGTTTTCCAGGCACACATACATACACCCACCCGACGACCCATTTTACACATGTTCATTACATACTATCAAAATTCCACAATCTTCATCTTGCCATCCGGCGGTGGGCTTTGGGGTGCGCGTGCAAAAGGACCTGCATTTCGTCCCACCGACTGACCCCCCCTCCGGTGGGTGGGAATTTCGGAAAAGTTTGCCACCCAACCGCCGGCCCGGATAGCGCCGGAAGGCAGCTCCGGGTTGCGCAACCCGGAATCGGAAATGTGCGCCCGACCGGCGGGTTGCACCGAAACTCTCGGCATCACTCGGGGCGCTGAAACAATACAGCCCCCCTTGCGTCCCCTCCCCGTCACAAGGATGTAACTTTTGTGACCTCCCAAGTGGGCACCTCCGGCAGGCAAAAAAGCGTCCGCGCGAAGCGTTGTTTGGCCGGCACTGTAATGGAGTCCTTTAGGCGGCTCGCACAGCCTGCCTTTTTTTTCGCACGCGTCCTGCCGATCGACTGATGCTCTCAGTTTCTTCGGGGTCCTCGGGGTCCTTCGTTGAGAAAGTTATTTTTTCTTCCACCGACAGTGAACCGGGAATCCACCTGCACACGTACGCACGGGCCCCACACTCCAGCATTCCAAGGATCGCTAGGCTAATAGCTTGACACCCCGGCGAAGCCCGGCGACGATGAAGCCATGGTGCGCTGCGGCGAACACAGTGTTTTGTTTGTGTTGTTGCGTGCACGGCGAGCTCAAAGTTCGTTAGTGCGTCCTTCGGCGAGGGGCGAATGTTTGAGTTTGCTGTTGCGCGCTCACAAGACGACAACCTTGTCCCTCCCCCCGGAGTCCGACCCCTGCTGCGGTTTGGGGCTATTGTGTGAAGAAGGAGTTTAAAATACAAACTTTATCTTGTTCGCCAACAACGGGCGCCACCCTTTCTCTAGCGTGGCACTCGGGGAACTATGGTGGGCCATGTTAAACATGGCCACGCGGTAAAACGGGGATTTCATTGTGGCCTTTGTACGAAACACACACCCATTACGGATTGGTTGTCGTGTCGTGTCGTGCGCCCGCTACGTGATTGGGCTCGAAATCTAAAAATAAATCTGCTTTCATTAACCAACGCTATCAGCTCCTATCAGGCGCACTGAAATGAAAAGCATCCTTTTAATAGCACTGATGTCCGAAGTTCCGAATCTGTGCCGAAGCAACAGCTCCACTCATAAACACCGCCGGGCGTTGAAATGATCACACAATTCCACCTCAAACTGTAACTGAAAATTCGGTCCCGCTTGTGAAACACAAACTTCGCAACCGCGAACCGCAGCGGAAGCTGTAGCACCCCCCCTGGGCGGGTTGGTCGTTCGTCAAAACTCCAATCGAACAACCCGTGGGGCCGTGGGTCTAAATCAATTTTCCGCAAACGGCGCGCGCGGGACGACGGCAGATGAAAGCCCGTCCAACCCCGGGAAAGGTAACAAAATTCAGTTTCCACGAAAAACAGAGTCATAATTATTCGGCGCCGAGAGAGAGAAAGAGAGACAGATAGGGAGGGAAAAAAGTGCCCGTGTTTGCGCAAAACTTTCCAAGGAGCCCCCCCGGGGGCCCGGATGTTCTGTTCGGGCCGCCCCGTTTGTGTTCGATTCGCGCCTTCGGGCCCCGGAAACCACGGTGCGTGCGGACGCCGACCGCAGCGAACCGAAATGTAATTAATTTATCCAATAAGTCTTCCCCAGCTCAATGAAAGTCAACCTTCCGGCGGAGAAAGAATGGCGCCCGGTTTTAGCTGGGAGGGCAATTTTAATGAGCTGGAACTGTTTTTTGCGCTCAACCGTGCCTCGAGGCCTCGAGGCCCTATCAACGCCACCCGGTTCCGTCGCCACTGGCAAGGGGGAAAATCTAAGTCCCTCCATGGCCGTGGGTCAGGGTACCGAAAACAGCGCCCACAGCTTGTCACTTGCCAGGTTGAAAAATAATGAACCCCGGTGACGGTTAAATTGTTTATTCCGAATCAATTATGCCACCGGTTCCCTCGGTTTGGGGGACCCCCGGGTTTCGGGGGTCCTTGTTGCTTTGTACCAAGGTTCAAGGGCACCCGGCATGCGTACGATCAATATTCGGTGTGTGTCCCCGACTCGGGCCCGAGTTGGTAAACAAATCGTTGCGTAAATGATTGAAGCTCATGATTCATGTACAGCGTAGGAACGCTAAATTATCTATCCGAACCCGAGGTGGCTCGTTTCGGTCGCGCATCTCTGGCCAGCAGAAACATGTCGAAACCCTCGGTGCCAGCAGCGGATGCATATTTATTATTAACACGCGTTTGACTCATACAAACAACCAGGCGTCTCCATCGTGAGCCACCAGGCGTCTCCATCAGCCACGAGTCAGGCTTACCTTTTCTTCGATGCCGCCCATTGTTCGGCAGATGATGATTATCTAGAAAGTATCCGTCCAGCGAGTTGAGCAGGGTGAGCAAATACACTAGCACCAGCTTTTCTAGCCACATTTTCCCACCATCCGGCGGCAGCACCCCGGTGGCCGGGGTGTGCCGAGCAGTTGAATCGGAGGAATCGGACACTCACACACCGGCGGTACCAGCGGCCGTACAGCCAGCACAAACCGGGACGCATCCACCGAACGGCCGAGACATGAACGGCGCTTCGTTTTAACTTTCTCACCTTTCTCACCGCACTCACGTTCACTTGTCACTTCACCGTCTTCACCGTTCCGGGACTTGCTGTACTTATTACTTTTATTATTATTATTTGGCAGCCTTCCGTTGGAAAGTGTCTCAACGTGGCAGGTCGATATATGTTTATGATTTTTATGTGTATTTTTCTCTCTTAAGCTGCCGCTATTACGCTCCTGGTTCACCTGGTGCTTAGAAACGTCGCACCTTTCCGCTTTTTCCCGGCCGTGGCGGTGAATAAATCTGTGCTCGAACCGATTACCTCCGACTCCGGTGCTTCGATTTTGGCGCTCACCCGGCCGCACACCCGGACAGGATTTGCAATTTGTTTCTCTTTCTTTCGAACTTTTCTTTCTCTCTCTCTCTCTCTCTAGCTCTGCGGAGTTACGGCTTAAGTGAGAAGTTTGCGCCGGAGTTCACCTGGCTCGAGCCGGCCAGAAATCCATTTGCACAACGACGCGCCCATCGAGTTAGTTAATGGGCAGCCTAACGCGACTTGGCACCGAATTCACCGGGTTTTACGATTATTGTAACTCAAACCGCCGCCATCGTAACGGGATGGCGAATTTTGGAAACTTTCTTCCCACGTCGGCACGGGGACGGGGCTAAAAGTCAGCCTCTCGGGAGACGGAGCGAACGACGAGCCGTATTCCGGGACACATCGATGCGACGCGAAGGTAAATATTGACGCAGGGGCGCCTTCGAATCCGTGCGCCAACACTGTTACTGGCTGATGGCGAGGAACTCCCGCCCGATGATGATGATGATGATGATGGGGCTTGCAGAAAACCGACGACGGCGCTAAGCTAAAAAGCATCCGCCGCTGGCAGGGCTGAGCTGAAAATTCAACCGTGTGATGGAAGGAAAATGTGTTATGTGTTGCTTCCGGCACCGACGTTTGCTACGGTGCAGCCCCCGGAAGCGTGCCGGGACCAGGACGGATCCCGGATGCACGGCCCGAAACCCGGGCCAAGTGTTTAGCATATAAATGGATGACTAATTTATGATTATTTCACGTTCACTAGCGCTCATTCACGATTCACGGCCCGCTCGTGGCCCTATTCCAGAACAAAGACCAGGTTGTGACCACGGCAGCGCACCACTCCCGGAAATCGGATTACGACCGATTCACCGTCACCGCACTTTCTTGGCGTTGATTCGCTCAAAACGGACCGCCGCCCAGAAAAAGGACTCTCTGTCCTGCTGCCGTCCGAGGTGACGTAGGATACGGAGGCGCTCTCACGAGACCGTCTTAGGAGCATCCAACCCGTCCAACCGCAGTCCTTTCGCAGTCCACCGAACCGTGGCGATGAAGACGTTTTAATCCGCCACCGGCCACAAGCTGTCAATAGCCCTTGTTTTCGGTCCTTCCCGGGGCCAACTACTTAGCAGTCGGCGCCATCGAGCCTCGGGCGGGAAAACAGATTTTAATCGGATTTCACGCCCTCCTTCAGTGTCTGATCGTAATGATGCTGCCACGTTAAGGACCTTCAAGCAGATGGTCCGCCTTAGGTGCGTCTGAAGTCACAAACACACGCGCACGGTAGACAGTTATCCTGGCGAGGATGGCCCACGGGCCGCGGTTACAAAAACAAGTCACTGCCTCACCGAGTTCGGTCGTAAACGCGGAGCGTAAATATTTTAAAAAGTGTCGTCGCACCCCAAAACCGGCCCGGCCAGGACGAATATCGATCGGCCACACGGCCACGAGTCGCGTCGTCCGTGTCAACCTCGAGGGCACATCACTGTCACTCCCGCGAGTGGGTCACGCCGCCGCGGTCGCTGTCGCCGCCGTTAATCACACCATTACCATTAGCGTCACCCTGAACCTCCTCCAGGGCCCCCCCCCCCCCCCCCCCCCCTTTGCACCTGACACCGTTACGGCCATCGATTTATCTTCATTTCCACCCTTAATTTGTCATCTTTTACGTAAGGGCACTCGCCGGCACACTGATCACACACGCAGTTCACGAATGTCCTGTGGCCGATGCCCCGGTTGCGGTAGGTTGTAGATCACTCTCTCCCGTAGCCTCCCCCTCGCTCTCTCTCCCTCTCTCTCTCTCTCTCTCACACTTTCTTTCGCCCACCACTGCAGCGTGCCCGCCACAAACACAGACGCACACGCGTGATTCGCGAGCGAAACGAAAGCCTCACCTGCGGCCGTGGCCCACCAAGGACTTTCGCAGCAAGCAAGGACAACGGCACCCTCGGCACCGGAAAGTTTCCACCCAACCACCGGGCCACGGGATGCGCTCACCAGAAGGACCACTGGGACCATCGACCGATTGCAACGGGCTGTCGCCGTGAACTGAAGCGCCGACGGGTTCGGTTCCGGTTTCGTCCTGGCGGCCCGTGCTTCGGCTGTTTCCGGTCCGAAGTTCGGTTCGTTCGAGCAGTTGGCGCGGTCGGTCGGGCCAACTGCTCGAATGTGCGAGGCTTCCCAACCCGCCTCGGAGCGCATGCCCGTGGCCGGTCCCAACGACCGACCCGAAGGACTCGGCCACTCGGCCTCGACCGCGTTCGTGCCGCGCTGCGGGCTGGACTACGCTGGAGCTTGACAAAACTGAGCTACACGCAGACACGGGACGTCCGCCGGTGCGGTGCTGTGCTCAGCTGGCCACCGAAGGGACCAACACGCACACAGAGACGCGGGCGCGAGGCTCACGGGGCCGCACGTCAGCTGAGAGTTCGCCGTGCACGGTGTTCCACGGTCGGTTCCGGTTTCCGGGTGGAGAAGGCAAACATTACAACGTCACCGCAACCGTCCAATGCGAACCCCGGCCGACCCACGGCGCTCTTACCCCAGCGACACATGATTTGGGCCACCAATTTACGTAATTTCACTGGCAGCATTATTGTGCCCCAAATTGGTTCCCCCGTTCGGGTCCTCCTATTTCTGCAATCCCAACACCTGTCCAGTGAGGAGGGTTTTTGTGCAGAACAAAAACAACATTTCGGAACCAATTTTCGGCTCAAAGTAAGAATGGCGCCGTTTGTAACAACTCCCACCGAAGGACTTGCGTATGTGGCCATTTCGGCGCTGCGAGCCTTCCCGGCAGCTGACGAATACTGCTCTAAGCAAACCCCAACGATCGTTTGTTAGACAATTCTTTTTGTGATTATGGCGAAGAGTTTCACGGGTGAAGTTCACCTCTATAGCATTAGGCATCGATATCCAGTAGTAGCATTGAAGGCAATTGTAATGGTACCGGACACCGTTCATGTACTGCGAAACCTCTTATTTGAAGACATTCAGCGAACGGGGCGCAATACTGGATTGTTCAAAAAGTTGTGCGGTTCGATAAGAAAAAAACCATTTTAGGGTTTGAAATACACTGCTGCAAAATACGCTTCCACAGCTGTTGTGACCTCATCATTTTGTGGTGAGGCGTGTGTCGAACCCTCTGAGAGTCCTGCCACGCAGAAACCCAAACCACTTTGAGCTCCCCAATTGAAAAGCGATGGTTGGAAAGTGGAGACGAAACCGAAAAACGAGGCATTCATCATTCCAGAGTCGAAATAGAACATTCAACATTGATCCGTCGTTTAAAATTAATCAGACAGTAATCAGTAGTCAGAAATAAACCGGGGTTTCCGTCTCGGAGGGCAGCGGGCCTCCGAAAGCAGTACTAACTAAAATGAAAACATAACAAAAAGGTGTGCTACGATCCTAGTTTTTTTTTTGTTATGTTGGTCCACTCTTTATACATGAACGTATGTGAAGTTTCATTTCAATCGGTCACTTAATTTTTTTTACAAGCCATTTAGTATCGACATGTCACAGTATTTTTTACAATGGAAAAAATCAAGTATCGTGCATTTAGTTTTTATTTTTGCAAGGTTTAAAAGGAAAGGAAAATTATGAACGAATTGGTAAACGTGTATAAGGACTCTTCGTGTCCAATCAGGTGGTTAAAGAGAGGGTTTCTGAGTTTAAATGTGGTTGTACTAGCCTTCAAGACGATCTATGCCAAAAACGTAAAAACAAGACACAACACCTGAACTCGTAGAAGAAAAAAACAGGGTATCGTATTGGAAAATCGTCGAATCACTTAAAGAGATTTAGCATAAAGTCTAGTCATCTCATTGAGTAGTATAACCAATATTTTGAGTGAAGTTTTGGGTTCCTAAAAGCTGTTTGCAAAATGGGTGCCGCATTTGCGAAAAATGGAACAACGCAGCAAGTCACAAGAGCATATTGAAAATGGCAAAAATCCACGAATTAAAGTTCGAATTTTTGGAGTATTTTATATAACTAAATTTTGAAGGCGTTCCAGTTTTTCGCTCGAGGGATGGAATTCGCAAATTGGAGTCTCGTAGGATCAAGTGCATCGATATTCAGGGAGGCAATACTGAATAATAAAGTGAATTTCAAACCATAACAATGTGTTTTCTTATCGAGACAAAGAACTAATTGAACAGCCTAGTATTGACAAAGGCCATAGTTAAGTAAACGAACAACTCACGAGTAACATCAGTATTATATTGCGTAATTTAAAATTGTAATATTTCAATTTTTAGGTTTTTGTCACGACCTTTCTCCGTCAGTTGGTCTAAAAGGTTTGGACAATAATCGGAATTAATTGTTTTGCCAGTTCGCAAGTAATCCGCTAACAAAACTCCATTCCCAAAATCTTATGCTAACAGCTTCTTGGTCAAATTTTGGACACGAACCCCATTTTGCACACAGCTTTCTGAAAACCAATACTCCAGTCAAAATATTGCTTGCACTGCTCAATGAGATGCCTAGGCCTTCTACTCAACGATTTTCCAGTAAGATATCCTGTATTTTTCCTACGATTAGTCTGTGTAAAACAGATATTAAGGACCGACGGAGTCAGACGGTACGTTCTGGAACCACCAATTAAAAGTGTAGATGCAGAATAAGATTGGCAGGTATACATACTCAGTTCGTACCTGTGACGTCTTCTATCACGTTCAGAAGGTAGTTATTAGACAACAAATACGGACCATCAACATGATCAGTTAATAATTTGAACCGTAAAACTGGCCATTTGCTCTCATGAAGCCCCTTAGTACAGCTTCAATGGAATCGATCCAACATCGACGGTTAAAGACGAACCACACCCCCAGATTCCTGTGAAGGACAACCAAGAACACAACAGGGTGCGTATCCCAAAGCCAAACATTTTCGAAATCGTTCTGCAAAGCGCGTAGCTCAGTGCTCGAAACTATTACAAACGGCCACATTTTGAGTACAAAATTTTCAAATCGACTTTAATGTGTCCTTTGTTGCCGTCGAGTGAATGATTGGTTTGCGAGAATCTTACGCCGGATTGGATTCCGCCCGAACCTTTCGGTGCTTTTTGAAGCATAAATAAGTTGCCACGTACACGGGCGCTTCCAACTGTTTGGCGTTTTTTTTTCCAACTGTGTCGCTTCCTTTCTGGATTAGTTTTCTGCAGCAAATGCACTACACCCATTACAGGGCATACACTCGGTCCGTTCTGTTCCTGTTCCCTCCTCAAACACCGTGGCCCGGCTCGGTTGGATTGAAATTCGCTAGCCAAACATCAATTTTGTCAGGTTCTAGGTTGCCACACGCCACACCGATTCGCAAGCAACCTGCAACATGTTCCCAGCGGAGTGCATCGATTTCACCGATCGCTTCGGTTACTTGTGCCGCCACCGGGCCACCGGGTAACCGCCAATTTCCCGACACTTTCCACGCGAGGTGCCCAACTCGTGCTCGTGACTTGTTCTTATCCGCAAACATCGGCACGGTTCAATTAGTTCGTGTCGTGTGAATTTAATCAAACCACAACCGGTAAGACGATGTGCCGGTGCCTTTGGGCCACCCGAAACATCCGAAAGAGTGTGTGCTTGTGTGTGTGCGTGTGCCGGAAACGTAGCCATGTCCTACATGACAGCCCCTACTCCTGCTGAGGGTGCTGAGTCGTTTTATTTTGGCATTTAGTTTTTCCAGGTGAGATCTTTCACACGCGATTCGTAATAGTTGTTCCCGGGGCCGGGTCTTTGCATAACACTCGGCTGCGTCGGCTCCTCTAGGTTCCGGCTGCCAAATCCATGCGGGAGCGGAACTAAAGGACCCGGTACCCCAGTTTATTAGCAGCTACTCAACACCGGGGCAGGCAATCGCAAGCGTGCCGTCTAATTAATGTCGACACCGGCATCGTCGCAATGGCCATATTGAATTCCGGGTGTTGGGCCGCCCGGCGAAATAATTATAATCCACTACACCCCGGGCCAGCCCTCACCCTGCTGGGGCTGGGAAATGGACCGGAAGCCGTTCGGGCGCCGTGGACCATAAACAGATATCAACGACGACCATATTGGCCACCGGATCGGCCGGCGGAGTGTGATTGTGTTTTGCTTTACGGTCGAGAGAATTAACTTTGGTTTTTGGGCACCGCACCGCACAACCCGCCTGGCCCCGTGAAAAATGGCCAGCAAGCCGTGGAGGCGGGGTGGCAAATTGGATTCAGGTCCTCGGCGGTGCCATTATCTCGGCCACCGAAAATGCCGGGCCTCGACCACACTCTCTCTCTCTCTCTCTCTCACTCGCACAAATGTCATGCATGCATAAATCAACGATAATGTGACGTTTTAATGTTGCGCCACGCAGCTACCTGCAACCCACCGAGTGCCAACTGACCCGTAATTGGGAGCCCGCTGCCCATCGCTGGTGGCCCGGGGAGGGGCCGGTGATGACGGTTGCGATGATTTCGCACAACACAAGTGACCCCCCGGGGAAACTAAAGCCTGGGGATGGTTCGGGATTGTTTTAGCCGAATGTGTCGGTTCCTCAAACCCGGCTCGCCGGGATCACCGGGAAAGTTGTGGTCCTGCCACTGCACCGCATCCCTCGCACGCAGGCGGTTACTTTCTATCCATTTCCGGCCGCTGCATCTATGCGTGACTTGGCGCGCGCGTGGCCAAAGGAAACCCTTCGGCAAGCAATAATAATTAAATAAATATTTTATTGCGCAACATAAATAAATTTGCTCACCGAACCCCAGCGGGTGACCGTGAGGTACGCCGGGTGTTGGGGCTGCGCGGAATCGGACCGGAAACGCCGCAATGGGGACGCATCGTGAAACATTATCCAGCACGCCTGGCAACGGTACGGGGCCGGCTACCAGTTGCCGGGAAGAGTTATGGTGAGCAAATCTGCAATCAACTCGCAAGAAGCCCTTTGGCAGCGGCTTACGAGCCGGAAGCCATGCTGTCCACCGGGGGCAACGGCGGCCCTGGCATTAGTGTTCGTGTAGCCACATCCGGTCGGTCGGTCCGCGAGTTCCCGTGGGAACCGTCGGTCGAAATCAATGTCAATAAGACGACCGCAACCGTTGGCACCATTGAACTGCAGCGGAACTGTTATGCAACGCCTTACGAGGGACCCGTTGATTGGCTGTTTGGACCCGATGCACGTGCACCGGAAGGTACGATTGCACTCCGTTATCGCAACTGTGACGTTCTATTTACACAAAAGTATCACCAATTTCAATATCGATTGTCTGCCAAGGGCTTACAGTTGCTTTCAATTGTTCACAACTTTAAACAATAAACATAGACCCTTTGGTTTTGTATCCCACCACTGTCACCATTGAACGGCCCAGGTTCATTGATGATTCACCGATAGCTTCACACTTATGCTCGCTCTAAGAATTCAGATACAGCACGAAAAGAAAATAATTGCATTATTGATTGAAACCTTCTCAAATTAGTTCCGGCTTTGTAAAAAAATTAAAATTGCCAAAATAGCTCCTACTTTCTTTATTGGACGCAATAACTACACACCTTCTTTTTATAATCCATTTGAAAATCGTCTTACGTTTTGTCATTCTTTGGTACGTTGCAACGTTTATCCCTACGCCAAGTCTACGTTTTTTGTTTCGGAACTCAAAAGTTAATTAAAACCAACCGTAGTTCAGTATTCGATTTCGGATTACCTGCCTTACCGATGGTTGGTAGACCGCAACATCCCATAAAAAAACCCTCATCGTACCGAACGGGGTCTCCAAAACGGACCCCTGCCAACGTGGCCTGCCGTCTTTAAGCAGTCCCCAGACGGTCCCCATCCGGTCTGTGTGTGTCACCGGAATGAAAATCATCCCAAAAACCACAACCCAAAACGTCACTCTGACAAAGGGGAAGCTTTACTGGCAGGCCCGGTTGCGGTTTTTTCAGGGAGGCTTCCCGAAATCGACCTCTCCTCGACTCTGTGCGCGTATGTTTTAGCCTTTTGGGGTCCGCCGGTGAACGTGTAGAACAAAATGTAGTTCTGCCGCACGGCACGGTAGAGCATGCTCACTGGGTTCCCCGGAAATTGACGAGCAGTGCGGTCCCCGAAGGTCCCCCAGCAAATCGTCATCAATGTCGGGAGTGAATGTACGTACCGCTCTAATGGAAAAAATCCAAATCCGTTCACGACCCAAAATAGAACCGAAATCTCAGAAATTAAACTCCAGACGACTCCTGAATGGGTAACCTAGAGCCAGGTCTGCTGCCGATTGTTTCCTAAATGATACATCCTGAAACGAGTGAGCTTCTTAAGGCTGAGCTACAGCTGGTAACATTAGTGTTAGTAATGGGCGTCTAACTGTCCACCCTGTGGTCCATCCTTCGGTGTTTTCGAGCACGGTATCGTCTCTTATCGACTAGCACGTGTCTGCATTCTTTATCAGTGTTTTACTCGCATTCAAATTTCACCTTCGACCAGCATAAGTTCAGCCGACCAAAAATCAATATAATTAAAGGGTCATGATGCGAGTAGAGCACCGTGCTCCCGGGACCGGAAGGCACCGGAAATCAGATGCAAAAGTTTTCGGTGCATGTTGATCACCGCCGAAAATTACGCCAAAAATCTTCCCGCTTAAAGCAAAACACACCCATTAACCAGACGGCTGATGGTATAGTCCGCAAACCATACTGAGCCCCCAATGGGACCCCAAATTTTGTCACCCATAGTCGGGTTCCGAAGTGGAGACCAAGAAATTCACGTTACTTTCTTTATCTGGACCGGGCCGAAAGAGTGTTCCTCGCTCGTAAATCATGCCCCTTTCAACTAATTTTGAATTTTATCACACCTCGTAAATAAACTTCAACTACATTTTATCCGATCATAAACTCGAAACGATGTTTGCTGCACTCGCTGCCCCTCGCTTTTGGGTGTATGAGTGTCCTTGTCCCTTTCGGACCCGAACGTCACTCGGAGCCGGTTGGTCGGTCCGTGTTGCTTGTAAGGCGTCGCTTGCGAAGTGACGCTGAAGACTTGGGAGCGAGAAACATTCATGCGCCCCCCGTGCACCCGTTTCATGTGGTCTTACGCCACCGGCCACCCCGTGCTCCTGCGTCGCCAGTTGCAGCTCCGTCACACACGCGCGCCACGCAGTCCAAAACTTTCCAACACAAAGAACCGGCTGACACTTAATTAAGCTTTGACTACCGACCGCAAGCATTTCATTCTGGAGCGGTTGCGCTGCGCCAAACTTCAGCACAGTGCCTCGGTCCAAGAGTCCTCGAAGGGACGTGTGTATGTGTGTGTCACGGGAAAGCTCACCGATGCCCTGTGACGATGATAGCAAGAAGCTGGTGCAGGTTCCGGAACGGCTGGCCCAAGATAAGTGAAAGGACGAATGATTTATGTGCTGAGCTGTGGCTATGGGGAGGATGTTGTCTCTTTTTTAATTACTTGCACCGCGGTGCTCCACTTTAAACATCCGATTTTCCACACCACACCCCAAGGAGCTATTTGCGCCGTAAAGAAAACAAAGAAAAGCGGTACCATCCGTGGCGTAGACTTTATCGCTCCCATTGGAAAGGCTTCGAAAGGGTGGTAAAATCGCTGGCAGCGTAACCGGACTGGCCCCAGAAATCGCTAATCTTTCGCGTGTGTGCGTTTTTTATCTCCTTACCAACGCCTCAACTTCCGCCTCGGCAGGGTGTGAGCGTCGCCTCGCCTAAGCGCTTAAGAGCTCAAACCGCGCAACGCACGCACGGATTGCAAGGACCGCTTTCCGGGCGGTGTTGTCGTGGGAAAATTAGTCACTAAACGCCACCGGGCCCTACCAGGGGAACAGCGGCGGAACCTCCCGGTTCGCGTCGCCAGCGCCGGATGCCAACAAATCCGTTCGCCGCCGGAAGCGTCGAAAGCCACGCGTTGATGAAAATTTGTAATTTGCAAATACCGTTAACGCTTCGACGAGCCAGTTGTTTTCCGGTGACGGTGAGGTTCCGTATCCGGGAGGTGAAAGTTTTTCCACCACCAAATCTTTGGCAGCTCTGGGCGAAAGTGTCTGACGGTTGGTGCCACAGGAGTCGACACCCGTGTCGCCTAATTTTCTACGAAGATAGATTACACATGTTCTACGTCGCCACCACCACCGGCGTTCTCCGATGAGAGCCCTGGCCGCAGTACGGCTAATCACTGAAACTCGTGGGAAGCTCACCGCCTACCGACGGCTGGCCCCGAACGGAAGGCCGGCCAGGAAGGCGGCGTGTATTGAATTTAATTACGAAATTAATTTGCAAAACATTTTCCTATTATTCGCGATTCTTGCTTAGACTCTAAAATGGGGCCGATGCGGCCCTGGGTTGAGTCCGCTGGAAACCTGGAGGGAAAGCTGCAAAGTGGCCATTCTTATCAACTAGACTTTTGACCACCGTCCAAATATTTGTCAAACGGTTCGTAGGGCCAGTAATTAATTTTCGATTGACCATCGGCGTCGGTACAATAAATCAGCGAGCAAAACGTGACTTTCATCACGTCGGATGAACTGTGACCATTTTTTTTTTCTTTTCCATTAACTAGTAACGGCCAATAAATGAGCTACCGTCAAGGCACGGCCAAAGCAAGCAAGAAAGAAAAGAAAAACCCAAAACAGTTTGAAGGGAAAATTAATTTTCTTCCGATAATTAAGCGGAATTAATATTTGATTACAAACCGGCCAAAAACCGTCACGGCACAGCTTAAATCGGCTCCTCAAGAAGTTCCCCATTCAGCAGCCAAACGAAACCAAATTTATGTCCCCGCCCAGGGGTGGAATCGCGCGAAACGCAAAAAGTGAAACCAAAAACCCATCTGAGTGATGTTAATTGGAAAAAGTAACAGCAAACAACAAGAATTTGATCAAAAGTTGAACCACACGAAGCCGAGGCCGAGTTATTGGAAGTATGGTGGACATAAATTTCAAAAGGACAAATCGAACGTTCTCACAGTTCCCGACACGAAATGTGGTTCAATTATAAAGCAGAAATGCGTAAAAAATAGTGTCAATGATCCTTTTATACCATCGGCAAGACATTTATGATGTTAGTTCGTGCTACTAGCGGCCGAAGAGGAACTCTTGACAGCTCCCATTGACGCCAAACACTCAACTCGCGCCCGCTGATGAAATGAAGCGCACAACATCCCGCATTACTGTAACCTGTAACTTATTGGCCGACCTTTATGGGGCATTTGAAGATACAATCATGGAAAGTGGAACTCCCAACTCCACGGCACACGGTCTCCGGCGTTTCCACCATCGGTTCGGGTGTGTTTGCATGCCTTCCGTCACTTTTCCCATCCCGGAAAACTTTCGGCTTCGGCTGAAAGCTCTAAGCCACGACGGTCTGTTCACGTCTCGACTCCGGCTCCAGAGCGCCTAAGGTGTCTCAGTTCTCTGCCTCGATCAGTCGATGCCACCGTCGTTCACGGGGAAGAGTTTTCCGGTGTAAATTTTCCCCCCGAAAAGTTTCGTTTGATCCGTGCGTCGATGAAGGGTTAACCGTAAGCATCTTGCTGACGACGACAGCATCAAAAGTCGGGGTGGTCCGCCGGGATTCGGGAACAGTCTTCCAGACCCAACTCTCCAAATAAGGAGCGGGTTGTGAGAATGTGTTGCTGGCAAACTTGCCACCGAGTTCGACCACAAATAAAATCGGTTCGAAAGAAATCATAAACGCTTCTTCATCCGGACGCTTCGTCGCCCGTGTCGGGTAGCATCATGTTGCCAATGCCGCCTAGAGCCGGAACTCAACGAGCATGAAATAATTATTAATTTGCACTCTGCGGCCTCGGAGAACTTGTTGCTCGGTGGCATGCCCCATTTTTGTGCCGTTTGAATGTCAAAATGAAATGGCGCAATGTTGAGGAACCGATGCTCTAATATTCCATCAAACAGATGAACTCCGGATGTCCATAAGTGGAATCCTTCGACACACGGCGCCAAAAGACCTGGGCTATCATCCGGGACAGACGTGCGAGCTCCCAACTCCCGTACAAGATGCCGAACTCTGGCGATGGGATGCAGTTGACAGAAGTATAGGAGTAAATTTGTAGCACATTATTAAAGGCTTCTTCTACCGCTCGATCACCCCGATTACCGGTGGAGCGCAAGCGTATCGTCCGTTGCCAGAACGAAACTCTTCTCCGGCCCGGGGCCGTAGAGGCGTATTTAATTTATTCATAAGATAGTATCATTTGTTTTCTTGCCCGATCGCCTTGCCTCCGTAATCCTATTAGCATTGCGATGGCCGTTCCGTCGCCTCAAAAGTCATTCCTTCGAGAGTCTGCCCTGCCAGCAATCCGGTGTCTTCGAGATGCTGTGTCTGGCCGGCGGTGTGTGCCTTGCCTTTGGCTGGAGTTTATACATTTTTCATCCGACTCGCTACACTCCGATAGCCCTCACACGCCGGGCCCGAGTACAGACAATGGAATGGAAGAATCATCAGATAAATCTCCCGGCTGCCGGCACACATCGGAACGGTTGTAGCTCCGTCGGCGAAGTAGCAAACAGAGCCTTTTGTGCGATGAAGTGTAATCTGTGCCGTAAGATGCAAGTAAATCGATTGTTGTCTGCCGTATCGTGCGCATTAATTGAAAACTTCAACTTCCGGCCCACATTTGAGGACCACTCTTTCGGAAGCTCCGTTCCCGGCGAACGACACAGAAAAACCGAACCACCGACAGTGTGTGAGTACGCAATGTCGCGATAAACCCAGAACATCATCCCACTGGAAGGAGCGAGGAAGTGGTTTTTGTTGGAAGTGAGTTCGTGTGGTTCGCGTGAAGAAGAAAACACCATCCCAATTCGCCCAAAATCGATTGACTAGACGCCCGATAACACCGTAATCTAGACAGATGACTCGACGGATGAAACGATCGATAGTTTGCTGCGTTGCGAAATACGCGTTATGCGGGAAGAAGTGGTCCAAAACACTAGAAGTGGTAAATATCCTGGGCTTACGGTGCGTACGTCAACGAAGTGAAGTATTCAATCCTGCCGCTCCGCTATGGGAAACTCAATTAGCACAAATATGCTGGAGGTTGTGGCCGGGTAGCCAGCGACAGATGAAGTGCGTAGTATGCTGGCTGGCTAAGAGTGTGGCTTGGCAAACCTACGTGCCAAGCGGAGTCCCACTTCGTAAGTACGTAACATTCATAAGTGTTGGCCTGACGCTCGAAAAGTGGCGTCATCATAAGTTTATGAAGTGGTTATATGTTGCTGTTATTTGAACATTTTTATTTGTGATTTTTGCTTTCATGTTCAAAAAACTTAAACTATTCATCAAAGTTAATCGATTTTTGTCCTTCGACGTTGTAAATAATCATCAAGGGACATGATTTATACATTATATGTACAAGGGTCAGGCACCTGACACTTAAAGTGAACAAAGTTTTGATAAGAATTTGCCTGAAAACAAATCCGCATGAACCGAGGAAAATTATGTTCACATTATAAAAAATTAAAATTATTAAAAAATAATTCTTATCATTACAAAAAAATGATTCTTTCATTCATTGATTTCTTACAAAGGATAATCCTCTTGACAAAACGTTAGGTTCATGCAAGGATTCGTGCGACTACTCTTTAAAATTTCTTAACTTTATACACCTTAACAAATTTTCCAATAATCAAAGCACAAAACACAATACGAATACACTTTTAGCAAGTTTTTTTGTAGAAGCATTTTGTGTTTTATTCAAATGGATCAAACACTATTGTTGTGCACAGTTCATATCTTACACACGTATATAAATTTTAAAAAATCGTATGACAATTGTACTAAAAAATAGCATTCATCGAATATTTGGATCCAAGACAGAGTCTAGTTGTAGTCTATAAAACCATAAATATAGTCAAGATATAGTCTAGTCTGTAAAACATCAATCTCTTACAGGCTAAATGTGGAAAATTTCACCAAATGAGCATGCTCCAAATCGATCAATAGCGCTCAGTGCGAAGGCATGACGGGTTCAGCTTCTTCTGGCTACCAGCTCCGGCAGCGCGGGAAGTTCAACTTCAATAACCATTAGAACTGCGAACTCGTGACTCGAAACAGCCGGCGAGTGTAAGCCCTCTGCCCTGGAACACCCGGAGTCTCTCGGAACACTACACTTTTAAGCCATTTTCACCGTTCTCGCAACTCTATTTCCGACGGCTACGATTATGGATTCGGCACTTCAGCTCGGAGCACACTCTCCAAGTGGAAGTTCAGCCAGTAGGTCAATGCAGCCCCACTTTGGCCGGCCCGCTTCAGCTCAGGAAGAAGACGGTCCTCCCGCATTTCGATAGCCAACCATCGGCACACCACTTGGACGCTGTCCACCAGCGTAGACTTCAGGCACGCTCCCGAGCTCCTGAGAAGCCGGAGTGCGGCGACCGCCAGCATCCCTGCGCCAGGCGACTCGCCAGGCTCGCTGCGAAACGATTCTCATTAGCCATGCAAGTAATAAACGTGATCCTTTTCCTAATGACATCGTTATCAAATTCATAACAATACTTTGCCACTAGGGCGGCGTGCACTCCTGGCAGGCTCACTCCGGACGCAACGAGATGTGCCCCGTGTTGACGATGTGACGCGCTGACACCGACACGCTGGACGCGCACATACCCTGGACCGGTACGATGCAAACGTGCACTGGAAAATTCATGAGCCATGTTTCGACTTCTTCGGCTCGGACCAAGCTCCTCGAGGCCAGCAGCCCGACGAGTGGCCCCTTGGCCCACCGGCGGCGAACAAATCAAGCTCCGCTCCAGAGCCCGGCAAGACAAGATGCTCAATCATAACTGCGATGCGCCAAGCGGACGGCAATCTTCGAACGCAGCCTTCCAGTTTCGCTGCCAAACGCCTCCCGGACACATTCAGGTGTCAATTTGTTGCACGTAATTTACAAGTGCATCAAGGTGCTACGGTAATGACAACGCCCGGACGCCTCTTGCATCGGGCAGAGTGCCGATATTTTTTTCTATTTGCTACTTTCTCGTTTCGCGTCGCTAAAGTGTTGGCTGTTGAAAATGGACGCTGGCACAATTATGTCACGTTCGCGCTCGAAACTGCTCGGCGTCCGCACTAGTGTTGGGATAAGAGAACCATGTTGTATTTGAAGCTGCTAGCAAGTAGTGAGACGACGGCAAAATTTAAAATCGATACAAGAAACCGAACGTATTTACCCCAAAGCAAATTGCTGTAATAAGCTCGACTTCAAGCTTTGATGATGATGTTTGTGTTTGCGCTATAAAACATTCAAGTGCCTATTGGTTGTAGTCTAAGCTCTTGAGACGAGCTATTTTAAGCTAATCAATAAAGTAGTATTAATATAATGAATCAGGTTTACGCTTCGTGTGGCAGGCTTAAAATATTAAAAAGGTTTAAAGAATATAAAGGTTAAAAGTTTAAATGTCAAACGTGTTTACATTCGTGTTTTTGGCCTGAGAAAATAGAAGTAGAAGAGGTAAGTAGATTTCTGAATGATTTTTTAATCTTTAAACAAATTTATAGTTAAAAAAACATCACAAATAAGAAGTTACATTATACCCTGTTTGTAAACAAAGCATTTGAAAATAGGGTTTACCCTCGGTTTTACGCTTGGTTTAACATCCCTGCGGACGAATAAACATTTTGACGTAAGCAGAAACGATTTGGCATTATATTTTCTTTTAACGCTAGGTTTTACGCTTCGTGTGGTCTAGCTCTACAAATAATGTGTAAGTGATAGATTCAATTAAGGATAAGATACTTTTTTTTAATAACTGGACATTTAATACAACTCGCACCGAAAAAAACATAAAAATCAAACCAACAAAAACAAGTGTCTAAATATCAATGATACAGCGGCGTTCTAAAATAAGTAAAAAATGAAAATATTTTTAGTTAATATGCTTAGTTAAATATAATAAGTATGTGATTGACATCACATTTATCATATTCATATCAGTTAAATCAAATTAAAACATGAAAATTAATCTACTAAAGAAATAATCCGATTTGCATGTTCCACTCCTAGCCAAGTTTCATCGACGGGTTCGACAGATCAAGAGGCAAAAACCTTTCCATAGTTATCGGCTTCGATTTCCGTGCTTTACTTACCCCGCTTTAATTTATTCAACAATCGCTGTTACTGACGATCAATCCACCCGCTCCAATCAGGGGAGCAACCTTTACACGCTCTTCTTTTCACGTTCAATATTTTTCCGCTAAATTCATATTTGATTAGCCAACTTACATTAAACTTCGAATCCATCACTCGTGCCAGCGTGCAGTGGCGTTGAGTCGGGGCTCAATCTGCGCTCGCCATCTTTGTTCGTAACGTAGCGGCTCACATGCAGGCGGTTCGGCCCCTTAATACACGTCATAAACAGCCCTGTAACATCGAGCCAACAACCCGACCCAAGGTTTTGGCAGCCAGCTGCGAGCCGGATCCTTCGTTTTTGTGACCCTTTCGAGGGTGTTAAAACCTTACCAGCGCGGGTGTCGGGAGTTGGGGCCACCCGAAACTGTCCCGGATTCCCCGTTTTACTGAGCCACGATTCCCACGGGACGATGGGCTAGATCATCGTCGCTAGATGGATGAGCGGTCCAAGTGCTTCCGAAGCCAGCCCGCCGGCCATTCCATGCGGACAGCCTGGGCAATGCCTGGTGAGACCGAGAGTGGCTCGGTCCGAAGTCCTCGCACGTCAAACACCGGGACTAGACATCTTCGTGAAGTGTATGAAGATTTATGTTTGACTAACGATTTTCCTACCAACGGACCGCGGGCTGGACTGTCGAAGTTTGACGTGTGTGCGAAGTGCGAAGCGGGCAGCGAATCCTGCTGATTTACAACTCGGTCATAAATCATGGAAATTATTTCAACAAAACTGGAAACTCACCCACTGCCTGGAGAGCTGGACCTCGAGGCGCCAAACAGAGAATGTGTTCGCCATGTTTAGCTGAAGCGGATTGCGCAGATGAAGATGTACGACTCTCTCTCTCTCTCTCGTGTGTTGTACAATATAAAATGCAGATTAAATCCGGAACAGGCGGAATCATTATTTCAGCCCACCCATCTGAGTCGCTAATCCCGAGGCCAGAGGAGACGTTCGCGATGATGGAGCGGCTTAGAACCCGAGCAGCAGACGGGCTGAATGACAGACTACTAATCCCGTGTTTGTTGCACTGCAAAGAAGCTGTTCACAGATTTTCGAATCATATCCAACCTCCTTTCTGTGCGTCCATTATGCTGCGTTCCCGATTTGTTTGTATCATGTTTTCAAGGCGGGGGGTTTTTAATTATGAAAAAGAATTAAGCACAACGGGCGACATCTTACTCGGGGAAGGGATCACATTGTACCTCAGTTTATGGTGTGGTTCCACCGAGTCGATTCCACGGCGGCAAACGGATCGGGGACGGCGAGGACGGTGGGTTGAAACAAACGTTGCGCTTATTATCTGCGCATCGTTGAGCTAATATTTGCACCCGTGATTGTGATAACCCTATTTGTCTACATTTGGCCACACTGCACTATTTAGTGAGTAAATTAAATAACCGCATTTGCACATTTTTTACCCATCACAAACCAGGAGCCCCTCCCCAGGAGCTTAGCCGCGATGCACGAATGCGGTCGGAATGTGGTGGCCGAACATAGGGTAGGGTGGCTAGCCAGGGGGTCGCAAAACCGACGCTTTAACCGCATCCTTTAACCACGAACATAGCAACGAGAGCGTCGAGCGGCAGCGGAATTCAGGTGTGCAAAAAACGAGGTTTGGGTACATCGATTTGTTGCGTACTAAACGCAACGCCACGCCGGCAGGTTATGTTGTGACCGAATACCGGAAATGTTTAACCATCTGCTCCAATTAGCAGCCGGGAGCCACCCCGTTCGTGGGCGTTTGGGTTCCGGAGCTGGCCCTGGCAGAAGGTTTAATTAATCAACTGCAGTGCCATAATTTCATTAGGGTTTTCTAAACAAATTGTGTTATCTTTCAAAATTATTGTCGACACATATTAACATCCCATACATCAGTGCTGCCGCCGCTGCATGTAACGTGCAGGTTATTGCTACAGGACTTTCGACGTATTTTCAGCCACGTAAATCAACAGGATTGTTTTAAAAGCCACTCAAAGGGCGCCCCGCCCCACACTAATACTAAACACTTCATAAATGTGGCCGTAAATGGCTGCACCGAACCCAACGGTAGCAATCCGTGATTGATTTATTGCATCTACTCAAACCAGCGCCGAGCCACGCCGGGCCATGAAGCCTTACGTGATTGAGAAAGTGCACCACCGGTTGATGGAATGCCGGCACAAAATGGCAACATTTGATTGGAAACTTGATTGTGCGCGCCGGGCACACAATAATCGGACCGCAAATTTATGTTTTCATCACCCGAACCATTCACCCACGAACATTAATTAATAGGTGGCCCCTTGGGGTCACGCTGGGGCATTGGTCCACCGGGCTGTGTTAGGAAATTGATAAATTTCAAAACCCATCAGAAGTTGCTGGGCGTTACCATGGTGACAGGTTGGCGTGTAAGCAAAATGTGCCATTCAATAATAGCAGTCCTTCTCCCCCCATCGCAGCGCCAGCGCCAAACAACTTTAAATCCAACTTTTTGCTCACCGTTCCGGTGCAACTTTCGCGCTGAGAGCGACAGATTGTGACGCAAAGTTCAGGCGTCATTTTTGCAACAACACTGCCGGCCAACATGTCAGCGATACGCCGGAAACATTAGGCTACTTACTAGTTTTGAGATTCCGAGCACTGTCCGAGGGATTCAAGAAGGAGCCACAAGAGTTTCTTGAGCAACTTCGGGAGCCGGAAAAATAGACATGTAGGACCGGTGCATGGCTCAGACCATATATGCGACACGGCTAAGCTGGCCACAAAACGCCCGGGTAACTTTGTTCATCGCAACCAAACCGACAACAACCACCACAGCTGCTGCAATCGTTTCCCTGGGCGACGCGATACGCAAATCACACTCGGGTAATTCGCACTCCCGAACAAAACAACACATCGGAACGAACCAAAGTAGGCGAACTTGTTTGGCCGAGTTGTTTCTTGAAAAAGTTCTTTCGGAGAAGTTAAAAATCGTCACATCCTTCGTCCGGTGCGCATGTTCGACAATGTTCTCGAGTGAACATACTGACATATTGGCAAACCTGGCCAGTTCCGCTTATACGGGCAATGTTTTGACATGTATGGAGCGTCACATAACGAGCTTCTTTGTGTGCAACAATACTTCCTTCAGTGAGCCTGCTATTTAACGAGCGGAAGTTTTTGCGGACTATCCGCCCCAATCTTGCCCGGGGCCAGGAATCAAAACACGTAAGCCGAAAGTTTGTGGGAAAAATCTGCTGCCTAATAAAATACATAAATCCTAACGAGATAAACACGTACAGTTTGCATAGAACCGTTGAGCACCTCAGCAATGCGGAGCTACTGCAAACGGATACTCCTCGAATGGCAGCGTCGTGCTTTGTTTCGACTAAATCTTCAACTCGAGAAATTGGATCTCGAGCGGGGCTTTGAGAGGCCGGCTCAACAGCATCCCTCCCCGGTCAGTTACGAAACATGACGTGTATGAAACGATTCACGATAAAGGGCGTCCACCGGGCTGCAGTCCTGGACAATGGACGCATTCTGCAGTGAACGAAGACGCTTCGGAAGCATCGTAGACATGCAATCTGTCTTACCGGGTGCATAACTTTCCGGCTGCGAACAGATGGGTTTGGTAGAGATTTGCGAAGAATTTGGGGCACCAAAGAAAAAAAAACCGGGGCGGGCTATCAGGAATCTCATGCATAGGGCACGTTTTAGAATAAACTTTCGACATGCTGCTCATTCCGGTGCATTGCTCTGAAGTGACTTTCAAATTACAGGGTACCTTCATTCCATGATGAGATAAGAAGCAGAGAACCATTTTGTATGATTTCTAATGCACCTCAGCATGGGTCGAGTCACAATGAACCCTTTAGTATGGTAAGATTAGAATGCCACATTACCTTCATACCACAATGTTCTATTGGACAGTTCTTTCTCAATCTTAATGGGCTCTTTATGAAGCTTCAGGATTACGAATCAATGATGCCAAGAGCGTTGATTGCATTTTCTAGCAGCCAAGCCTTCTCTTGGATAGACTTTTGTACAATGAAAGGAACTTTTCACCAATCAAGCTCCAGTTAATCGATTTCGAGAAGGCCACTTGAAGGGCTTGAAGAGCAAATGACCAGCCCATTTACAGCCCGTTCCATTTATAATCAATCAAACCAGGGCATATCCGGTTTCCTGTTACCGCTTGGAACTAAACTTACGTGACAGTGAGTCAACATATTTCCTCAACAATGTTTATTTGCTCGCTGCGACAACGAAAACAACGCCTACCGGCCCTCAAGTGCCGGATGGTGCGACCCGGTGTCGGCAGTTTAGTTAAGCGTGTCAGTGGTGCGATTTGGTGGATTACCGACGGTCTTATCGCATGTCCAACAAAGCTAATCAACCCATCTTCAACCATTAGCCTTCAATTCAAGATTCGGCTTCAACCAATCCTTCTGGCCCATCGGTAAGAGCATTGGGAGATAGCCCATTAATTGAATCAATAATTGGACCCTTCAATCGCAAAGCTCGTATTTGTGTTGGGCTATGAGAAAAATTAGTTTCCCCATTCGGCCTGAAGCTGTAACTCAGCCTCAGCCAGCCAATCACCGATCGATCGCCCCCGGATATTGAACCATCACATAGTTGAGCAGACTCGGTTCATTATGCACGAGTGTGCACCCATCTTCGGCACAGGAATAAATATTTTTCTATCCCAACTTACCACGGATTGGTCTCAAGGCACTGAAACTTCGGCCCGGTCGGGCCGGGATCGTGATTAAAAGCTTCAATCATCGCCGCAGGGCTGTTGAAATTGAAATTTACCGTACAATCAAAAAACAAATATCCGGTTCGGTCCGATTCTATATTTCCGCTTATTGCTAGTGCGCGCCGCTCGCAGCAGCAGCTCTATCTATTACTATCCTACTGGCCCCGCGGCTCGTCTACGATGGCAAGATTCATTATCTACCCCGCTGTCGCCACCGCTGACCGCCTCTCGCATCCAGGGCAGGGCTTCACTTTTCCATAATACGCAGCAATTAAAAGCCCGAAGACGCCATCATCTCCCGCTCAGTTACAACTCCAATAGTCTTCCGGAGTGCACCGATAACGGTACCGGTCGCTGGAAGCTATCAACGAAAGGAAACATAAAACTGTCCCCAAAACCATCCATCGTCCTTGTCACCGGGAGGGGGTGAGCGTCAATGCGATCATCGATTGCCGGAGCGACTCGCCGGTACTTCGCGCTTCTTTGGCCTTATCTTCACCTGAGTGCCGCGGTGCACTCCGTTGCGAATCCTGCAATCCTGCAGTTCCAGGTCTTCTGCTTCTCCGTGCCAATTCCGAGTGCACCCACAGGGTGCAGGGATGCTGGTGGGGCCCCCTTCTCGCAGCGGAAACTTTTGAAATTCATAATTAAAATCTTTCGCGCTCCACCTGCATCGTGGCGGTGGCGGTGACGGGATGCTGCTGGCTATGGGCGGTGGGCCGGGGGTCCTGGTCACCGTCCACCTCGGTGTACGAGCCCAGCTCGGAGCAGACGGTTTGCTGGCCGAGGGAAAACACGCTCGCCACGCTCGAGCCGATGCTGGCGGCGTTCGCGAAGTCCTCGCGCGATTGCGATCGGCGCGGTTTTCGGTCACAGACCGGACTGAGCGTCACCGAGGTGCGCAGCATCATCGCCAACGGTGCCATCGAGCCTACGCTCAGCTTCGAGGTACGCTTCTCGACCGACTCCGTGGAGCGTACCGTGCCGGTGGTTGGACTGGTGACCGCTGGGAGCTGCGATTCGGCGGACCGGCGGCGGAAGCAGCAGACGTTCGGTTCGTCCGAGAAGATCAGCGACACGATAATGCCGAACAGCATCGTCAGCAGCGCGCCGAGGCAGCTGTACCACATGTAGCTGATGCGCAGCACGGCCGAAAACCAGGACTCCGAGTCAGCGGAACTGTCGGCGGATTGTCTGCAATGGGCAAAGAAAACCAGAATCATCAGCTCAAAAAGTTCCCAATTTTATGTAACGACAGGTCCGAACAGATTATTAAATTACGCAATCCACTGAAAGACCTACAACGAGACCTCGAGCGCACTTCAGAGGCCACTCGAGCGAGATTGAAAAAGGTGCCGCCAGAGAATCGTATTTTTTCCCTCTTTTGGCGGTTAATGGAACTCTTGACACCAATGTCAGAGCAACACTCCAATCCACAAGATGAAGCCATTCGCGTAGTTAACGCCGGAGCGAGTTCACCGTTCGTTTACTTCTTGGGTGAAATCAGCATTCCCTCAGCAGACGCTGCAAAAAAAAAAACGGGCCCCACAATCCCGAAGGATGCAACTTTGCCTGCGGCATTCATCAGCTGACGCCGCTCATCCGGTTTCCGGTTGCTGGCGCAGTCCCATTGGAATCCGTTTCGTGTTTGCTCTCAATTAACTTTCGCTGCCACACCTACAGCAAACAGCATCTTCACGTTCTGCCCCGTTTGGCACCCGACTTCTTCTCCAGCCAGCACCCTTTTGAACGGTTTTATGTTGTGTCTCACTCAATGGCTGATACTCCATTCGGTGTCAGCTTTCGTGGCGAAGTTGCGAAGAAGTCGGGGCTGCGAAGAAACGGATTCTTTTACAGCACACCTTATGCAAATGCTCGTGATCGGAATGAATCAAACCTAGAAACACTACCCACAGGGTTGTCACTGTCAGTCTCCGTTGTTTTAAAACAGTTAAAGTCGCACTTTCGTTTGATTAATTTTCAAAATAAATCCGAAACCTGTGGCCTCAAAAACCCTTCATCATTATTTAAAGTTCGTTCAAAATTCGTTTTATGGAGTCAGAGTGAGTACTCGCTCTTAAGTATGACGTTGGTGTCTCGTTTCGGCCACATGAATTAGGAATCACGGGCGGAACAATCTTTCGTCTAGTCTTTTAAGGCACTTTATGGCTCGTAGCAATAAATATCTAATTCTCTGGGTTCTACGAAACGAATTTCATCGACGTAGTCTGCCCAGTCGGCCGGTGCCATCCATCACACCGAACTCACCTGTAGAAATTGCTTTCAGAAGCAGCGTCGTTATGCCAGCCGCCGGCGTCCCCGGAACCGTCCACGGAAAGTTCCTTCAAAGACAGCGCCAACGCAAGGCTCACGGGCGTATCCGAGGAATGCACTTCGTACGCCGGGTGCTGCGGATAGTTCTCCGGGGTCCACACGCTCGCGTTGCAGCCAGCCACCGACGACGGTAATGGAGCCGGTTCTTCGTTGTTCAGCTGCGCCAGCACACCGACCACGACGACCAGTAGCAGTGCCGTTATCCCGCCACACAGAGCACCCTGCGGAAGATGGCCCAGCGAAATGAATCATAAATTTTCTCATCTCAATTACGTAATCAGTTCTCGCCCGATGCGATGTGATTTCGACCAGATTAGCTCGACGACGACATCGGGCGAATGGGTGGAATAAAGTTTAAAAATATTCATGGCATGTCCGTTGGCCTTCCGAAACTACATTCTCTTTCAACGCCCCAACGGCCGAACATTAATCACAAGCGCAGCACTGGCTTTTTGCGGTTTCCCAACGCGGTACGCGTTAAAGCTATTTTAATAACAATCTGACGTATTGGTTCTATTCGATTGACCGGGATGCAAGTTAATTTACC
Organism: Anopheles bellator; assembly: GCF_943735745.2. Lineage (NCBI taxonomy): Eukaryota > Metazoa > Arthropoda > Insecta > Diptera > Culicidae > Anopheles > Anopheles bellator. Next base: position 37,108,035 of record NC_071285.1, read on the forward strand.
GGACATCAATTGGCCACCGGCGGCGATTCATAAAAAGCATTTCCCGATAGGAATTAATTATATTGACGCGATCGGAATGAATTTAATTGAACATGTCCTTCTATGTCATTCGATCGGTTTCGGGGAAAAAAACACAATCACTGAAACAACAGCAGCAGAGCGGGTGCCATAAGCACTAACAATTGATTACCGCCGTACGGTTCGATGTTTTGATAGCGGAGTGGTTTGTTAAAAATAACACCAAAATCAGGCGCACCCCCGAAGGGCACCGCTCCGAGCACTCCCCCCCGGGGCGATCCTAGCGTTGGTTTTGATTTCAATGCTGCGAATGCGAATTGTTTTTTTTTTCGTTCCTTCTTACGCAGCTGCAAACCGCACTGAATGCACCGAAAAGTGCAGTCGAGGAAAAAAAACGGGCCATCGATACGATCGATAAAAGGACTATTGATTTTCACACATGGCCCACCGTTTTATTGTTTAAATTTATTTCATTTGTTTTGATCAACAATTCGGAATGGGGAAAAAAAACCGTGCGATGGCGGAAATTGTGCACATCCTCTCGACTGTGTGCTCGAAAGTGAAAACAATAACAGCGAAGAAGATAAATCGTAGCCCGCCTCCGTGGGACATCTCACGCAGCATGGGATCGGAATCAAATCGAAATGGACCAGAGGCTGGACAACACCGAAACACGCTCGCTTCCGGGTAGCTCAACCGGAAGCGCAGCATTATGAAGTCCACCACGGGGACACGGTGGCAAACGGCGGCGAAATAAAGCCTAGTTCCGTGTGAACAACAACGCAATCCGGGGTGATAGGATTGGAAAACCATCGGGCCGCAGGATTGTCGGTTGTTGAAGGTTGTAGCAGCAACCGGAAACTGCTGCCGAATTTGGTGCCTTTTCGGCAGTCGACTTTTTAGTAGAGTATTTAAGGGGATGTACCAGGTTCATAAATGGAAACTATTGGGTTGATGTTTCAGATTGTCGCTAACAGGGTTCTATTCCTTCCTCCGATTTGATATGTACGCTTTTTTACACTTGACTTTCAACTTGAAAAATATGTTAGTGTCATTCTCCGAAAAATAAACTAACTTTATTTTTCAGTGCATTAAAAATGTAGGCTTTTGTTGCAAATTCTTTTGAGGAAAAAGCAGTCGAAGGACAAAGCTCAAGACAAATGGAGCATCGCCAATGAGATTTGTGAAATGCTTTTTCAATGGAATTAAAAATTGTCGGCTTTGCATTTTGGGAGTCCTAAGGGCAAAAAAAAAATATGGCCCTCACCTGGTGGAGACCGTCGATTCACTACAAAGTCAAATCGTTTCACTAGAAAGCCGATTCTCTTGGTTTGGTGAACTCGGAAGGGTATGGTGTACCATGAGCTATTATTCAGTTCAGTTTATTTTGGCAGTTGCAGAACAATACTTCACCACAGTATTAAGAAGTAGAAAAATTAGTCAACGAAACAAAAAAAAGGTTTTATTGAAAAGGAATTCACAACTTGTCTGAGTATCAACCGGAAATTATTTAGAATAAAAATGTGTTGAAGTTCTCCTGAAAATTATCTTATTTCCTCTTCAATCTTATTATTCATTATCTTGCCTAATTTTAATTTACACATCTGGTATGTAAAGTAGGTAAAGTATGTTCTCTTCTATTCATCAACGTCATTTGCGTCGTGCTACGGCGATCATCACCGTAGCAAGTGTATGTAGAACATAGATCCAAAATTGTAATCAATTGTCATTTTCGACCACAAAGAACATATCCGGGGCGAACGCTTTTCACGCTAAACTTCTAGCTGGTCGCCTATTGGCCACGTCCACGGTCGCCGGTCTGGTCGGCCAGGACCGCGCCCCGCGCAATGATTGCGACCCGCATAGAGAGAACGCTCATCTTGTAGCGATTACGCAGAAATGGCGTATTAACAAGTAATCAAATTTTCATATTTTCAATTTACACTCTGCTCGACGTGTACGTGTGACAACAATGAGTGCCGCTGGCGTCACCGACGCGAATTGTGCCCCGGTTCCTCCGCCGGTTCCATTCATCTTGTGCCCACGATCATCAACGGGCGTCCGCCTCAATCGGGGCCGGAGAGCCTCAAGATGGCTCATCATGGTTTCAGTTTTTTTTTGCTTTCTTCTCCGCATCGAATTGCTTACGTTCAAGGCTTCATTTACACTTCCCTTCCTTCCCTCATCTCTCTCTCTCAGGCTCAGGGCGCCCGATCGGCACGAGATGGGAAGGCGGCGCCATATCAACGAGCAACATCATCGTGATTACCCTCATCTTCATCGTTGTCACTTTGGTCGACCCGTAAGCCACCCGGGGCCAAGGCACTACGGGGCCGGGCTCTCGTGCTCGAGAGACTCTTCGAGTCGTGGCGACAACTTCGCCGGGAGCCACCACCTACCCACCCTCGATAGATAAGAGGTCTGCTGCTGCTTCGCCTAGAGGTGTCCCATTTTTTTTATTCCGTCACTGTCACGTGCGTGCTGGTGCCTCGGTGTGTGTGTGGCTGTACGTGTGCCCAACCGAAACCAGGGTACAATAAAAAGCTCATTTAACTTCACTTCAATGAGATTAATCGGATAAAGTGGAGTGTTTTTCGTTCAGCTTTCAACGTTCACTGCCACTGTTTGCGATCTAATCCCCTCGTAATCACTAGCGCACACGCACGCACGCACGCACGAACTGTCCTAATGGTTTGTCTTTCCGGCCCACACCCGCGCCGACGCCTGAGCATAATCATATTGCACGCATTAGACTCGGGTGCCTCGGGGCCGCCAACCGTTGTTATTAAACAACTTAAATTGGGTTCCAATTCAATTTCACCGCCCGTCGAGTGTGAAAATAATTTGTGCCAGGCGCCACGCTCGAACCCGCTCGAAAGCCTTCGGTCCTTACGGACTAAACACGCTAATTATAATATTTTTGAATTACTTTCCGTTTCGAAAAGTTCATTAGAGCGTTCCATTTTCGCCGGGTCCGTTAATGGCTTTTCTCTAACTTGGTATTTGGTGACTCGTGGCCAAATAAAGGGGATTTTTTAAACCAGCACATGTTTCACTTACCTTGCCGTTGGCGTGCCGGAAGAAGATCCCCAGACTGAACAGTCCGAGCGTGACGCCACCGATGAGCCCATTCAGCGTGAGCGTGGCCTGCAGGATGCCACCGAGCCGCTCCACGACGAACACCAGCGCGAACGAGACCAACCCGAACCTGCCGAAAAGAATAACGGTGGGAAGGATGTGAAACCGGAACCGGTGAAAAACTATCAATGGCAATATGAATCAGTGGGGCGCCGAGTGCGGCGAGGCGTGAAATATGGCAACGAGATGATCCCTGGGCGCAGAGCCCGAGGCAATACGAATAATGCATACGATTTGTATCGTGTGGCCCGGCAAATGGAGCGCCGAGCGAAAGAAGGCGCACCGTTGATCAAATGCAAGGTAACGTGCAAAGCCCTAGCCAGCCAGCCGGGCACCGGCGATCCTGTCGGGGGGGTGGGTGGCGGTTTTCAAATCATGACAGAGTGCCCACCTGCCCTGCCACCGGAATCCTTACTTCGGTACGGCCGGATTACTTCGTTCGAGCACGAGGGCACGATGATTGGAAAGACAAGATACGCGATTGCCCAGCACCGAACGAAACCCCGTGGCAAGCGTGGCAGACTTCCTTCGACCACGTCGGCTTCCTTTCGGCGCAATCATAAATGCGTAACGAATCGAAATGAAAGAAATGAGCTGCAGCAGGCAGCGTTGACAGCAGATGCAGGGTCGGTCCACTGGTTTCGCTATCGGGACCGCGGGTTTGGAACCCGCGACCAACAATCGAACTCGGCAACTGCAATACCCAAAGTTGTTATCGAAGTATCTCTCGAAGGGCTTTGTATGTTGCACCGGCTCAACCACACAAAGAATCATCATCTGTCAACGAGTTTTTCGAGGTACCTCAATAACTAACGAATCAACTCGCTTTGAAACCTCTTACAAAACATCGCTTTATTGGGCGAACTTCAATCCCCATTGTGCTCGGTGGGCTTTGGCGTGTTATTGTTTTGCAGCCTCCCATCCAGCCAGCCGAGAGCCAATAGATACGGTGCCATCGAGTGCCGTCATGCGGATGCAATTTTAGATTCCATTATATTCGGGTGCATGATTTCGTATCGGATCGCTTCGCACTGGATGGAGAGCGACCCCAATAAAATGGCCAAGCCAAAACGGCTTCCCGTTTGACGAATGCAATGTGGCGAAACTTCTGGTGTGCCGAACGATTTGATGCGACATTCAAATAAAAGCAGAAGCAGACCAAAAAAAAAAGGATATTCAGATAACACGACTTTACTGTTCGTCGGGCTCGTCACATGTGACAGTTTAAACGGGATCGTTCGTCATGCTTTAAAACAAGTGCTACCTTGATCAAAAAGTTCCCGGAATGACCGCTCCTGGCACCCGGCTGTCAAGAATTGCTTTGAATGAGCAGTAACAAGGAAGAATAAACAAAAAAATGACTGAAAATTTTTTAAAAGTAGCCAAACCGTGGTAGGAAAAACTTTGTTTCTAGTCGAAAAAGAAGACATTGCTTACGGTTTTTGTGGATTACCACTGCTCAGCGAATTCTGGCCACAAGGAAGAACACGGTCAACAAGGAGTAATATTTAGATGTTTTGAGGCGCTTTCCGTAAATTAATATGTCAAAAACGCAAGGATTTGTGAGCGAACAACTCGTGTAACTAGCCCCACTTTGAAGGAGAAAGTATGAATTCCAGCATCTTTTTGTTGAAGGCTTTAAAAAACAGGTCGCTTGAAGGTAACGAAAGGCTCGCAGCATAAATGGACGCGATGCGGAACCGGAATCCAATTTATCAGGCGCAGTTGCTAAATTGCCGATATAAACACCAATCTTCAACGGGTTTTCAACCACCCATTCCATTGCTTCCATTGCCCTAATGTGCGAGAACCAATGAAATGCACGAAGCTCCATCAATCCCTACGGCCCCGAAAGCCCTCCCCCGGGGCACGAATCAGTGGTTTTACCTTTTTCCGAGTCGATTACGGAGCTTTTCCATCTCCTCAATACCAGTCGACCCCTTGGACCTATTTTCCAAAACCACCACTGGCACCGCCAGTGGCCAGCGAAGGTGTCACGCCGGAGCGGATCCGGACAGCATTCGTCGGGAGTCCCGTTTCGGGTTTTATTGAGCCCCGCATACACGCTCCATATCCGTTCGGAATTCGATTGTTGCGTTACGCCGCCGCCGCCCGAAAGCTGCTTCAATCAACTGTAAAACACGAGATCGCGAACGGGTTCGACGACGATGGAACTTCCGGGCTGCCGCGGCAAGTCTCACGCGAAGGGATGAAAAATCCCCCCAAAGAGAGAGCTCCACGCAGGCCCAAAACCCGGTCCAGCCTCCATTCCTGTGACATTGTTGTGCGTTGTGATTTTCCACGTCAATCAAGTGGGGACCGCAAGGAAAACCCTTTCGGCTGCCACTTTTAGGTAGATCAATATTCTTCAGGCCGACGAAGAAAATCCCTTTTTGTTTCGGAGCAATCCGGAGGCTCGATGCTCGTATCAAGGATCAATAATCTACTTCCAGAAACCGGCGTTGGTCACCGAGTGTGTGGCCGTGACTTTAAGAGAACCGAAGCAGCGTTATGTTGTGTTTTGCGCTCCCCACCGAACGCTATTAACGGCGCAAAAGTTCTCCAAAGCGCCAGATCGGTGTGCAACGTGGAAAAACGTGCGAAAGTGGCCGTCTCCGGTTCGAAGCAGCACACGGGGCTGGGAGCTTGTTTATCTCTGTATCTTAACTTCTGGTTTTCCCGCACCGCACCGGCAGAGCTGTCAGAGTTGGATGCGTGCCGGATACGTGACGCATCCGTTTCGTTACCGCATCACCGGAGCAAATGATACCCCCACAGCAGCAGAGCCGAGTTATTATTTATCTTTTCGGGTGAACGAACGGCGCACACGGGCTCCGGAGGAAGGCGCCCAGTGTGGTATCACCTGTGATAGATTTCTTGCTTCCGGAAAATGGGATATTAGAATCATAATCTACCCATCCCTTCGATCGATTCGTCGTCGCTCGTTAGGGTAGCGTCTTTGGCAGGAGACTTCAGACCGAACGTCGTGGTGGTGGTGTCTGAAAACTTGAACGCATGAAGAAGGCACTCCGATGCGAGAGCACGGCAAAATCAACCCCCATGTGCTATCCAATCTAGTGTAGGGTATTTATTTCACTGGCCATGGCTCATTGCATCCTGGGGCCGGTTGACGTACGGGGGCCATGCGTACCGTACCGAGGACTGGCTCCGGCACACAACGTAGGGTAAATATTATCCTCCCACAGCCAACCAGGGTTCAGCCCGAGCATAATCGACCGAGTTTTTCTGGTGTTTTCCTTTTTCATTTCATTTTAGAAGCGGTCCGAAGATCGTATCGAAAATCGAAACACAACCAATGAAATGGAAATGCAATAACCTGCTCAATGTAGCGTCGAATGAGTCCACACACGGTCCGCTGGCCCAGCTGGCCGGACGGAAGTGCTCGACGACATTGGGCCAAACGGAGTTCGGAAGGAGTTGTCATTTGTAGTGCGGTTCATTTGGGCAGCATATGGGTTGTGGAACGTTCTGGCCATTACAGTGCTGAGGTTTTGTGTGAAAAGCGGGTTATTGTGTGGGAAGAAAGCACAGGAAAGCACTCTTCTCACGATTGTCACCTTCGATATGCATTTTAAATGAGCCGATTCAAATAAAGTCACACACTCGATACGATAGTTTGAATAGGGCCGAAGAATCAAATTAGACTCTCCATTTGTTACCTAAAAAAGCCAAATGGTTAATCATCATATTCGATTATTTGTTTACGGAATATCAAATATTCCTTCAGATTGCAATTAAATGGGGTGCCCTTTGTTAGTAAATCGAAGGCTATGTAAAGAGTATTTAAATTACTATAGAAGTAGAAGTGGCCCTACTTCTGTAGTATGGCCGACCAGCAAAAACCTACTTCAAACTATTCCGAGAGCCCTTCGTTCTGATTAAACTATCAAAAATCCGAGAAAATCGCTCTGTAAAAATATAAACACCCGACATTTAGGCGCGGCACACCTCGAAAAGAACAATTCTTCTGTCGTCCCGTGACACGATCCGTGACATGGTTTCGACCTAAGATGCGAAGCTGAACCATAACAATTTCTCGTCACTTCTTAACTTTAATATGCCCCTTAATCAGTGTCGTGATATATTTGCTTTCATGTCTAGAACCCGTATTAAGCTGTTTCATTAATGTTATTATTTTAGTTGCGTCTATTTGATCGATTTGTTCTTACTTAATCTTCTATGTATTTAATCAGGTTATGTTAACCGTTGACTGTTTTTTTATATTAGAAGAACGTACCGGGCCGTATTTATAGGCCCGTTGACTGTGTTTTGTGATAAAAAAAATTAATTAAAAAAAAATGATGTATCACAAATTTGCAAACAAGAAACTCTGAATTTTTTAGTCTCATCCAAATCTATAGAACTGATTTTTATTTCCCTTCTTTAAAACCTTTTTTTGTTTTGCTTCATTCATTCAAATAGATCTCACAAATTGAGCTTCCTTGAGAAGAAAGCCTTCTAAAATTTAGTCAAACTATAAAATCACGTTATTGATTATTCTGATCGGTTTTTCTAATTGTTCTCTGATTGATTCTATTGACTTTTAACTTATCACATAAAAACTGTAGGCTGAAGATCACGGCGGTATTACCTCAGGTAGTATTATTAATATCAAGGACTGTGATAGTAAACCTTTTTTTTCTATTTCCCAACATACGTATGCTTTCATTAAACGATCAGTTATCAGTTCTCATTCCTATGAAAATGAAAAAATGTATAAAAGCTGAAATTATTTTCATATGTTTTGGTATGTTCATCAATAGAACATAACAGAGCGCATAAAACCACGAGCGAGCCCAAGGTGCATCGAGCCACGAGCTCACGAGAAATGCCAATTTCGTTTTCCCAAAACGGAAAATGCGCCAACGAATCGTGGGCAGCGGTCCGTGCCAAAAACATGCCGCCATTCCAATGGCCGACAATTATGTTGTAAAAGTAAACGATTTGAAACAAACGACCCCCGGTCGGTCAGCCAGCGAACTACCAGGAAACAAGGCGCCAGGGAACTCACCTGCGGTACTCGATTTTTTATGGTTTTTATGCTTCCCATAATAGAAACGGCAAACAATTCACCTAATTTTTCGGCTAACGACTTTTCGAATCACGAACCCCCCGCCAAAAGGCTAGGCCTATTCCTTCACCCTCGCCAGTGGTGGCCCCGGTGGTCGAAAGAGGAGGGTTTCGTTCGTCCGCCCCTCGAAATAATGCTCCCGACAGTGGTCGGGCTGTGCTCGGCACACCTCGTCCACCGGGCGTGAGGAAACACAAATTAAAGACCAGTTTGCTGCTTGCCCGCCATCCGATGATGTTGTCATGAATTTCAAACAACCCAATCAAGGTGACCGGTCGTCGGAAAACTCCTCGGCCTCGGCCTCCCCGCCGAACGTTGTTTGCGCCACGCCACGTGGCACCACCGTGGCGTGGCGATTCCTTCGGTGATCTATCGGAATGCCTTCGATCGTTTCTTTTGCCACCGCCGAACCCTGCTTTCGGGGTGACTAGGGGTTGAATTGGGGTCCTGGGGGGAGCGATGGTTCGGGGCAAGATGGTGGCAAAATATTTCATCGAAGCGTCGCCAGCAAACAAACGCGAACGAACTACGCGACATCACACGACCGATGGCGCCTTTCCAGGACCGGCGGCCGGCACCGTCACCGGCAGAAGGACATCCCGCCCATCCACGAGTGTTTACCTTCTCAAACAAAAAACCCGTCCCGCCCACCCCGGCCCGCACATCTGCTTAATTCCAATTCCGTGGCCCGTGAGATGAAATTTCAAACAGGTTAAAGGTGAAATCGAGTGAAAATCCAATTACATCCGTTTCGGCAGACATTCCGGCACCAGGCATCGCCCACACCACGGGCGTGGACCGACGACTCCGGGCGTGTCCTGGACCACGTCCAGCGGGGGACTGCTTTATTTTGTTTTGCGGACTCACGGTCCGGGGTTTGCTTCGTCTCCGGCCGAACCGGAAGTTGGCCGATTGCCGCGCGATAACGGCCGCTTCGCGCGCTTCTCGCGCGTGATGCGAGCGAGCGAATCCAATTTTTAAAAACAACAGGATTAATCTTTTCCTCGCTCCACCAGCCGTCGTCGTCGTCGTTGGCGAACGGGTTCGTAGATCCGACCGACCGATCTGGTCGGATTCCTTCTGCACTGTGGCACCAGTCGGCACCCTATCCTATTGCGCCCGTCGAAGCGAGAAAAATCGTCCACCATTTTCTATACGCCCGGTGCGCCCTATCGGGGCAGCAAAGTGTCATCACGGTGCGGTCCCAAAATAAAAACCCGATTTGAATCCGGTCCGGGGGGCCGTGGAAAACCGAACGGGTGCACCCGCCAGGATGCAGCAACTGGGCCGAACGGTTGGCCGAAGAAACCCGCGCCACGATAAGGGCGAGATAGATAGAGCCCGACCCTGTGTCGAAGCTTCCGGTTGTGGTGGGGGTGGGTGGCCAACGGTGCCGAGGGTGAAAATCTGTTCCGATCAACTGCACCGACCGACGGCAGCGATTTTGCCAGCAGCCGGCGAATTGCGCGTCGGACCGGGCCTTGGCCGCGTGTGGACAAAGGAAGTGGCCGGCCACCCAGACCGGACGGCACCACACGGGGCTCCAGGGTCCGGCAGTTCCGGTTCCGGTTCTTCGGCGCCGTTGGGTACCGCCAAACGCCAGGCGGCGCGTTTATCTCGTTTATAGATTTCGATATTTTCCAATGCATTTGATTTTTGCGCCCGCTGCGCGGTTCACCGAAAGTGGCCGAGTTTTTATGCTTTTATGCAATGCGGGGCGGTATTTTTTTTTTTTTTCGAGCGATGGCCATTGTTTTGATACTCCCGACAAAGTCCGTGTTCCACAGCTGACGTTCTTGGCATCGGTTGGGAAATGCGGCAAAAAGCCATCATAACCGACTCTCGGGGTGAGATCCTCCCGGAAGCTCCCGATCCTTGGTGGCCGATTGTGCCAAATAGAGCGATTGTAGGTTTTACGAACTAACCCGCTCGCCGGGCGCAGGAAGTTAAATTTTAGCACCGTGCACCATAAAAACCCTTGCTCTACGATGCTCCGGAGGAAAATATTGACACGCTGGCCGAAGGCAGATACGATGTTTCCGGTCGCCGAAAACCAATTTTAAGCCGGACCCATTAATAAAGCCGATCTGCCTGCTACCGCATGTGGCATTAACAGATTTTTCCCGAATCCACCACAAACCTGCTCGCATCTGGCTCGCGACATGGCCCCCCACAGTTTACACCCCGAATACACAGAGAACGGAATGCTCAATCAGATTGTGGGACATTATTTTCCGCCCTGTCAAAAGCGGGCAGTGCCAAATGTTGCGGCTCGCTTTTCCGAACTTTCCCTTCCCCACCTCGGCTTGGTTCGGCTTGTTGCTTGTAATGAACTATTTTTCGATTTAGTTTTTCCGGGTTAAGATAGGGTCGCAGGGTCGACCCAGTAAGAAAAAAAAAACACAGCAACACGACACCGGACAAGATAAATGTGATAAAAGCGAACCAAAGAAAGTGGACCCCATGTTTCTATGTTTCCATGTCGCACCCAGCAGGGGTCATAAATTACTCATCGGGGCGCAACAACAAAAAAGTGTCCGGCTCGGAAAAACCCAGCCAGCCCAGCGTGGAGCGCCTGGAGCCGTTGACCGTTTGACATCGAGGGCCGAGAAACTTCTCGGGTCGCGCTCGGGACCTTTTGCCCGCAGCCAATTCGTTTGCGGGTTTGTGTTTTGCTCACCCTGCCAGATGCGAAAATTAGGCGTCGAAGGCTTTGTGTGTTGAGCCTTAATTCGGTCAATCGCCGGCGCCGAAGGAAACCCCCCGAAGGTCGGTCCGTACATCATCAAAGCGGACTCTTTCGGCTGTCGGCTGGTTTACGATCCCAACCCCGTCAGGCCTTTAATCGATTCATTGCGCCATTCGCTACCGAGGCCACTTGATGAAATTTATGTGCCACCCTACCCCATGGCTTCACCGACTCCGGGAGGAGCATCGCTTTGACGGCTTTTATGGTGGCCACCGATGTTGTTGCGCGCGAAAATTATCTCCACACGACATCCGGGTCGCGTCACGGGCCGCCATCGAGCCGATAAGATCGCCGACACACTCGAGCACCATCAATCGGAGGGGAGGCCAACACCACACCGTGCACCGGAAGACGGAAAACCAGAGACGTTAAGTTTCTTTTTGCTCCGTCATTGGTCGCTCGAAGCAGGGCAAGAAGCAAGCTGGTATATGTGAAATTAACACCATCTCAGTTACGGTGACACTTTGTAGCGGGAACGGAAAAAGGACACCAGCAGATGGCGAGCAACAAACTTGTTTCCGGTGGCCGGATCCCAATCGATCGGGGAAAGTTTTCGGGGCGATTGTTTCTCTTGACAAGCGTCGGACGCGGAACCCAATCCAATTGGCAAACGTGATGAAGTCACGAGGAAAATAATGTCCTCGCAGTAACGAGTCGCGCCATCAAAAGTCGGTGCGTGCGTGTGATGTGAGCATCATTTGCAGCGCGCCGTTAAGCTGTGTACTTACCCTAAGGACATCCACTTGGCGTACAGTGCACCCTTGCCTTCCGGTATCTTCCACTCCATGCCGCTCACCAGCAGATCCTCGCATGTGACCGCAGCCAGCGAGTTCAGCGCCGCCGCGACAGTCCTGCGGGGTGAAAGTGAGGCGAAACATAAACAAGCATTAGGGACCTTTAAGGCTGCGGCAGCGGTGCGAATATAAAGTGGAAATTGCAGCCGGTGTGACGATTCGGACTATTGTTCCCTCCCCGGACGAACCGTTTGAACGGATGCGCTGCGATGGGCCGGAAATGCGAATGTAATTATTATAATAACATAAAAGACGACGACGGGCAACCCGTCGAAGTGATAATGCGAAAAGCGGAAATTTTCCCAGGCACAACCCGCTTCCGGCACCGGCAGTCTGGCAGCAGCATCATCTTTGCGTTCGCTTTGGCACGCGGCAAGATGCACCGGAGCCCAAACGGAGCACACGACTCCTGGCCGATGCTGGCCTCCCGAGTGTCGGCGACCGGCGAAGACACACGGAGCATAAAAAGACGGTCACCAGCCGCAGCAACGGAGTGACGGGCTCCGGGCTTTTATTAGAATGTTAATTTTATTCCACCATCAAACGCTGAAAACATGCACTCGAGGCAACGCTCGAGAGCTTCTCTCGGGCACGCGGAACCGAGTTGGGCCGAGTCTCGGCAATTCTTGGCGTCGTTCGACTTCGCCAAGCAAACTTTGTATCGGAGGCCAGGAGGCTCCCTTTGATGCGGTTTCGAGCACAAGCCCCGCAGAAACGGTAACTTTATTTTGTCGGGGAATCGTGTCAAAGGATTCTGCAGGGGAAAAAATGGGCACCTGGAATCAGGCCATCGAATTTCGCTTTTTATTTGTGCTAGGTATACGCAACTTGATTTCAGAGGACTGCGTACCTTCGTCGGACTACAAACTGTCTAAACTGCGCCTCTCCAAGGCGGGTTCCTCAAGGGATGATACAGTGTTCCGCGAAGGGAGCGCTTGCCAAAGTAAATCATTCATCTATGCGAAGCTCAGATAGCTCATCAATTACAGTTCCCCAAATCCAATAAACAGACCGCCTTCCGGTGCCTGGTGCCTGGCGCATTCTCCACTAATTATATTCCCTTCGATGGGCAACAATTTGGGTGTGTTTTTTTCGTCCATTGTTGTTGGCCACCTCCATCCTAGAGGCCCGTGCTCGGTGGGGCAGGAAATTGCCTTCCTTCACACTGATCCCTACGCAAAGCTGTGTGAGCTACGAAATTTACGATACTCTCCCGAAGCTCCCGGCGGTGCGTACGATGCGCAACATGGTGGAAAAGAATCGTTCGGACCGGAAAACCTTTTTCCCGCGGGCGCTTTATTGCCACCGAGTTCTTCAACGCCAGCGCGCACCATCTGCCGGCAGTCTATCGGCGGCGGTGGGATTGGATTTTTAATTTTCCCAGTTTGGTCCTTCTATTCGGGTGGCAGTGGCTACCCGCACAAAAAAATAAGGTAAATCAATTTTGATCTATTGGGTGACATTTCGAGACGTCGGCGGCCGTCGTCGTCGGGATGCACCCACTCGGAAGTCGTCCGGACGTTCGAGTTGGGTCCAGGGAGTTTAATTTCTTTTTTCAAATTTTTATTTCAGCATAAAATCAATCCAAATTAACAACCGGAAAACGAAGCAAGTCCTTCGGGACCGTTCCGTGGACTTTCTATCTCTCGAGGTGGCCTCTGGTTTTATTCGCGAATCATTACGAGCCACTGACGAGCACCCCAGCACAAGACAATGGGCTGAAGGTTCACAACACAGAGCGACTTTTACAAAAATATACATCATAAACCGGTGGCCGATTCGTCTGCGCACCATACTTTTATGGATGATCGTAAAGTTGATTAATCGGGTCTATTAAAAAGTTATCAAACCTTCGGCCCCTGAACGGGACGATGGCCCTCGGCCCACCCGGCGGATTAGTAGCTCAATTCGCAGATGCCCCAAGAAAGCGTGTCGGCGCCGGTCTCAAAATGGTGGCCTCTCGGGATGCCTCTCGGGGAGGGCTTAGTGGCGATGATTAGTGGTTGGCCATCAGGCGGCTAATGCTGGGCTTTCTCGCCTCCGTCCGTCTGCACCCGAAAGCCACGCACTCAATGGCAGACATTTTCACTTCCATCCATCCGCCGGCGGGTCGGGTGATTTAATGCGCCTCATTATCGATATTCGTCAATATCAGACACGCGGCACCCGCATACCCGCACGAAACCCCAAAGGCGCCACATTATGGGATGGGAGTCAGAAGGGAAGTGAGCAACAGCGACGAAAATAAATAAACGAAACCGAATCGGGTGATGGCATAGTTTCCATTACGGAAATTAACGCCACGCCAGCGTGATCGAGGTCGGATCGGGAACTTAAAACTCGCCACGACGTAACACTCAGGCTTGGAATTGGTTTCCGGGCACAAAAGTTTGACCTTTGCCAAGGTCTCACTTTTTTGCTCATTAAGGGTCACTTCAAAGAAGTTTAGATGAGCTGGACAAAGCACGTCCTGTAAGTCGTCCCTTCGATCGGTCTTAAGCCGGAGCCAGCAATCAAACCTCTTCGTTTGGGGTGCAACGAAGCGGAACGTTTAATTAAATCAATTCCCGATCAATCCGACGGTATGCTATGAGTTCGTAACGTCTGCTAAAGGCAGCTTACAGCTTCCAGTAGCAGTTGAATTCTTCAACACTTGAAAGCTAATCCGGCAGAGCTCGGCTTCTGAGGTGGGTGCTCGAGCGCCGAGAGGGCAAGAAAATCGATTTAGATCCGGTTGCCTGACTGGCCATCACTGCACCCATCATCACTACAACTCCACGTCTTAACAAGTAACGTTCTATCGTGTGCAACCCTGAAATAATTTAGCTGTTCGATTTGAATCATTAAATTCCGGACAGCGAACCGTAGCTAACCGGGCGGCTTGCATGAAAATGCGTGCGTTTTGCGAATTAACGGGCGTAGATTTTTCCCACTATCCAACCACCAACATAATGAACCTCATATCCCAATCACTCCCAATCCCACAACCCAATCATTGGGATACTCCCAGCGGATGATAATTTAATGAGCGATTTAGCAACGCAAACATATTGACCGGGAAATAACTGTGCGTTGGGCGAACGCAGTGTAAACGTGGAGGTTGGCCTCCGGTCCTGGGAACCTAATCGAATTGGAAAGCGAGCAGAGAGCCCTTAAAACCTCCCCGTCCATTGCGGAGCTGATTAAAAAGATATTACCGATCGATTGGGGCAATCAGCCCGATTTACGTGGCCGAATCCTTTTTTGTTTGTGCGTATTGTGAAAAAGCTGCGTTAATTGGCGCCACCATGTGGGTGGCGGTCGTGTCAGGACGTGGGTGGGTTACATCCCATCGCGCCCATCAAACGGTGTCGGAAAAAATGCCGAACGAAACGAAACAAAAAAACAGAGAGAGACAGACAGAAAGTAGGACCTCATTACTTACCCGAGACTGGCGGCGAAGATGCCCGACACGAAAATGCCGGCCATGAATTTGATGTGGCCAAACACATCCATCACGTAGTACGGGAGCAGCTGATCCTTGGCCGCTATCTGGCCCGCGGCCAACGGGTCACACTCGGAGTAGTGCGCGAAAGTCATCAATCCCGTGTAGAAGTTCATCAAAAACACCGCAATCAATCCTGCAGGATAGGCGAGAGATAGCGAGCAGAACGGGAAACGTTGGAAAACAGACAACAAACAAAACGGTCGCTGGCGGTTCGGGGCAGCGAGCTGCCGCCACATATCATCATCATCAGCCCCTCGAAGAACCGAGCCACTCTGACCTTCGGAAACTTGCCGAAGCGGAAGCGAGATCGGCATCCGAAAAACCCGTGCGCCCCACATTTTATGCTGCTGCTGAAAACATATCCATTAAAGTTGGCTTAACTCGCTGGCCGCGGCCACAGAGCGCCATCTCGACAGACCCGGGAGAGCCCCAAAAAAGGTGGCCACAAATTGCGCAAACATTTAATTAACTTTAGCAAACAATCAGCGGCTCGCAGGGCCGCATATGGTCCGGCCAGACTCTGCCGCCACTGGCGTTGTAAAGTCGGCCACCCGGAGATGGGGGTCGAAAACAAGTTGAGTGGACTCCGCCTGTTTGGCTTTGCAGTCGCTTAAAATCGACCCATCAGGCACCGCGCGCCGACTGGCACAATTAGAGTCACTTCCCAGTCTCCTGGATTCGGGATTTCCCGGGAAAAACAGAGCGCGTAAACAGACCACGGCACAGATTGAACGAAAACAGGCTCGCCTCGAATCGCGGCCAGAGATCAAGATTTGGCGTGGTGCGCGACGACGATTTGCCGATTTTCCAAGCCGACAAAAAACGGCCGAAACCGAGTCGACGAACTACACACGGGACGGGTGGGCCAAAAAAACTGAATGTCCTACCCCGAAACCCCCCGGTGGAGCTTACCGAACACGGCGAGGTAGAGGGCCTGTTTGGCTGTTTTCAGCGATTTTAATGACATGCATTTCTGAACGGACGCCTGATTGGTGCAGAACATCGAAGTCCAGTAGAAAAAGCCACCGATGATGACGGAAAACACCGAGTGGCGCGTCGTCGGCTTCGGATCAAAACTGTGGGAAGGTACCGGGAACGCGGAGCAGCGGCAAAAACAACCGGAAATAACAGCCATCGGTTGCATCGGTCACATCCCGTGTTGTCAGCATGTTGTCAAAAATCGGCGGCCGCATCGGAATCACGATCGGTGGTCGCGTTGATGGAAGTTTTCGAAAGTTGTTTTTAATTGTGTTCCAGCGTGTGGGGGGTGTGCGTTTCAGCAGTTCGTCATCGGCGGGGGTTGTTTTTCGTTTAGCGCCCGAACCGAAAACCAACATTGTCCGAGCCGAAGCGGAAACCGACCGGACACCGGAAGAGCCGACCAGATTGAGCAGCGATGATCGATCATCCCGGCGAGGTCGGGTGGCGGGGCGCACGGTGATTCATCAAATCGGACGCGTGAAAATAGATAAAAAACAAACAGAAATCAGAATGAGCAACAGTAATCAATAGCGACGAAAGTGTTTATAGAATAAGTAAATAGAAGGACGCACAAATGGACAGCCGGCCGGCCGGCCGGTCGGTCGGAAAGGAACAGTTTAATATTGCGAGCCGTCGAAAGCTGAAGTTGCAGAGTGTTTAAAAAAACTTAAAATAAAAGAAGCAGCAATCAATGCGCATCACTTCGGTAATAGGTAACGGTAACATTGTAAGTCAACAGAGAGAAAGTTGGGTTCATTTTACCATTTGAAAATCATCGATTAATCAGGCATTTTTAATGCCACAAATGCACCTCACATAAACATCGAAAAGATCTTTATGCGAAAAGCATAAAGATTATAGCAATATTCGTAGTTGATCGGTATTGATTATTAGTAGTCGTAGGATCGCCCAGAAGCTATAGATCGACAGTCAAACGGCTTCTAATTCACTTGCGCAACGCTGGATTCGAAAAGAAGCTTGATGTTTGGGTGAGACACCAATGAACACCACAAAATATGATGGGTTAGATTTCCATCTGCGAGGCCAAACGGAATAAAATTGAATCGATGATAAAAAAAATGCTTTATTCGATTTTCGATTATTTTGTGGCATTAGATTGCTACACATGTCAGTGACTTATGGTGAAAAGGTCGGCCATTTCAAATTATCACTTAATCTTTGACAGCTGTTTTACTGTACTCGTGTCTTGGCCCATCGGCGATTTTTTTTTCTTCCAAAAAATGGATGGTAAGGAATCCACATCAAACTTTG
Organism: Anopheles bellator; assembly: GCF_943735745.2. Taxonomy (NCBI): domain Eukaryota; kingdom Metazoa; phylum Arthropoda; class Insecta; order Diptera; family Culicidae; genus Anopheles; species Anopheles bellator. The sequence continues at coordinate 37,125,566 of NC_071285.1, forward strand.
TGTAGAAAACGAAATTAAGAGCGCGGACGCATTCAAAATGTTGACTGTGGCTAGTGGTGGAGCTATTAAGACCAAAAACAGTGCTTATCGGTGGTTCAAACATTTCTCAGAGGCCCGAGAAGATGTAAACGTCGAAAATGACAAATAATGCCAAGTTTGGTCGCATGTGAACAGTTTCGCTTACAGTTTTCTTCAATTACAGGGTCGTGGTGCCACATGAGTTGTTGCCGATAGATAGAACAATCAATATTCGTTATTACTTACAAGTTATGCGCAATTTGCGTGAAGCAATACGCCACAAACACGAAATGCAAAAATGAAACCCAAATGTCGTAAAAAAATTTCGAACAGACCACGTGCATATGAAGTTCAAGATCGTTGCTTGTGTGCGAATTTTTGGCCAAAAACTACAAACTAATGATGCCAAAGCCACCGTATTGATAAAATCTGGTCCCCTGTGGTTTTTCTTGTTTCCAAAACTCAAATTACAGGAATCTCAGGAATCAAGATTTGGAATCTAGAGAAGATTGTGAAAATCGACTTCTACAATTTTTCGCCCATAAGGACCAAGAGTTCTATCATAATAGGAAGCTATAGTTGTTTAAAATAATGATTTTCTCTTTCTCAAACCTCATATTTAAGGCTAATGTAATGTTATGAATCTTTAGCAAACCTGCCAAATGTTTGTCAAAGTTCTGTCTCATGAACTGTGTGCATTGATCCCCACACCAAGATAGAAAATTCCATAGCATTCAAAGATCAAGCAACAGCAACTAACCGTTGGCCTTGATTGTGATCCTCGAGGCACGGGTCGCACAGCTCAAAGCTTGACCGCTCCTAGGCCACAGGGCAAAGCGTGCGTTGCCAGTGAGCAGTACGCTCACAGGGACCCTCAAACACACACACACACCCGGACCGTGGCTCCTTATCGTCGTTTCGATCGCCATGCCCCGACCGAAGGCAGAAAAGTGGACCCCAATGGAGGCGCACAGTGGTTGACACGAAAAAAGCAAATTATGTGCATAATTAATATTTATGAACTTCCGTTCGGGCTCGAGTGCGGGCCCAAGATGGGGGGACAGTTTTTCCATTGTCGCACGGCCAACACCGACACTGGGACAGTGGGAATGTCCTGGGTCGGGTAGCTCGAAAGACATAATTCTCGCTTTTCATTTCGGGCGACGTTTGGGACAAATATTAACAACACGACGGCCTGCCACGGTGGAACAACAGAGGCACAAAACTAGCCGCAGCAAGTGCTTGAATAAAACATGATCCGCCCCGGGTCCGGACCGGAAGCGGAGTACAGGTGACGATAAAATGTTCGAACCACGCTTTCGGTGGTTCGAGGCACGATGATAGAAGGGCGAGCCGGGACGACCGAACTGAACTGTGACAAACGGCTCGAGAGCGGTACAGAACCACTCGGAGGAACTGTTTACGACGCGCGATTTCGAGATCAGAACACTGGACGGGAGGGTAATACTTACTTGAAAAATTCAATCCTGTCATGTTCGGAAGCGCGGCTGAACACGTCCGGCAGCCCGGCCGAGTAGTGCGATCCGAGGGCCAGAATCAACACCAGCGACACCACCAGCACGCAGGCCTGGGAAATAAAGACAACAGAAAGCAATAATAATAGAGATAGGCATCAGGAGACATAAGGAGCGAATTGTGGCACCGACCACGACGGGTTTGACGCGGTTCTTCCCTCCCAGCTTGCCAATCTCGGCATCCATTTAGAAATTAAAATAAATAGAAACAGAAATAGAAAGCGACGGGCCGACGTTCCGGTTCCGGCATCGCACCAAATCGACCGAGCACGGATTAATGGCGCAATCCTTCCACTTTCGACGGACGGCCGATCAGCATCGGCAGACGGAGAAGGGATATCTCACTCCCGGCCCGGCTGTAAATAAGCCTGCGCCGGACAACCGGAGCCATGTTTTGTCAACTAAATAGTCCGACCGACATGATAAATGATACACCCGGTTCGCTGGGCGTGGAAAATTCCCTCCGATCTCAACTTTCACCAACCCCCCTTTCCGAAAGAAAATTCCACGCCCCTCTAGCAAAGACCACCCACCGGGCCAGGACGAAAGCATTCAATTAGGGCGAGCCTTGTTTCGCCCAACATCCAGCCCACCGCGGGGATCCCGAGGTGCTCGTGGTGCCCGCGTTAATAATGTCGAAGTGTTGAGAGAGGAAAAAAATGAACGTGACATTCTGGCCTCGCAACATCGGCGGGGACTTTCACCGAGTGCCCCGACATCCTGGCAACTTCCGGCGTGGCCGTCAGCGCGTAGAAAACAATAAAACTTTCTAAATCACGCTCCCTTGCTTTCGGCAGAACGTTTCAAGGCTTCAGTTTTTTTCTTTTCTTCCACGAATCCTTTTTAAATACCGCTTCCGTTAATCCGGCCCGCCCCATCCCTGGGCCTGTCGGGTGGATGATTTTCCATTTCTCACGGCGTCACGAACCGCGGCGCGAGGGAAAGTTTTCGGTCAAAGTTGTGACAAGCGCGACAGCCGGGCCGAGACCGGGCCCCACTCCCTGGGTAGCTGCCATCCCTTGTTTCGTCACCGCTGAACCGGTTCCATTACTGCTGTGTATGTGCTTTTTCCCGGAGCCACCGTTTCAAGGCACAGTACGACTCGAAATCGCGACGTTTGCACCAGACCATAATGTTGCGATTAGTTTCTTCCTATTCGTGACAATTATTAGAAGCCTTGAGGGCGGCTCGGGGGCGCGTTATAACTGTCCGGAAAATCCCCACAGCAAAGCTTGGATAATAAAGCAATGAAGAAAATTAAAAAAAACGGATTCACTGTCATGGCCGGCGCCGGGCAACTCGGGAAACAATCCCGGCGAACCGGCCCCATGTTGAGCGGTTGAAAGTTAATCAAATCGCAACCAAACAAAACGTAAGATGGCGATAAATGGCCATCGTTCCTTGGCGCCAGCACCCTTTCCGATGGGGTGTGCCCCGGCACCGGGTATGAATATAAACACGTCCAGCACATTTGAGTCCCAGGGCAACAAAAGGGCGGCCCAGCAATTTTCACCCATCGTGCCAACATTTTTGTTGCGCCTGTTTGTGTTTTTGTTTTTGGCCGGGCGGGCTTATCACGGGCGGGGCTTATCGAGGTGGCAGGGTGGCAATAAAGCTGGCGCCAGCACACTGACAACAACCCCCGGTCACCGTCTCCTCGGAGCTCCCCACCCCCCCGGAAACCAAAACAAGAAAAAAATAACATGCCGGATTGCCGGAAAACTTGCTCGCGAAGCAAGCGAAACATTGTATTAACACCCGCCAAAACCAGCAGCGGCACGGCTGCGAACAAACAAACAAACAAAAAGTCGTTTAATCTTCTTTTATGTGGCGCACTTTCGTATTTATTATCATATTACCATTCGCTCCGGTGCGTTTCCGTTAAAGGCGGGACGGTCGGCATTAGGGCATCCCTACGGAAGCACAATGCGCAAGGAGCGCCGGGGCCCCGTGTCGAAGGGATGCGCCCGAGTTTATGGAGAGATTATCACGATCACGGGCCACCGGTCCCGGGCCAGCTTCACAACCCTCTTAAGTGAGATGTAAGTGTGACATGTGATTAGCCCGCTGCAGGAGTGACGTGAGGCGTTGCTTTTCCGACACCCCACATAAGTTATTGAACTGTTTCCGTTGGAACTATTTGTCCTCAGGCGGAACGAGTGAGTATCTTAGAGCCCACTGAGGTCTCAAAGCAAAAAAAGGTCTCCAAATAATGTGACGCAAAATTCCCGTAACAAGATTGTACATATTTTTATGAAACGTCAGCTGACGATTGGTGATCAAACCCTTCGTTTGATTGTTCTGTTAATTACTGACACATATGCTTTTTCGCCTTGTGAGCCTCAAACTTTGCCCGGAAGCAGGAAAAAAAGTTCATCCGAAGAAAACCATCAGAAGGCATAATCTGCGTGACGAGCTTGTATAAATTTGATTTGGAATCAAATACAATCATAATCATGAATACATAACAAAAACTATTAAAACCAACTAGTTTCTAGAGTTACCTAGAGTTAAACAATAGAACATGAGTCATGGACATGAGTGTTAGTAGTAAAAACACCAACAAGATTGCAAAACTATTTGGCAAAAGCGGGGCAACAGTAAACTAAATAACCAAGTAATATAAAAATCATGGTTTTGTGATGAAACAAATCAACACCGAAACGAACTGGCAAACGTAAACCTAACATCCCATCTACTGTTCTCATCTATTGTTCACCACAAATATTCAACGAAACTTGTTATCAGAACGCATCCGAAAGTATCTCCATTACATGTCATCCTGATTTAGTCTAAATGTTGCGGGCATGTCTGGCATTATTTTCAATCAGATTCTGCATCTAATTTAGCTGATGTAGAAGAGAGAATGAATTTATGTATTTCCAAAGTTTTGAAAGCTCCCATCTTCTGGGTTTGAGAAAACTCCCTGTTACGACCTTCTCTTCTATAATGGAACCTTGGAGCAACTGAAAATGATTCACAAAGTTTAATAGAATCAAACCAATCTGAAAGGACTGCATAACAAAACCACGCCGTTTGACTAGATCGTATAGAAATATACAGTGAGAAAAATAAACCTCGTTACCGCCATTGTGCGTAGCAACTTATTAGCTCCAGTAACATATCGGAAGCGACAAAAGTAATGCCTGTCTTTATGGTAGTACTTTTAACGAAAAGAAGATGGGGATACAATCATAATAAGGTGGGTGTTTACGGGCAATAAAACCGTGGCCGATGTCTAGCTGGAAACCCCAATTCTGGCAATAAGCGAATGTTGACAGACTCCAGTGCGTGCGTTACGTCTAGTGTAATGTAAGCGATGCTTCGACAAAGAAAAATAAAACCCACATGGATTCGGTGCCGGGACCATGAAATCAATGGACCGAAGGGAACGGGGCATATCCTCCAGTCCGCACTTTAGAGGAGCGATCAGAAGCGATTCGTTTCGCGACAGGATTTGTTTTCAGCCAGCCCCAGTCGGCTGGGTGCGACTAGGTGCGGATCTAGATTTCAAAGAATTCAATCTCATCCACTCCCTAGAGAGTAAGGATAAGGCGTAAGCCACTGCACGACTGCCTTTGAGGCAACAAATTCACCCGGTTGCGAAGGGACAAACGTCCCAGTGTTCCTCTTATTCTTCCCCCGTTTGGTGCGTCTATCTTTTTAATAAGTTTGTAGTTCCCTTAGGCAAGAAGGTTTCCCCAAGGTGATCGATTCAGCGGGGGAACGGCATGCGTTCAACACGTTTTCGCCTTCGATTCGCCACTCAGCATAAAGCCCTTCGCTTCGCTTCACGTGGTTCGTTCGCTCGCTAGAAACTGACACCAACGCGTTTTTCGCGCACCAACTCCACCGCCCGCCGTTCGTGAAATCAGATTTTCACATTCGCCGGCCTGACTGACGACGACGGCAACGACGATGGTGACGTCAACCGTAATTCTCACATCCGGAATCGATTACAGCCGGGTGCGCCGAGGTTTTCGAGGCGGGAAATGAAGCGACTTTTAAGTCGACACCGATTTCCGCGTAGCCGCGAAGGTTGCCACGAAACACCACGCACGCACGGACGAACGCACGGTAGGTGCGTTACTGCGTGGAAAAGCGAAGAAGAGAATCCCCAAACGCAACGTCATGTCTGTTCTTTTTCTCGTTCAGGAGGTGAATTACATTTTCCACCAAATCCCATCGACCGAACCGTTTCGCCGTGGAATTGGATTATCGGAACGGCTCGATGTTTGCCAGGTTGGTGGCCGTTTTGGGGTGACGCTTACGCTCCTACGCGTGTAGCGTGTGCGGTCGCTACATCTGAAAGTCCTTTGGAAATCAGAAAAATCGGGTACCAGTTTGTTTTTCTCGATGTTTGCGCTTGGAAATGGAATTCCGAAGCGAAGATGGAACGATCAATCGTACACACAACTCCGGTGAGACATCCGCTGCCCGGGATGGTTAAAGCCCGTTTTTACAATATTTAAATGACGGTGGAGTTTTACATTACATTATCATAATTATTCTTGAAGGCAGGCTCGAATCAAACGTTGAAATTACAATTCGCTTCCGGATGGCAAAGAATCGCTTCCCTTTACCACGGAACGGGACGACAATCGACACTACCGTCGAGGCTCTGCTCCCCGGAAGCGACGGTTCGATTCATCCTGTTTCCCTGAAAACCCACTCGAATCGCACCCAAAATCAATCTTCCTAATCGTGCCACGCAATTCATTTATGAATACGACAGATGACATCGATTTTTGGCGGGCACGGTTTCGGCCCCTGAAAGCCGAGTCGGCACGGCGCAGTGAAGAAACCGACCAAATGTAATCATCCTTACAAGTAAACTCATCATTGAAGCCCCGGGCCCGAGAGCGCCGCGGAGAAGCTTATCAAACGCTCTGCATAAATCTGGCTCAATGAGCTCGCATCAGCCGTGGTGGCGTATAAAAAAGCGAACAACCTTCGTCTCAGCCCTCAATTCTTATTCTTCTCCGCTCCGCTTTGGCCCGGTTTCCGGCTAGCGGCTCATCTTGTGGGTTGAGGTGATTTTTACGGCTTCTCACTACGGCCTCTCACTCACATCGCGCAAGGCTCTTATCTCTCCAAGGCTTCCACCAGCATATATGCGGGGGGGGGGTGGGCCCTTCTTCAAGGAACTGACTTGAAGCCGAAATGTGCGTCGTACGCCACGCACACACGCGTCAAGAAGAAAAGTGACTTAATTTTCGCTTCCCGGAAACTGGTTCACACCCATCCGGCCTCCGACACCACCAGCTGTGAGCGGAAACAATGGGAAGCTTCCGATCTACTTAGATCTCTGATTCGGTCGTCGGCGCTACTCTCACGCGCAGCGGTCGGTCTCTGTTTTCCGCGCCGTGCCTTGATGCCGTGGAAAACCGATTCCATATTTTAGGCTTCCAATTTCATATTCCACCGGCGTCGTGATTTCATCGCATGTTTTTTTTGTCCCTCCCAGGCCCCCTCCCCATCTCGCTTTCCCACCATTTCCGTGGCCAGAAGAAAGTGCGGGCTTTGATTGCGCCGCCAACGCCACCAATCCAGCGGGTGGTGGAATGGAGTTTGAATGATTGACTGGCTCGGTGCCGCGCGTGTGTGTGGTGGTTTTTTTGTCAGGATGCCACCCCCCAACTACCACCGGAAGTGGGGGAGTGGTGGGTGCCAAACGATTTGCGAAAGTGACGGAAGGAAATAAATTTTCACCAACCACGCGCGGCGGTCGTGATTGGCGCGCGCGCGTTAGTTTCGCGATACAAAGTACTGGTGGGAGGCAGTGAAGCACAATTTACAACCTCTACCAGCACGCCGTGGTCCGGTGGGAGGCCTACCGCTCCCTCGGGGGAACCGCCTCACGGAGTTAGACGGAGAGGCGCGAAGCAAAAATCTATCGTGCGGTGAATTTACATATGACTGATTGCCGTAATCGGATGCCGTTTATCAGGGCCGAAGGGGGAGCAGGAGGAAGTTTCTAGCCGGGGGACAGATGCGAGAATGGCCGCAAGGATGAAATTTTCCCACTAGCCAACGCGAGTTTTCGCTCCCCAAAGACCGGCCCGGCTTCAGTCTATCAGTTTCACTTCCGTATCCTTGTCACCGTTACCGAAGACAGAGCGAGAGCGAGAGAGTGATTTTCCTAGGCCACTTTACTTCACTGCACGGGCGGGAGGAGGAAATTGTTGATTTTCATAGGAATGTTTCATTTGATGCTGTTTGATTTCCCTCCCCGTCGAGGAGGAACTAGGAGGTCCTTTTTTTGTTTGATATCTCGCAAGCGTCGGGCGCGTTGCGGTCCAGAACAGCATAAATCATTTGAAGAAGCGCCACATTACTTGCGCCGCACCGTACGGTGCACGAGTCGCGTTGTTTATGTTTCATGTTCAAACAAATTTCCCTAGCCATATATTTGTCAAGCTCAATTTCCGGCCCGGCCCGGCAGCATAAAGGAGCGTGATGGCATTTATTCAATTCACCCTCTAAAGGATCATTTATGGCGCTCGACAATGCGCTGGAGAAAAAAGCGTCCTGCGCATTGAGTGTGGCCAACCAACGACGCTCGCATTGAAAGTTAATTGAATTAATCTGTCTGCTCACAGTCGTTGCTGGTGGTGGCCGTGCAATTAATTTCACACTCCCATGAAGGACCTGAGCATGGAGCGGAAGTCGGTTGCGCGTACGATATGGCGCGGCCACCTGTTTGATTCGGGGATCTGCAGGACAGCGCCAATGGCGGGAATAAGCACTCCACGGCGGCTCGACTCTCAAGTGTAGTCGGTGAATGAAACGAATCTATCAACAACGTGGCTAGAGCATATCAAGCATGCAATCAGAAAAATAGTTGGAGAAAAATTTAAAACTCCAAAAGGCCAATAAAGATATAAATTTAAAAATAATATTAATTGGTAAAAATGTCGTACCAAGTTTAAAGTGATTTAAATAACAGATCAAGCAACATTAATTAGGCTAAGTTGCCCGTAGACTGTTTTTTTGCAAAAAAAAAAATTAATAAAACAGATCAACTAACAGATCAACCTGATGATGATACAGCTGCAATAGGCAAACAGTGTCTCAAGAAGAACGATCATCATCAATCAACAATGAAAGGAAACAAAGTTTGGGCCTTAATAGACTCATTCACCATAGCAAATCAACAAGAAGCCAGCATAAAAGACTGTCCATGACTGTCCAGACAGAAAAAGGACACTCTTAGTCCCTCAAAGAAGAATAAAATTACACTGTTGATAATACAAAATGAGCAACATGATCAAATAACGCAACGCTTTATAAAATGCTTCCTTTTCACATTTGCTTAGCCTCGGTGCGCATGCTCTCTTCTAACCGACACCATCAGGATCCGACTTTCCAATTTGAGCCCTTTTTTCGTCCTACCCAAACGTCTCCCGTTTGACGGCGCTCGCTTCACCCTTGCTGCTGCCCCGATGCTGTCTCGATAAATCACTCGCTCGCTACGCAAGTATTTCGGGAATGCAAAACAATCTTCCGGAGTCTCCGTGTATCTGCTTCACCACCCCTCCAGGCCGTCTGCGCCCGTGTCGTGAGTGTGTGACACACTCGGGGGGCGCTCGTCTCCGCCCCGGAGTCAATGACGTTAATGTCACGCTATTTATCTTAATAATGTGTACAGGTGAGATTACACTCATCTGTTCACTTTGCATTCGAACTTTGCATGCCCACGGCACCGTGACGCGCGAAACCCGTTGTCTCGGTACGTCACGTGAAATTTGTGGCACGTGGTTTCAATTGCCAAATTTTCAGCCTGGTCGGTTTCGGCTCGGTCGAGTTTTCCGAGCGCGCCATCTCCCCACGGGAGATGTCTCAAGTTCCTGGGTCGGTACCCCAACGCACACAGCCAAGTGCGCGCGCGAAAGAAACAATAAATTTCCATTAAGACCGCTAACTGGGGTCCCGGTGCGCAAAATGGCAGCCAGGCAGCCAGGAGCGAATGAAGTGCGCGATGGAGGCGCCTGGTGCCTGGTGGGTTATGGAAATATTTGCTCCCCTCGCGCCGCACGCGAGCTGATGTTTGCCTCTTTGGCAGACGCAGAATCTTCGCACGCCGTCGCGTCCCAACCTCCCCCTCAGCGCCATCGATCCACGGAGTTTTGGGGTTCGGCAGATGGGTTGCTAATGAATGCATAATTTGTCTAATTACCCGAACCACCAAGCGAACCGTCGCGGAGCCGTCTGCCACCCGAACACCCGCAAGGCGTTAGCCTTGGCGAGGCACTTGGCTAGCGCAAACCAGACGCCCTTCACACCGGAAGAAGGCTGCCGTAAGGCTGGGTGGAGAATAAAAACCGGTTACTGGGGCCGGAAATCGTTCGGCCGGAGTCGTCTCGCCCGGTGCCTTGGGGAACCGCATTATGTTGCTAGTTACTGCCACTAAGGAGCATTCACAGGAAGCTACTGTAGGAAGTGGGTAAATATTTCCCCACCGAAACAATCAAGAGCTCTGCGTCAGTTTACGTTACGTGCGAATCGGACGCAAGTTTCGCGTGGCCTGCCTTTGACAAGCAATCACCGAAACAATCGGCCTCAGGAAAGAGCCACGCTAAGCCGTTACAATTAGCTCGCCGTTGCTTTGGAGCATTGAATGAGGCCGAGTGCAGCATTGTTGCGCTGTTGCGCAAAAAAGGGGCCATTCCATCAACGGGTTTGTGATGTTCGTTCGTCATCAAGTGGCAACAACATCACACGCCAAGCAGCCGAATCGTTGAAGCATTGTCCTGGCCACCGGGACACCGTTTAGCGGATTGGATGGATGGCACATCTTCATTTGTTGCAGCAAAGTCGCTCAACTCGACTAGGATCGGTGGAAGCTGTTTGGTTGTTTCTTTTGTAACCCTCTGCAAAAGACCTGCAAGACCTTAGACAGTCTCTCTCTACTTTTGTCTGTGTAGTTCTATTGTATCTCCGGCGTTCTCAGCCGGCATACCTAGGGTCGAGAAGATCCCGGGAAGCGGATGAAAAATGTGCTCATGTCCCAGCGCACATAAAGCAGTTTGGCCGGAACGTTTGAACCTGTGCTCGACGCCGAGACGCCAGAGCAAATGACTCGCCTCTTAATAACAATGTAATCCCCCACCGAGCCGCTAGGACTCGACGTCGCAGTGACGTTCAAGGTGCACCAACACAAGTGACCTGCTCCTGGGATGGTGCACTCCTCGGCCGAGGACATCCATTCGCCCCGATCTGTTTGTCTCGCGCCAGAGAGCGTCTTTAAGCCTTTTGGACGGTTAAATAAAAAGGTGCAGCGCTTGGCGCCCGTCGGAGATAAAACGACAATCACTTGATCACTCCTCGGGTCCACCCCACCGGGAGCTGACATTGTTTCCCTCGTGTGCTTTGCGAACCGGCACCGGGACCGGAGTCCTCTTGATTGTTTTGCTTGAGATAATAGAGTCCGCCAAAAGAAAGCTTTCTGCCGTTTCTTTGGTCCGTTTTCTTCTACAAATGTTGCCTTTTCTGACGAACGCCAGCAGACTTCTGGTGGCGGAACGACTTGCCGACTTGTAGGGCAACCCCGGGCACACGTCTGCTTCAAAGCGAAAGTAACACAACAAACGCCCTGGATATGGATCCTTCCGTTACAACGGAGTGTTCGGAGTGCATGCCAAACCCGGAGCCGGCGGACCGACCCGGAGAAGGAACACAACGCTGCACTAGAAACTCACCTGAAACGTATCAGCGATAACGACCGCCTTCATGCCGCCCTGCGACGAGTAGAAGATGCACACGAAGTAGATCAGGACGACCGCGATGTACCGATCCAGACCTGTTGCCGCCGACAGGGCGATGGCGGGTGCCAGCACGGCCACGGAGGTGTAGAACAGCATCTGTGCGCACGGGAAGAAACAAAAGGACGAGCAAGCAAAGGAAGGAGTTAGAGCAAGCACTTCCGGTCTGGTGGGTAAGTGTTCTTAGCTCCGCTGGACCACCCCTCACCGGTTGACTTCCCGGCCACGGCAAAGATAAGCAGTGTTTAAGGCTACGAGCGATGTTTACAGCAATTGTGCCGATCCGCATGGAAGAACATCCGCCACCGGGAAGCGGCAGACAAACCATCAGATGGAGTCTTTTTTATTGGGACCTTGGCGAAATAAATGCATCAAAAGTGCAGAATTTGGGCCGGAGAAGTGGTAACGTATTCAGATTTCGTCCAGCCTCATCCGGGCATCCGGGCACACAAATTAATTCCTAATCCCCTGCAGCGTGCAGATTGAAGCTTTTGTTTCGGGAGGGTCGATGGCAACCGAACTGTGCTGGGCAAATGTTTGCGATACGAGTGAAAATGCTTAAATTACTAAGCAAACCCCCTGGATAAGCCTGAAGCTTCAGTTCCCGAAACATCGCCGCGCTACCGTGCTAGTCAAACAGGACCTCGAAACGGCCCTCAAGCGTTACTTCTTATCTGGCCGCCAAACTCCGGAAATCTCCGGAGCCGAAATCGGACCGGGGAATAAAATTCAATCAAACTAAATTCCAGCCACCCAGCCCACCCTAGTTAATCCACCTTTGATAAAGTTTACCTTTCTCCCTCTCTAATCTCGGACCCTTTCGTCGGTCTCTCCGTTGTCTCTAGTCCGTAAAATCCCCCGAACTTCGAGTTACACGACCGACCGTAAGACTTTGATCTGTCTTCTGGTCCGATCGCCCCGTCCCACCTCGATGGGCCCAACTGACGAAGGTCGCCAAGTTCCCCGAGAAATTAGAAACACACAAATTGTTTGATTAATAATCGTAACAACAAATATCACCAATATCCGCCACAGTCGTAGTCCCTTGCGTTTCGGGACCTTTTTCGGGGTTTCGTTCATTTTCGCAACGGGCCCCGGCGAGGGTGGAGCAGGACACCTGGCACCGGCATATCGCAGGACACAGATTCCTTGACCGAGATTTGTCGTTCAAATCCCGATGTCAGTCTGTGGATCCTTCGGCTATACAACTTAGGCTTAAATCCCCGGGCCTCCAGGTGCGGTTAGCTCTCTCTCTCTCTCTCTCATTTTATCTCGGCACCGACCAGCATTGCGGAGGCGAATTGATGGTCGTTGTGCCGCCAAATCTTTACGCCACATCTGACTTATGAGGTCCCCATCAAACACTCACAGTCTGTGGTTGGGAAAAGCCCCACGAACATGGGCTGCCTTTGTAATGGTTCAATTCTTTCAAATTTATGCAACACATCAACGAAGGGAATCATTAAGGGAATCACTCGATAATTTACCAAAAGAATGAAAAATTTACTGCAAATGGAAACAGAAACCAGTTCCTAAAATATTGAGCCTTTAGTCTAGGGACACCGACCAAGACCGACCTAATTGAATTTTAGAACATCTTCCCAACATTCTCCAAGAGTCAAAACATTGCAGTAAAAAAATATAAGCAACACGCAAGATAATGACTGCAACTATAAACAATAATGCAATTATATACAAATAAACCTTCACAGCAACAACTTTTTGCCTTAGACGATAAAATTTGTTAACAAAAAAATCGTAATAAAAAGTAAAGGCTCTATGGCCACTTGGTCACCCTTTTGTTCATCATTTGCGATGATTTCTTGTGTGCGGGTCGGTTAGGCAGTCAAAAGACGATATCACTCAAGACTTCAGGATGAGATCCGAAGACTGGTCCTCGAAATCACCAACGAAAATCTGACTTCTGCTCGAGACGAAATCAACGGACAGAGCCAAATTAACCATCGACTTAATCCGATGAATCGGATGATCGGATGAGAAGCTTAAAACTCGATCAAAAAAAGTTTACACATACTGGCTTGGCTTGGCTTGAAACCTTATAACAATTCTATCTCAACGATACCTCGCCAAGAGCTTAAGACACAGCTTCCCAGGCAAAGGCATGTGCTCGTCTTTCACTAGGCACGCCTTCGCCTGGGAAGGCTCTCCGTCGGGCTCCGACTTTACAAGGGTTTTATAGTGTGAAAAAAGGCCCACAAAAACAAATTAAAGCTTCCGGAGAAGCCCCGGTCGACTCCGAACCGGATCCACATTCCTTAATCACTCATAAAAAAGCAGAGGGCTGAGGGCGTAGGCGATACAATTACAAAACCAAAAAATCTACCTAATCCCCTAATGTGAGCTTTTACGATGCCGGTTCCTGGCCCCAAGTCCCAGCACACAAGCACCAGCACCCGGAACTGGAACCGGCAAAAAAGGGGCCGACGAGCACCCGAAAGCAACCCATATGCTCCGGGGGAGGGTCTGGCGAAAATGAAAATCCTTCACCCGACAGGACGACGGGCCACAGGCAGGACGGGCAGGACGATTTAATTTTCTACTCCAACTAAACAGCTCTCCGGAGTGGGCACCTCGGTTGAAGGTTGGCTCGCCGTCAATTCGCCGATGCATTCGCCCAGCTAAAGAACCTCCGCCGCCCAAGGAAATAAAAAACCAAGTACCACGGCTCGTGTCAAGCGGGTTCCGGGGCCGAGTCGAACCCTTCAAATGCGATGCGTTTATCTCTCCGCCATCGCGCACGGGAACCGGGAGCATAAATAAGTGCCGAAGAAAGAAGAAATGCAAATGCGATGCGATTTGGGGTCGGAACCGGGTGCGAGCGGGTGAGCAGCACATAAATTTCCCACCTCTCCGACACCCGACTTCCGGTCCAAAACTGCCAAGCTGGCAAATGTGTGCGTGCGTACGAGTGTGTTGGAATGTGGTTTTCAGCTTGATTCGGTTTAACGAGAGGCGGCCCCGGGTAGAAGCCCGCCCGACAGAGAGACAAGATCAAATGTAATCAACGCAAAAGCATCGGCGCAAGTGCACCCTACGGAACCTTCCGCCCTTCACAACCCAGCCACCCCTTTTCACACCACCCAACTCGGGACCACTCCGAAAGAATTCAATTTACGACCACTTCCCGCACGAAGCATCTCCCGGCAGCCCGCTTTCCCGGATGGAAAGTGCCCCCAGCGAAAAAGGGTTGACCTGCTGTCGGGCGGGGTGCGGAAAAGGCTCCCACACACACACCTATAAAACTCCTACAGTACAGCGTCCCCGGTTGTGTCCCCGAGCTGAAATGGCCCAGGATTCCACAGTCACCACAGCTTTTTATTGAGGTGCGAATACCTGGAACAGCTGCACACGACATTGAAACGTCACAACTGCGCAGTGACTGAGTGGGAAGGGGTCCAAGGCCACACCCGGGGGGTGCCACGATGGGAGGGAAGTGCGCATTTACACTCGTAAAATAAGTCCCCTTTTACGAGACGCAACACTGTTCCGCGCATCCCGTGAAACAATGGAAACGATGCGACACCCTGACCTGAGCCGTTCAGCGCTTGAGTGGTTGTGGTTTAGAGTGGCGAGGGGAGGTAGGGGAACTGGAGAGGGTACGACCACAAAACCCCACTTCCGGAAACGGATACGGCGGCGGGCTAAGCCTCCCGTGGCTGGAGATCTTCCCTAGGTTTCCAGTTCCCGGTCCAGGAGATTTTGGCTAGACTTACCTGCAGGATGTACAGGACGGCCCCAAACACTCGGATCCGCTTGTCGAAGCGCATCCCCAGGTACTCGTAGCAGCTGGTAACCTCCAGCTTGTAGTAGATCGGGTAGAACACCTTAACCGCAACCGGGACGACCAGCACCATCGATATCACTGTGGAAGTTGGAAATGGAACCAGTGGGTAAAATGAGATCTCCAGATCCTAGATCGTGATCATCTCCGCACGTAGGTACGTACCGATCAGCGAGAACTGCGTGCCGTTGAAGAACATCTCCGACGGGTTGCCCAGCAGCTCGATGGCGGTGATGAAGCTAGTGGTCAGGCTGAGCGTCACCGGGAACAGGCTCATGCCGGTACCGAGCAGGAAGTCGTCGGAGCTACCACCGGCATCCACCCCATCCGCCGTTTTCTTCTTGCCGAACCATCCATAGAAGACGCCTGCCGAAGAGGAGATCGCGTTACACCCGCGAGATCCAATCGTAGCTTCCTCATAGCCACTTACCGATGCCAACCGATATGACCAACATAGCGCCGACCGCCAGATAATCGTACACCGTGAACTGAGGCAGCTCCTGCGCTTCCGACGTGTAGTCGTCGTCGTCGATCGGCTCATCTCTACCGACCACGGCGCCGAGTGAGGCCGATCGTACCGACACCGCAAACGTGGCGAAGATCATCATCAGGATTGGGGCACCTCGTCGGCGCAACGTCAAGAAATTGGGGCCAAGCGCCATCTTGTTTCGCAGTCGGTTCTCTACCGGGGCGGAGCTAACGGCGTACGTGCGATTACGGATCCTTCGGTGGTATGGCCACTCTAGGCTAGCCAGCTGTCAGCAACTCGTTTCTCTGACGGGGTGTCGTGTACTTATTCGGACCAGACCAGTCAGTAGCTCGAATTCGAATGCTCGGGGTGTCCGTGGGCGAATGATTTACATTTCCACCGACGACGATGTGCGGCCTTCGTAAGAGCTTACTCTCCTGTCCTGTGGACGAGAGGTTAAAAAGGCCGTAAGGTCACCGAGGTGCGTTGGTTTGCCTTCGCGTACTCGATCGGTGGTCCGGTTTCGGGGGAGATTCTTGGCCCGGCTTGATCCAGGACCACCCGGTGGAAGTCTATCACACGAGGCCGCCCTAGGTCTATCGCGTCGGAGTGTCGCATTTGCCGATTGCCCCAAACAATGCTCCAGCAGGAACGCTTCGACGAACGCTACACCTCGAACTAATGGCATTCCGATTGGGAGCGAAACCGTTTATAGGCAACTTTTTTATCTACTTCCTCCCCCGGCGGGCCATTTGTCGTGTCTTCCCAGCCGAAGCCCAACCCCGGACAGTGCTGTCCGAACACGGCCTCAATTACCGCGCCGCGGCGGCGGATGACGTGGATCGCCCACTTCGATACGGGTGGTTGCTGCTGATCACAACAAATGGGTTTTTATCGTCTCGTCGTCGTCGTGGTCGGGCCCGGAGCGGTCCAGTATTGTTGCAGATCGGGTGGGTTCGAAGAAGATCGATCCAGTTCAAACTCCAGAAAGGCAGTCAGGTTCGCGCTCACCCCTGACGCTCGTGTGGGCCTTTCGGAGCCCCGAGCGTAGGTTAGATAAAGTTACCTCTCCAGACCGAACGGGCCGAGCGCCATCTCGCGCTCGGCTCGCCTGTTGTTGATTGACTTATCACAAAACAATCGCCCCATCATTACGGTGGCGGGGGTCGTGAAGAGGCCCAGCCAGCATATCGTAGCATAGGGTATTTTTCTGACTGATAGCCACTGTCAGAGTGTCGTCAACAGCCTTCAGCCGGGTCGTTGATCCAACTCCGGCAGAAAGTCGAGCGGCACCAGTCGGTCTAGCATATGGGAATTCCCCAAATAGCACCGGCAAAGGGTTCGTGAGTCACCCAACTGTTACTGCCGAACTTCTTGGGCTTCGAGAAGCGAAAAACCCGTGGCTGCACTGTGAGGTACATTTGGGCGACTGGACGCCGTTATCGGACAAGAGAGCACACTCTCCGGAAATGTTCGTCACGGGGTGCACAGATTCGTGTACAGATTCGACTCAGTTACACGCAGACGACGAATCGCATTTGCGCAACAACCTCGTATCGGCTGTCTCCCGCGTGAGGTCTAGAGATACGGTGACAATAATTGACCAGCAGCCGGTGATTTGATGGCATCACGTTAGATGGGCATCATTGCCACAAATTGCATCTCTAAGACAACTCTTTCTTTGTAGTAATTCCAAATATTCCACAATAAATCTTAGATCTTGAATATTTCCTATCTGATCCAGTATTCCAATTGTCCTCAACAATCATGGCATAATAATGAATGTTTGGGTGAACACTTTGCGACCTGAAAAACGACCTGATTTGTGGACATGGGCATTTTCTTGGTTTTTGCATCACGAAGAAGTTCACAGTTTGGAAGTTCATTTCTTGATCTTCACGCCACAAACTTATTATCATTGTAAACATTTAGTAAACTTTTTGTACAAACTTTGACATTCACGAAAATTGGAAAATTGTTCTTCATGAATTAACTTTTCAAATAAATGTTCTAACATCGATAAATATTTGGCCGTTTTCTTTTTATAACCAAAATAAATTCCATATTTTTAAGAAAGAATTCCATAGAAAGGCGATGCAGAGATATACTCATAGATTTCGAAAAATTATTCGATATTCTTTTAAGTATGCACAAATTTCAGTTATTTTTGGTTCCTTAAACCGACTGATCACTACGATGAATTCATTTAAATAAGAAAAAACTCTGGAAACTTGAACGACATTCGATGCCAAAGTGTGGAATTTGCCATTGCCTAGTTCTAGTGTTGTGCGATTGAGAGTTATGCAATAATATTTAGTGAAACTGCGCTACAGCAGACAGACGGTGGCTCATACCTCAACGGAACTGGCGCTTCCGGTGGGCCAATGCACGATGTTTAAGAAACGTTCTAAACTGCAGCAGCACGATAAGTCCAAAGCTGCCCGTTCTATATTGCATTCGCGTTGTCCTTTGCGTCGTTCGCCGAGCGCACGGGCGAGCGAGCGAGACAGAGAGAGAAAGCTAACGTTTCCCCAAGAAAAAAAAAGAAACGTTCGTTTTAGCTGGCTAAGCCGCCCTCTTCAGGGTCCTTTGCGCCCCTGATATAGTTCTATGCACTTCCAACTTTAAACGAGAGCAAAAAAACACACGCGCACACACACTTTATCCACTGTTTGCGGCAATTGTGACCCGGGGAAAAGCTCATAAAGAATGGCTCAATCTAACGCCATTCGGGGCTTCCTTTTCCCGACACTCGCTTTTTCGCTTAAATTGCTGGCGCGTCGTCCGTGTCTGCACCGCACGAGACGAGATTCGAAACTCAATAACAACAAATTGAACCGCGGCCATTTATTAGCGAACGGCGCCTGACGGTGTCACTTCGCGCCCTCCCTCGCCCGCACAACACCCCCACCCCCGATGGGCTGTGAAAAGCTTTCGAGTGTTCGTCGTCATCGGCGGCTGATGCTTCCCGCAGAAGCCGCACGATCAGAACGATCACGCGAACGACTCCCCACCCGACATTCCCCAGTGACGTACGCGTTCCCTGGTGTGCGTACGTCCGGTGCGCAGGATTGTTGGCGTGCGCGTGTGTGTTGGTGCGCAAAGAGCGCCTGTTGAACTTTCTGCCAAACCGAACCGGAATCGTCCGGGCGAGAGAGTCCCTCGCCCCTTGGTGACCTTGCGCCCGGCCACACACCGCGGCGGTTTTTGGGCCGGGTTTGCGCCGGGTCCCCGGGCCATTAGCGGCCAGTTTTCGAAATTTTCCACAACCATCATCCATCGCCACCGATTCCGCTTTGTGGTCCTTCGCGCATCGCGTGCGGACAACCGCACCGCTGAAGGGCTCGCAGCCGGAACGGGGCCAGCGGTGAGCCGGATCGGTTGAGTTAGGGGAGGATAGATCTAGTTCGAACCTCCACCGGGCGGTCCTAACCAGCCCCGGTCAGCCCCGGTGAGGACGATGCAACGCCGATGGTGCTTGCGCTGTGTACAGCTCGCTCATTACAGCTTCCAGGGTCGTATGTTTCACTGTTGGACGATGACGACTGTCCGGACTGTTTTCGTTACCGGGTCCGGGTGCTCCTTGAAGTGTCAGGCACGAACACTCGACTCGCACGCGTGAACCGTTAATGGGTTTGACACTAATTGACTGTCACAAACGGCGGCGTCCCGGGTGTGTGGCCGACAGCACTCCAAAACTGGACTTGCTCCCAAAGACACTCCCTGCTGCTGCTGCCTGGAAGGATGTCGGCGGCCCACTAGTGCGCACTTCGCCGGTGCGTATCTTCTTTTTCCACGCATCGCCACCGATAACGGAAGCAGTACGTCTTATCGCGCACGACCCCAATGAGCTCAAAGTTTTGGCATCACTTTGCATCACAACCTTTTAATTTGGGGGTAGTGCTGGCTATGATTGAATGTTTGCGAGTTTGCGGTGAACTTTGGGCCCGCGCCACTATCTTCTTGATGAATTTTAATTTCCTCGTTGGCACCAGCCATCCAGCGAGAAAGGCGATGATGGCGAGTGATGAATGGAACGCCCCGGCTATCGGGGTTCAAGTACTTCCGGCACTACCCGGGAGTTTCGGGACAATCGCAATCCAGCTATGTCCAGATATGCTGTGCCCGATGCGACACTTGCTCCGCTATCTGTGCCACTCCAACAGTCACGGACCTTTATTGCACTAATTAAAATCCTACTCGAGCGGCCGCTGTCGAGTGGTTCTCGGCCTACCGGACTCGCCATTGCCGTTGCCCCTTTTTCCATTTCCCACCCGTCGAGGGGGGCAATTGAACTTTGGTTAGTTGTTGCCATTGGTTTACGCCTCATCAATCATTCTAACCGGAGGTGACATAGTCACCCGGCACGGCGATGCAAGCTCGTAAATTCCACACGGAATTTACGTGGCCAGCGTGTCTTGTGCGAAGCAACAAAACACGGAAACTTTGGTCGTTAATTTTCATAAACATTCTCGAAACGCACTCGATGGCCGGTGCGGTTAAGCAAACAAATAGTCGGCACGTTGTTGTGCCTTCACGGTATGTGGCCTTTGCAGCTTTGTTAGCACCACCGCACAAACTGATACGTGGCTCGGAAACAAAGCGCAGTCAACATTAGGGCGTTAAATTAAAAAGTCCTTCGTAGGGCGCGCTGGGGCCGGCCAACGCAATAAACAACGTACTACACCGGAACCGGCACCGGTCTCACCTTCAACGAAACTGGCGCTTCCGGTGCGCAGATTCACGAAAATTGATAACAATTTTCGGCAACGGCTCTACTGCGGCCAGATAGGGGGTCAGATGATGCATTCGCGGCCACGGGTACTGGTGAAGACGGACACGGATACACACGGAACACAAAGCCAACCGAACGGAACCGGAACAACTGTCACACACTTCCTATCCCGCCCGATTCTTTCGCAAAACCATGGCCGAGTTCGCCGGCGGAAAGCAAATTTATGGTTCCTCGCAGAGGATCGCGATCGCGGATACGTTGCGTACGGTGTCACGCCGTGGGTCGACTGCACTGCGATCGCCAATCTGATAGCCACCCCGGTTGGTCTCCAGACGGCCCTAGGTTTCTTTCCCATTTGCGCTTTTCTTGTGCCCTTTCTTCGCTCGGTAACGCTGCCAAGACGGTGGCCCCCGAAGCAGGTAAGAAACCGATTCAAACCGATTCGCGGACCGAGTTTGGTGTGGCACCGGTGCGAAAGGTGTAATGCGCGCGGGCTCCGCTATCATTGAACCCAGTGGTGCCGGGGTCTGCAAGACGGAACGAATATCCACCACGACGCGGAACGATGCAGTTCGAGGAAGCTTGAACCGGTTCGATCCACGATCTGGCGCAGCGGCAGCGGCGGCGGCGAATGCGCTTCACGCGTGAACGCCACGCTCGCGTATACCGCTACGTCACTCACGTGCCAGGTGACCGCGGCTCTTGGTGAAGGAAGGGGTGCCGCGTGTACAGCACGCGAGACCGCTCAGCTGTCGCGGTCGTGGACCGCGGCGAGTTGGCAACCTTGGCAAGCTGCGAACGCCGGTCAGGCGACTTGAGACACTCGGTGACCGGATGATACGGTGAAGAAGTCGCACCGCCCCGATGATCGCATCGCCTTATCACCCTTTTGGCGTTACTTCGATCGGGTAACCCGATACTAGTTTGTGAGTGCTGGGACGGAAGATACAAAACAAACATTTCGGTGCCCTAAACTAGGCGATCCAACAGCTCATATGTTTCAGTTCTACAGTTGAAGGCTAAAGTAGGCCATTACCGGGACGCGGGTTGTACGGAAAATGATTATGTAGGGTGGTCTGGAGTTTGGATTTGGGTTTGGAAGCTACCGAATACGTGATTTTTAAACCTTCAAACTTCATTCTGGAAATTGTAAACATTTATTAGGTCTTTTTCATCACTGCTTGCACTGCAGAAAAGGGGGAATCTTGTACCGAATCGCCACTGGTGATGAAAAGGGGAGTTATTAAAAGAATTCTAATCCCAAAAAGGGCTGGGAACTGCCTGGTGAGTCATGTCCATCGCAACCAAAACGAAATATCCACTGCGCAATGGTTATGCTGTGCCTATGGTGGGATATGAAAGGTGTGGTGTAGTGTGAGCTTTTAAAATGATGAATGAAATGATTGGTGGTTCATTTCATAAGCAAAAATTAACCTATTTGGGGGTCGCAAAACAAACACATCGTGCAAGAGAAGCCAATGCACCCACAACGAGTGACCGTTTGGTGCGGATTTTGGTCTGGCGGCATTTTTCGACCCATTTTTTTCGAAAACGAAGAAGGAGCTGCCGTAGCCGACGATGGCGTACGCTACCGAGAAATGTTGATTGGTTGAGCTGATTGGTTCTTCAACGAAATTGGACTTGGACGACATTTGATTTCAACAGGGCTGCGCCACGTGCAATACACCGACAGCCACAATCGATATTTTGCGCCCAATCTTCAGAACCCAAACACTAAATGGAATACTCCAAACTTTAAGAAACACAACGAAATAGACAGAAACACGATCGTGTTCAGTCAAACAATACACCATACGTACGAACGTCAAAAGTTGAGTTCTAAAGAAGATATTGGTCCGGCTCCATCGGCCAACGCTAAATGTTCTCGATCATGACCCACAGAGAGCGGTTGCCAAATTGCTCATAATCTTTCCTGTCACGCATCGTGTCGATTTCCGTGCCCGAATTCCAGCTAATTGAGCTGTCGTGGGGGCGCACTCATCACAACTCGTTAACTGGGAGCTTCCCAGAATGGACAGCAACCCGTGCGAAAACCCGTCTGAATGAACCCATTCTTCGCTGGTCGCTAGTTTTCACAATGGCGGCACCAAGGGGCCCCGGTACAAACGAGGTGCTAAACGAAAGTGCAGCCCCTATGCCGCGTGTTGGAACATTTCATTCAGAAGACGGCGCCAACAGTTGGCGATTCTGATTAGCGCGATATTCGATTCGGCATTAGCGCTAATGTGCGGCGTCGCCACCACGACCGGACCACGGCGGACGTTCAATTGGCGACAAATTAGTGTTGCTGGAGCTCTGGGTCAACGCAGAAAAAAATATGCCCCATAACATGCGTTGCGAATTCGGTGCTCCCGTTCGCCCTGTTGTCAAAGCCCGGGGTCCCATCGCAAGATCTGTCAGCGGACGGTCCGTCGATGGTAATTGATTTGATGACCGCACCGACAACCCGTTCTCTCTCTCTCTCTCTCTCTCTCTCGGGACAGCCAAACGCTAATTAAATTGCCATTTGACACTCGCCAACGGTAGTGCGCCCGTTTCCGTCGCTGACCAATTGCCGCGGCAGCTTGTTGGACGTTCTTGGGCACAATAATACGAATGCGGCATTAGGCCCATTTCGAAGCTCCCAAACAGGCCGCAAAAACATCAATTGAAGGCACTTGTAAACATCGGTCGGCGCGGCATGAATGTTTGTCGTTATTACGGGGATTTCCGACCCACAAAAACCGGTCGATGAGTAAACTGTGAACTTGAAAAATTAGAGCGCCGGCTCCAAGGCACGAAAGCTCGCTCGAGTTGCGCTACACGCCGGTGCGACTCGCGTCCAGTCGCATCTGGCGCGTGACACAACCGCGAAAACACGATCGAGACGGATCGACTGATCGACTGGTTTCATTCATATGCTCGGCGCCCGGCACAAACCGATGCAAACTCGATCCGTGCGGTAAACCGTGGATTTCCGTGCCGGGCTCTGGGATTGCTTCATTCATTCGTTTCCGGTTTTCGGTTCGGAGCGAAAACATTCACGCAAGGATGGGCGGTCGATGACCAACCAGTTGTAGCCCCCAGTAACCTTGCACTACCGTTACCTCCGAAAACGGAGCGTTGGTTTCGCTCCGTACCCCGTTCATTGTTGTTCTTCAAGGCAAACAAATAGGGATGCGAGACAACATCAACAACCGGAGTGGATCGGTACGCAAATGGGGACGCACGTGTTTGGGGTGAAGGTTACAGTTTTTTTTACACGTAGAAAGCGATTAGCCAAGAGCAAACAAGTTAATCGTAAATAATCAACGCCTAGCGTGTAAAAACTAAATTCAAACCATTCTGCGCAATGTGCTAGGAATGTGTCAACAGTGTTTGAATTTTTCCAATACCTTAAGGCAGAATCGAATTAGAAATTCATTAACGGTTTGGTGGAACCATTGCTATACAGTAAACAAGCTGATTTGGAAGATTCATTTTACATTCAGGGACTTTTTGTTGATGAACAATTAGTGGGCAATTGCACATAATTTCATAATTCACAGAATTGTATCATGTTTTCAATAGACGAACTCAATGACGACTCGTTCCACGATGATGGGCTCATGATGTTTTCCCCCGTTAGGAAGAAATGCTGAAAGTTCTCTCTATGCTGAAAGTTTTAATTTTAGTGGTTGGCAGTTCTTCATAGTATCTTCAAAAATAACCTCCCAAAGCTGTTCCGTATTTCCAGAACGCCCTTTGAAGTTATGTGCTCAATCATTACAGCTGCATAGACAAGTCTGTAAAAACCTACTTTATGCAAATGACTGAAAACGAAATGTAACAGCAAGCACCGGGAACTTTTTTGTGCCCAAATGGCTATAGATGTTTGAATAACCGCCCAAAGGTGCATTAATTGCAAAGAGTTACCAAACTGTTGCGTTATTAAATTTACTCGTGCTGGGGCCCATCAGCACTGGAGCTGTCTGACCTGCTCCTTCTGCAGAACAGACGCTCACAGTTCATTTCGTTGTTGTGGTCGGAATGGGAAACATCGGATAGAGGCTAACTATTTTCCGAATATGCTGCTTTAAACTATGAGGCAAAATGACAGTTACGTGTATTTAAAATTTCGCAACCTGATATTTGTAAATTTTGTAAAACGGAACAGATACCACACGGTATTCATTTACACGGTTTTAAACGTTTATGAATCATTGACTAAAAACCAACAGACCTTATAAGCAGTCCGATGCACAAAGTTCTCACCAATAATCTTAAAACAGCTAGCCCTAGCAGCATCCCTTACTGCTTTTTCTACCTTCAACCTATTCTGTAAATAATCAATGTTTTACGGCGAAACCATTGATACATTCCCTACACTCTTGCCGTTTGTGCAGTATAATCTCGGCAACGTGACGCATTAAACGCGGTGAAATATTATTCCAACATTCTCCGGCAACGCCACACATTCGTACCGAAGGCACTCCTTTGATGTACGAACTGACGAGTTTGGATTGTTTGCGCGATGCTTGGAAACAACGAGCATTGTGTTGTCCTATTCGCATAACTAACGCCGTTCAAAACTCGACCGACGTACCGATGCATTCCGCTCGAGGACGAATCAGGACACTCGAGCGCAGCTTGCGTAACTATGTTCTCGTTGCCAGGAACGCACCAGACACCGACGGATTAGCTCGGAATTCCCGCACAGGAACCGGGCCTCCTCTACCCGAGTGTTCTATTTATTCTTCTAATTATGATAAATTGCCGCATTAAGCCAACGAGCCGCTGTGCGCGGCAGTCGTCACCCACCCAGGACCAGGATGCTCCGGATGCATCCCTGACAGGCACATGAAAATCATTACGCCAAACCCGGGACCGAACCCGGTGGTAGCGGCGGCAAAACATACCGCAAAGCCAAATTCAGAAAACAAACACTTCAATGCTCGCGAAAGTAGGCGCTCGCGAATCGATATCTGCTGCCAACGGCGGAACAACGTTACCAGGCCGGAGGGACGCATTTATCCTCGCTGTCGCCCTTTTAGTTGCCACGGCGAGCAGCAGTTGCAACCACTTAATTGGGACCTTCCCGTTCGACGCGCCCACCGGGAATGTATCTAATTCACGGTTCGCGAATAAATAATTCAACGAAGCTCTTGCGGAAGCGCCGGAAGTAACGGCCACAAAACACCACTTCCGGAGCAGTGCATGCACCAAACCAGCGGAACCAATCCGCTCGCGCTGTTCGGTGGAAGCATGCTAGGTTGCGCTTTGCAAAAGTAAAACATACCTTTCGCCCACCAGAACCCAGCAATTATCGGCCATTAAAGTTAAGCCGTAAAATTAGGCCAGCTTGCGGGGGCATCTGTCCCTGAACCCGGCACAAGTGGTTCTCCCCCCGGGAACCGAAGCGCAAGAAACGCTTTTATCAACTTTGCAACCGGTTCCGCCCTTCATTTGGGCGCCGGTGCCGGCCCTAAACCAAGAGTCCAGTTTCCACCAATTAAACAACGGAAGACCGTTTCCAATTGGAGTTTCCCATTCGTGTTCCACCGCTGATCACCGGGAAAAGCCCGCCCTTTCGCAAGGAAAAGAAAAACAAACTCGAAAGTCCCGTTTTTGTGCTGCGGTGCCGTAATCCAACTGTCGTCTCCTAACGGTCATCGAACAGAGATCGAAGCGAATTTAAATTCATGGCTCGTCCCACGACCTTTCGGCAGCAGCCAAAGCTCGAACAGTCAAATGAGTTTTTCGAACCCAAACAACTCCGCTGGGTTCGGGGGCCCGGTGCCCAAGGTCCCGCTCGCTGACGACGGAAAACCTTGCACACCGGCATGTAACCGCCGGCTGGCCTTCAGGCTAAACGGATGATTGATGTAGATAAAGGCAAATATTCCGGACCGTTGGATTGCAAATCATCACCGGCCAGGTTCGAACGTGCGGACGCCGAGTCCGAGTGTTGGAGAAACTGTTTCTTTAGCCGACGCTGTTCTGTTGGTCCAAACCGGGGTGGCCCGCCGCCCGGTTCCGTGTGCTAATGTTGACTCACGAGCCGGCGCTACCTTTCTTCCCGTGGTGTTAGAAACCCCGGTGTTTTAGTAGGAGACTGTGTGTTAGGCGCAGCACCAGTCTCGATTACTTAAACGCCCATTAAATTCTTCAAATTACATCCTGTCGCACTTCTAATGGTTGTTGCACTGTAAAGTCCCCAATACCTCGAAGTTGCAGAAAATGTTCAAGCTTCAAATAGGAATGTGGATGTGCCGTAAACAAATCATGCTGACAGGTGTTGCCTTTCCGAACTCCAGACTCCCCTACAGCACGGTATAAATCATCTGCTGGTCGATAGTCGGTCGGAAAAAGGAACTTCATTCGGTGAGCTACGTGTTCAGCTCATGTTTAACCCTCTCTCACCGGTGTCTCAAGTCGTAACCCGGGACCACACCATGCCCGGGACGTGTCGGTCGGCCACTACTCACAATCGAAAGGCGTTACCATGAGCTCTGAGCTCCTAACTCCTCTTCACACAATGGCTCCGCAATGCGAAATGTACCAACCGACAGTGAGGAAGGAAACGATTTTTCCAACTCCAATCCATAAACAAGACAAACCATCCGTCACTTCGGTCCCTCCCCGTGCGTTTTCGGTATGGAAGTGACCTCTTCCACTTACCATTCACTCACCCAGACAACGGCGCGCCTTCTTTTGCCGGTTCCTCATAAACTGCGGCAGACTCCGCTGTTTACTCAGGATTTCCATCGTCCCGAACGCCTCGAGAATGATTATGTTTGCCGATTGGGGCACGCTGGACGAGGAGCAGTGATGCGGAGCGCCACGACCGAACGGGGGCGTCAACGGACAGCTAGGGCCGTCGTCAACATAGGACAAAAGTTTCTTCCTCAAGTGATCCAATTATAGGCTTTCAGGAAGTTGGACGGGCACCGTTTTTGTGTGCGCCTCCCCCAGTCCGGGTGATAAAGGCTCCTCAATCAGAGTCTATCCAAAAGCGTCGCGCTTCGTTGAGTGGTGCCTTCCAGCGGTTGTGCGGTTAAGCGATTGCCAACTCCGGTACCCGTTTACCAGCCGTCGTCCTTGTTGGCATGGTTTGGGGAAGAACGCACCTTAGGCTGAATCTTCCATCATTAAAGGGCCCCGCAGCTATCGGTGATTGGGCCCGCCGAGTTCGTCAGGGAAGCAAATACACTTTATTGATTGATTATTGGTTTTTGAAAATACGCACTGTATAAAATATGTAACCGCTGGCTGCTGTCCGCAGAAAAAATCGCAACCTTCAACCAGCGCTAGTTCCGGGAAAGAAATGCGCGAATGGAAGCGATGGGCGAGCAAAGTACTTCGTGGAAAAGGAATACCGCGGTACACCTTGGGTCCACGTGGCTTCGGGCAAAACATTAAATCAACGAAGGGTGAAAAGCATAATTAAAATCGAGCCCTTCTTTGCGAGAAAGGCTAGCACGGCAGCTGGAGCATTAGTGCAAATGTCGCGTCGGAGGGAAAAGTTTCAGCCAAGCCCACGATAACCGTTTTCAAACTTCCCGCTAAGCTTGACAGTTTAATCTTGCCCGGACCGATGGTAGGAAAAGTTATACTCCGAATTACTCTCTCCAATGCACCATACGCCCGGGAAACGCATAATTTCCATGGCAGCTTACGCCAGAAAGACGCCACCCATCACTAAACTATCTTGAAACCTCGAATTATCGTCTAATCCAATCCGACACTTTGGTCGACGGCAACCGAAGCACGTGACATTCGCCAGAGGTTATGAACACTATAAATTAGATAGCACCCTTTTGGTTTGTGCGACCTCCGGACATCCATCGCCCAAAAACCGAACCGCCGGCCAAACTCTGAAAGCGATAGTGAAAAACAATCTAAAAACAAATGGGGAAGCTTTTGCAAAAACTATACAACCTTCTCGCGCGCATATTAGCCCTTGCGAACGGGGCAAAAAATGTGTCGAAAGCATAAAACTTTCATGGGTCTGTGTTTCTCCCTCATTCAGCGACTTTTTGTCTTACTTTTTTCATAACAAATTTGAATCTTATTTTCTCACAACTTCATTTCCGTTACTTACACAGTACAGATCCGGTCCCACTGTTAGCGTGCGCACCGCCACACTGCTTCACATTCCACGCGAGGGACACAACGTTATAAAGTAGAAGATTTCTCTCTTTCGGCCCTTTCATCCTGGTGCATTTTCTGTGTTGCTGTTTTTGTTACCACTTCCACCATCGTGGCATTCAGTCAGTGCGCGCTTTTCCACAATCGGTGTTAATGTTTTCCGCCGCGCTGCCCCTTTTACTATTCCGGAACACTTTGTTTCTTTCTCTTTTTACTGGTTTATTATTTTTCTGTTGCCGTTTTTTAGCGTACCGCCAAGAGACCGACAGACCAACAGTGACCCGCGCTCGGGTTTGCTGGAGCGGAAAACTCGATGTATATCTTACCCTCGCTTTATAGTCGCCAGCCGTTCTGGCGAAAAGTGTTTGAAACATGGCGAATTTCACTGAAGCATTTAACGGGTTTCGATTCTATTTGGTGTTCGCATTTGTTTATTGTGCTGTTCGCGCCAAAAATTAATGATAATTTGCCATTTCTTCATGGCGACCACATTTTCCGTTCTCTATACTTTGGATTCTTTCAATGGAAAAACAAATTTATATCAAATACGGTTTTTCTGTTTTGTGTTGCCTCTTTTATTACGACAATTACGACGGATCCGTGTCCTTTTCTGCTCCAGACCACAAACAATGCAGCGCGTCGCACTCGGGCACGTTAAGAAATTTACACAACTGACCATTTGCGAATCAAATTAACCCCTTTCCGTTGCTCTAGAGCCTTCTTGTTTGCTGTGAATGCTAAAAATGGTAAAGGAATCGAACGCCCTTTGCCACACTGCAGATCGGTGCTGCAGCCTAATAAGGGCCAACGCATAACTCTCGGCTCTACCGAGGGATATGGTTGGCGGACGGTACACAGCAGAACACGGACATTGCTCGTTCCGGGATAGAAATAGAAATGATTTCAAATCTAAATGCTATAGCATCGTTGGATGTTAAGTAAATAAGAACATTACGACAAATTACGCTGATGATCTCTCTATGACTTAATGTCTCACTGCACTTTGTAACCCAAAATAGGACCTCTACAAACTGCTTCCAACCAATTAAAGCCTGACGTTCTATCTTTCACAACGGAAAATCAAATCGCTGTCCACCTTAACTGCATTATTATCGCGTACCAAACGCTCTGCCAATCTTGCTCTGTACAAGCTCCTTTCGTTTCCTTAGGTGGAATATTTACACAAAACCATGCGTCAACTACGCACCGAAGGTACTAACGAGGACATTGAAACGCGAAATTAAACATTCACGCTCTGAGCCGGCGGGCAAATGTGGTCCGTTAGGGGAACCGGTACAGAAGCGGAAATACACGCCATGATTAAATTAGTTTGTTTGTTTGTAATTAGTTTGAAAAGAGCCCTTCCGTCTCACGCTTATTCTAAAGGTGCCGCAGGGTTACAATCGATACCGGAGGGTTCTTATTTTTGCGCGTCGGTTGCACGGACAACGGCGCTACTAGCACGTTCGCCGTCGAAGCACCCGAAGGTGATGTACCGTTCGATTCGGCCGCTTCCTCGCCGACCTCCTGTAGAGTAAAAATAGTAGAGAGTAAAATTAATTTTGTTACATTTATTACCAGGGTTTACAGAAGCGTTTAAGCGAGAGCCAGAAAAAAATGTCTGAGAGCTAAGACACTACAAAAGGTTGGCGTCATAGAAAAAAGAAGGACAGTGTGCATCTTATCGCTAAGCATGGTTGAGATGGTGGTGTGCCGAAGAACATTACATTTAAATTCGTACAGCTTGCCAGTTTCATCTGCGCCAGCTGTGAAGCAGGAGTTAGGGACTGAGTGCTGCCGAACGGTGATGTCATCATTGTGGACACGGCACGCTTCAGCTTCGAGGGCGTTTTGTTGAACGAAAAAGCACGTCCAACCTGCAGAGAGGAGAAATCAGACAGGAGTGAAATAAGTACAGGCGCACCATCGGCCATTTTGGCCGTAGGATGGTGTGGCTTTGAAACCCTAGTTACCCTGATGCGAGTTTTCGACGCAAATTTGAATGCTTTCGCCAGCGTTCCTACATTGATGTCGCTCACATCAATGTCGACCTCCTCGGCCGTGCTGTTGATTAGAAAGTGGGCCGCATCCGGCCGGCACGCGTTCTCCGCCATCTGCTTCGACAGGCTCCGCAGGTAGACCAGCTTGTCCTGTTCTTCGTCGGCCATGTTGAACGAGTAGTGACAATCCTTTGCGTTGGGGGCCATTTCGCGACAGTTGAGCAGGAAGGCACGCGGGCTGTCAACGATGTTAACCACCAGACGGACCGTGCTCAGCGGCATGGACTTGAGGTGTTTGTACGGTTTTGTTCCGGTGGAAGAGGACCGCGTCAGGTTCAGTGTGTTGGTGTTTGGTGATTTGGCGTTGTTAAACGCACGCGAACGCTTCTTGCACACCATGAGCGTATCGTTGAACAGAAACAGCACCAGGGGATCGCCACGGTCGATAAGGTTGTCAATGTCGGACAGCGCGGTCACCTCGCAGCGGGATACGAATTTACGGTGCGATGATACCAAAAGGAACTACGGCCATAAGAATGGGTAATTAAATTAAAAAAAGTGCTAATCGTTTCGCTACACACGCTCGATCCACCTACCGGACACTCGTCGATGTGCTTAAAAATGTCGAACAGTGCCATCTGGCCTTCGGTTTTACGCTTATCCTCGTTGATATACGTCATCACCTCTCTGATCGCTGTCAGTGCGTCCTTCAGCTTCTGTTTGTCGGCATTCGCTTCGGCAGTTTGCTCAAAAATGTCTAAACGAATAGAGGGCACCTTTAGCGAAATCATAAAGCGGCCTTTTTTGCCACACCTCACCTTTCAACAACAAACTAATGCTGGGTAGTCGCTGCACTGGGCGTATCATTAGATCTTGTAGGGATTGTCGGCCACACTCGGGCTTGGACTGGTTAATTTTGAGGAATGCATGAAACCGTGGGTTGCTTGTATCGCACTGCACGAGCGTTTCCTTCATCTGCTCGAAAAAGTTCACGTACGGTGGGTAAGCTTTCAGCAGATCTTCCCGATAGTCGAGCACGATCTGTCCGATCATTGCCTCTTCTGACCAGTTGCCGTGGATTGCCTGCAATCGGGCCAGCATCCCCTTGTGCACTTCATAGATGGGAAGGAAATTGCCAAAAATGGACCTTAACTCTGATTTGTTGAGAAGCGCATTGTCGCTCTCAACCATCTCTTCCAAAGGTTCCTTAAAGAGCTGCATTCGTTCAAATGAAAACAAAACAAAAATGGGATCACCGATAGTGCTTTTAACTAAGCATTGATAAAGAGACAGGCAATTCCTGCGCATTTTTTTCGCTCGCACGAACAATGCTCGTGCTGCAACCAACCTACCTTCACGATGCTCTCCAGGATGCCAACATAGTTCGATTCCGTGTGGAAAAAATCCGTAAAGTAGTGATAGCGCTTCGTTTGCTTCTTGGCCGGCTGCTGCTCTAACGGCGCTTCCCCCGCCTCCGAGATGACGTTGCGCTTGCTAGCCTCGTGCTTGTCCGGGCTGTTGGTGCAATCAAGAAAGCTACCTGAAACCGACAGTAAGCCAGCATCGGAGACGGACGACCGCCGTTTGCCCACACTGAGCGGAGTGCCTTCCGCCGGTATTCTCTGCGACAGTCGTTTACGTTTCCGCTTGTTGAAGCTCACTGGAAGCGAATCTCGCCGATCGACGACCGGTGTATGGGCAATGCTCTCCAAATACTGAACGCACGGTCGAAAAGTTGAGAAAGAAAAATTGAGAGATCGAAAATGATTTACCCATCGAATGAATGAACACATCTGGGTGGTCCCCAGCATCGCCACGCGTTGAAGTGTGTCTGTGAACGGAGGCTATCAACTTACGTCGGCAAAAAGGAAGTCGATCTCATTCGCGTATCCTGCCTGGATCGTGTACCAAAACCAGTCTGCCTTTACGATGTGAGTGTTTTTGTTCTTCGCTTCCAGCTTCGAATGCACGGCGTGCTCGTCAACGACCTTGATGTGACGAAAAAAATGATAAGTAGATTGAAAGAGATAAAACAAACCATATAATAATCAAATAAGCGATAACAAGCAATAGGGCAATAAAAGTACCGTAAAAACATTAAAGTTAATTCATAAAACAAACAAGGATGATTCATTTTTTTGTTAGAACGTTGCAGACTACCGGTTGATGATTGGTTAAAACATACATAGTTAATTCAGCGTGAAAGAATGGAAAATGGTTAGTGTACGATTTATTGTGGCGCACCGTTGAGTTTCACTAGAAAAGCAAAGGAAGCAAAAAAAACTGACCAAGCCATTGCGAACCAATAAACCCCATGCGAAGGTAAAAACACAACGCAAAAACGACATTTTCCATCAAAAGGATGTCACGTTCATTCGTCTCTTTCTCTCTGTTTTCTCTCTCTCTCTCTTTCTTTTCTTTGCTCTTGATCGGATAGATTTAACGAGGTACTATTGTTTGGTGGACTTTGCTTTCGCCAAAAAACAAAAACTCTACGCTCTCATAGTATAACTCTAATGACTTGCCGTTGGCCTTGCGGGTTCGAAAAAACGAGACATTTTTATGGACCATCATTTAAACGCAAATAAAAACGAAACGGGCATGAATTAAAAATCGAAAAACATATAGTGCCGTGGGCGCCATCGAGCGACGAATCGAAGGGTGTTAAAACCAATCAACAAGGTGTTGAACGGTTTTTATTTTTTCGTACTACCCATCGTCCATAATCCATCAGCTTTTAAATCACCTGCCTGGTTAGTCAGTGGGAGAGAGGTCGTTAACACGATCAAGGGACGCCGGATAGTGACAGATGAATATTTAGGGTCCTCCAAATATCCTCCTCCATCCTCCGAGGCCCTGCAACAAGTGCCGGTTGTTTAACGAGCGTGCATTGATTTACGTCAATTTGCGATTTTTTCCGCAGAATTTCGTCAGAAAATATGTCAAAAAAATTGGCTCTTACTCAGTTTATCGCAATTGGCACAGCACATCACGTAAAAAAGCGACACTTGAAATATTCTACATTTAGCATCGAAATTTCAAATTAACAACAATCCGCTCATGCATTAATCAAAGCAAAAAATCATTTCAATCGCGAACCTCCTAACGACAGCAAAAGCACCGTGAACCTCCTGAAGCAGCAAAAGCAAAAGCACAAACAAGAGTTAATAACATATAAAAAATCCAAAAAAAATCTGATCTCTTGATATTTGGTTTACAAAGTTGAAATTGATGATGTTGAAAATTTTTAAGTGCATCATTAAACAGAATTTTTGATAGCATGGAATTAAGTACAGTTCAAGTCAAAACATTATCCATTTGTATACTAAACAAGTCACTATATGGTCGTTTCTGTGAATTCTTGAAGAAGCCGAAGGGAATGTAATGAAAACACACAAACTTATACATACTTCTATGTATAAAAATATGTGCGTAACAGGCCAACACAACTCACTTCTATCACATTCAGAAAACACTCTCTTTTACTCTCTCCATTTCTTATTAACCGCCATTTTAGAACTGTTTGGAGCTCAAAGTTTACCCTCATCTAAATCAATTGATTAAAATAAACTATTTGCTCGTAAACCTCAACTCAGCCACAATAAATCTAAAATACTCACACATCACCCACCGTTTAAGAGAAGGTTAATCTAACAACATCTACTAGGGAGATACATGCAACCCCCAAGACACGACAGAACACACGGGCATAGTTTAGATTCCGATTCCACTGCAAACATTCGAACATGTGTTTTTTGATGAGATGAAGGAGATACATGCAGGGAATCGGTTCAATGCAATGGTTCCGAATCGAGATCGCATGGGGATTTTTCGTTGGTTGGGAAAATGATGATAGTGTTACTATAAATACCGGAATCATGTCAGCGTCGGTACTGACTGCCCCGCCGTAGACCATTGCCGTTGGGGACGTGGTTGCGCCGCTAGTCTTTGCATTTGTTGCCGTTTCCATTGGCATTTCCTCGTCGTTTGCGAAAAGTGGAGTCACGGCGGTCGCAGCGCCAGCTGTACCGGTCGCAATAGAATGCCGTTGATGCAGCGCCGACGGTGCCGGTTTTCCGCGACTTCTTGTCACCATCTTCGACGAGGAGTCACCACCGTTAAATCCGCCGAACGGTGGTGCTACCGGAGTTTTAAAGTCAACTTCACTGCGCTCCGCTCCTCCTCTCGGTTGTTCCGGCGTATGGGGCTCAGTGGCGGCGGACCCTACCTCTTGACCGGTCTTGAAGTGGCACACCTTTTTCAAACTATCGAGATTCGTGGACGTCAATAGGCCGACGCCCTTGGACTTGATCGACTTTGGCGTATCCTTACGCCCGCCTTTCGTTATCTTGTCGCGGATGCTTCGCAGTTTTTCCTTCACCGGTTTCTTGATCGACTCGTTGAACGTCGTCTCGATCGAGGTGACCGACGTGATGGACGCGTTCGGATCGACCGAGTTACGGCGTGACCGCAGCATACTTTTGATGGGTGTTTTTATCGCTGCAAAGCTCATGCTGCGCCTTATACCGCGGGTTATGGAACCCGTGCGCGTCAATTTTGGCTTTTTGGCCGAACCGCCGCACACACCACCGCCATACATGACACTGGACGCGATCGATATGTCAACCGAGAGCATCGACTGATCGTCGAAACTGTCCTCGGTGCGCCTGCGTTTGTACGCCTCCCGACTGGCGATAACGTAATCGTCCATATCGTCATCATCGATGTCGTCATCCACATCATCTTTTTGGTGCAACTGCTTCCCTTCGCCCTTGCCGATGACATCTTTCTGCTTCATTTCACCCGAAGAGCTACCCGGTTTCAAAATCGGCGAGATGTTGTTCGGGTTCAGGAACTCGTTGGCTTCGCCGGACGTCAGCACAACTCCATCCGCTTGCCGACATGTCGCGGTTACACTCGTTCCGACAATTTCATTTTCCACCTCCGGTTCCTCGTCGATGTACTGCATCCCAGGGGATACTACAATCGATGCCCGACATGGGCGCCGTTCCGCGAACTGATTATGATTGTTATCATTCTCGGCAACGCTCATCAGGTGCTCACCACCGTGACGTGGCCGACGACCGAACCGATTGCCTTCGACCATGCCTTCCGCCGATTCGTTTTCTTCCGGCAACACCGGAAGTATGACATTGCAACCGCCGGTATGCAGCACTTCCCGTCGATCATCCGTTTCCTGATCGCCACTGTCAATGGTTTCTTCTCCACACGGCTGCTGCTGCTTTCCGGTAAATCCCTCGAATTCTAGTTGGTCTTGCGGCGGCGGTGTTGCAGGTGGTCCCGATTTCGTCGGAGAACTGGTGCAGGCAGGCATGGTAGCCTCTACAAAGTGGGCACCCCCATTGGGCATAACCTGGAAAAATGCGATCATTTTGGCGATGTGGTGTGTGTTGTGTGGTGTGTAGAGGAGCGTGCACAAGTGGTGAATCGAAGATTATGCTGATAAAGGAGTCTAGTCAGTTCCCTAAATGAATACTGCTAATAATACTCATAAGCACACGCGCGCTGCAAAATGACCGGAAACTGAATAACCTTTCGTTGTGACCGGTAAAGCTCATGCTCCTAGATTTCTCTCTCTTTCTTTAACCTCCGCTTTTTATCATATTTTATCTTGCCCTATCTTTCTTTCACAATTTTCCTCACATTCTGTCTCCCTTCCTTTCACAATGTTTTGCTCGTTTGCACTTGTCACTCGTGTCCGATGGTCTCTCCCACTAGCCCTACTCCAGGATCTTTATCGATTCACAGCATCCCGATGGCCGATAGCTGATTTATGATCAATTATTTAACCATTTCCGCTGATAGACACACCGCAAATCATCGCCCATGCATCCGCAGCCACCATCCAGAGGTGACCGCAATTTCCGCGCATCAACCACACACAACAGCAAGGGGTATCACTTCCGCCAAGACCGCCACCCCCGACCCCCCAGCTGCTGCGCCACCACTGCCTCGTGGTCGCAATTAATCAATTAAAGCTTTTCGAATGCTCCATCATCAACGACCATCGAGCGCAAATAAGTTAGGTTACGGTAACAGGAATGAAACAGCCTGAACCATCCTGCTCCCGCCCAGAATGGAATGCTGATTGCGACACTCGAACCCTTCAGCAGCGGCGCGTTATAGTGTGACCGACCACCGGTAGTAGCAAGAGAATGACGATAACCACACCCGGCGTAAAAACGAATCCCTGCATTCAGTGCGAGCATCATCGCTGAATCGCTCAACGTTGTCCATTAATTACACATTGAATAAATTGTAAACGCACCACGGCACCGTGTGCTCTCCATATATCAAACTGTACTTCGTGGACCTCTTCGTCCACCTCGTCGCGCGAGATTGGTTGGCGATAAATTTACCAATCCATTACGTAGGGAAATGGAAAATCAATCCCATTGCAGTATGGGAAAAACGGTACTGCCGGACATGAGTTATGGCGAACCGACGAGCATCGTTACGAAACGCGCCGTCCGTAGCAGGAGTACGCAGCACACGTTAAACAACTCGGTGGATTGCGCATCAAGAGATGCACTTAGCGCACTGGATGCTGGATTTAGATTGAAAATAGAATGCACCGAGCTGTGCACGTGGGGATTTGTCGGTATTTGTTGATTGGAAAAATCAATTCTCTGAGCGGAGTGCGGAGATCCGATGAAGAACGGCGGAAGGAACACGGTGGTGGGCGGATTGGCCATAGCATGCATAATTACATGTCATAAGCTCCCTTATTACACACTCGATTAAAAGCGTATTAGTTATGCAGGCTCACACGCAAACAAAAGCTTTCGGATTTCACGCCGTGGCGAAAGCGCACACCCTTCGTAGGTGCTATTATCGAGTGGTATTACGGTGGCTATCTTAACCGTTCTATCTGTGACTGTGGCAAAAAAAGTTATCGATAAAATTAGGGAGGGATAACATTCAATAACCCTTGAAGCTTGAAGAACCCTGTCAACGGATTTAATACAGTTTAGCTCCGTTCATACAGAAGGAAAGAAAATTCGATTTAACATTTGTCCTAGACACACGTCTTTCTTTTGAAGTCCGCCTCACACTGCCCTATGGCTATTAATAACACCTAAAACCATGTTTATTTCTCCTGCGCCAGAATGTTTGTACTCTAAAATATATGTCATACTTAAAGTTAGGGTATCTGATTTATAGTGATGAGTTCGACGTCAACGACAGCTCATCGTTACTCTACTGGCAATTTGTTACAGGCGTTTGAGAGGCTTTGTGGGGCGTAGGGAAACTGGGTGATGGCCTATTGTAAATCTACGTATTGGTACACTATACGATCCTTTCTCCTTTCATCATTGTCAGGATCGCACGTCACACCAACCTCCAGACGCTATTTTGCGCAGCATTAGGAAGTAAAAATGGAACATTGATCATGCGTTGACACTTTCCGTGACAGTATACCCTTCATCATACACACCCAACCTTGTTTGTTAATTTTAATTACACAATATACACAAGAAACTTAACCATTTAAACACGGACATAGAGCACGAACGCACGACAATCGTAACAAATAGTAATCCTTTTTAAACGAGCCACCTCAACGTAGTCAATATCAAAAGAAAGAGAGAAAGAAAGCAACATCTAGAGGACGAAACAGGCACCAGTTCCACATTCTAACCCAAACGGAACAAAAACAACCAGACACTCTTTGGGTGCATTGGTGGTGATGGTGTAGTTAAGATGCGAGTCATAAATGCAGCATGTGAAGTGAGCATGGAAAAGACCTTTCCGGGTCATGCGCGGCACCGTAATCGTAAGTCACTGGGTCGGTGGAGGTAGAAGGGTCAGGGTCAGACGTAAGGGTCAGACGGTGGACTTACCACGTGCGAACACTCGGGATCGTCGAGCTCGGTTGGAATGCCCCCGTTCGTTTTCAGCACATCGATCATGTGCTGCCGCTCGTCCTCCTGGAACCCGAAGAAGCACACCTTATGGCCCTCGAAAACCTTGACCCGGTGCTGGTTGATGAACGTCTCGGCTGTGGCACTGAAATTTGGGTCGTGCCGATTTTTCCAAGCCTCCATCACCCAATCCATGCGAATGATGGCCAACCGGAAAGTTGTAGCATAGCTAGAAGTAGAAAAGGATTACGGCATCAGTTACTGTACTCTTGAGTGCACCACTTGCAAACTACTTACCGGTATTTTCTACCAGAACTATAGTTGCATATCAGGTGGGTCACCTTAGTACCCATGTCGCCACGGACCGAACCTCCCATCGAATGAATCAACCCGATCATATTCGTCTGCAAAGAAGAAAGATACAAATTATTGCTCCACATATTTTTTTTTTTTTTTTTAAATTCTCAAAATTGGATCTTTATTATACAGAGATGTTTGATTACATAAGAGTACAGAGATATTCCACAATGGGATTGCAGCTATTTAATAATTTTAAAGTATCAAAATGATTGAAATGAAAATATTTCGATTAAAATCTATTTAGATTACATGTTATGCCACGTGGCATTGAGTCATTATATCATACTTATAACTAATAACTAATAACTACATACGTCTTACAACTAGTTAACTTTAAAAACATCAGATAATTAGGTCTTTTATTGTTGGGTGGATAGAATTATTGCATCTATTGATTAGGCCTTCTTTTAGTTTGTTAATTTCTAACGATAGTCTATGCGTGCCAGCGAGGCTAAGGACGAGATTTGTTGGTGTTCTCCAGTGTAAATTGAGGATCATTTTGAGAATTTTATTCAGTCTGATTTGTATTGATTGGAAGTTAGTTTTGGAGCAATGCGACCACAGAGAAGAGGCATAGGTTAAAAGAGGGAGGAAAATTGTTTTATATATAAGGAGTTTATTTGGGAAGTTTAGTTTTGATTTTCTGTTTATTAATGGGTATAGCATTTTGATGAGTATGTCTAGTTTTTTATGTAACATTTCTAAGTGTGGACGGTAGTTAAGTTTATTGTCCAGTAGAAGCCCCAGGTACCTGAGGTGAGGAGACCATGATATATTTTGATTATCTATAATGATATTTTGTCCAGGTAGGGGAACAACTCGTTTGCTGAATTTATATGGGAAATTGCTCCACATATCACCAGGTCACTGTTTCAGAAGATGTTCTTTCAACCGAGCAATGGGACCCACAGTGCCATAAATTGCACCCCTGGCATGCGCCATACTTACTATTCCAAACGAGCAGCAGCAAGATAATGCTTTTGTTTTGTGGCGGTAATTAGAATGCCGAGCGTTGCCCACAGAAATCACCCAGAAACACCACCAACGTTTGGCAACGTGCAATAAGCATAATTTTTCCATATATATTTACACAACCCAAAAAACCACGGGGGCTTCGGGAACATTTCGGAGTCACTCCGCTACTGTGCCCGTACATCTGGAACAACGATTCTGGCAACACAGTAACGGCACCAAAGCAAAAATAAACATAACAAACCGATGAATCATGGCACTTGCTTCAGTCATTCTGCCGTGGCCCCGTTCTGGCGTTGCATTGCGACAAACGAGCGTAATTCGTATTCCGAACAGGTACAACGATTACTGGCGACTAATTTTATTTAACCCAACACAAAACAACAGTAAGCATATTGCTACGTTTCACTCCCGACTCCTAGTACACGCAAACTTCTTTTTCGGAGGCCACAGAATTTGCGTCGCGACAAGCACACGATGTTCAAGTTGATATCGAACGTCTCAAATCTAACGTGTACCTCTGTAAGATACACAACCCATTAGCTCGCGATAGTGAAGTCCAGCGTGTGAAGAACGGAAACTCGCGGAAAAGTTAAAATTCGTGAAATTCGCCGTAAAGTAACCGGATGACTCCGAATAACCAGCAATCAGAGGCGCGACCCTTACCACGGTTCGCTCCAATTCATGCGCCCCCATGGCCATCGAAACAAGACACGGTAATAATAAGGTCGTTGCTGACTCCACGTGACCAGAGAAATGATCGAAATCGTCCATCGTCACCGCCGATGATCGTTCAGGTCCGGTGGCCGCCGCCGCTCAGGGGTGGCCATAAGCAAAATCCTTACAAAACGATGCCACGGCTGAAGCGCTAGAGAAGCGGTGAATCACGGGAAATAGGAAGCTACAATCTCATAACACCTTTCTGTGACGAGAGCTGTTGTAAGCACGGCGGCCACGGTCACGACGCTTCGTGTTAGCGTCGCCCCGGACACTAGCAGCCGATTTCCGGTGGAGACGCCGTGTCCCAGGCTACAGGCGCCATAATCAATTTTACTAATGACGTCTTTATCGATCAGTGCCTGGCGTTACGCGCAGATCTTCCTTTGGGCGTCTCCCGGGTCGCCAGGTCAACTGCAGCCAGGGCATTGGCAAGGACGTCACGTTTCCATCCTACAACTTTTGCAGCTGATTAATAATCGTAGCAGGAATCAATTTACCCTCGTTGATTCCCACCAGCGGGCCATTGCAGAGAGTGCGGCCCTTTCCTTTCGGCCAGCGCCCCCAGAATCGGGACCAGAACTGCACACACTACACCATCGTCCTGGAGCCAGCGCAGACCGCAGGCGATGAATTGTGATGAATACAGGAAATTATTCAAATTCATGTCCTCTTCGTCCCGAGCCGTGACGAGACGAGATGTCCCAGGACATCGTGAGCACACGGCGTCTTATCGGGACCGATGGCATTATCCTGGACCCGATCCCGGGGAGTCGATGGTGTTCGGTGCACAGTAATGTTGAAAATTGATGACTCAAGGTCCAGCGCCGACAGCCGACGATAACCCCCCGAAAAAAAAGGAAACGCAGCATCCTTTCCGTGGTCCGGACAGCCCCTCAGAAATTCAATAATGAAAGGATGGTAATTGCTGTCCCTTTCCATTCCGCTTGGAATTCCCGTCAAGAACGAGGCTGGGCGATATCGGGACCAGAGCGCCCATGTCCTGGTTCGGGTAGCCCTTTGAATTCCGAAACGGCAGCACACAAACGACCTAATCAAACTTGGCGCAAACTAATGAAACCTTTCATCAGCGACCACCACACGCACAGGATGTGCCCTTCCGAAGGCCTGCCGAAGTTACAGACAGCCCTGGTTCACACACAGTAGCATCAGCGCCAACCGTTATTTTTCGTCCTGGACTGTCCGAGGAAATTTATACTACAGCTTCAGACACACACACGTGCACGATCGTCTTACCAGTTCATCCTTTTTGCGAAAACCCGTGAAACAGGTGACGACGCCCCGCATACAGTAGTTGTAGATGGGACGGATGTTCCACGTCAGACCTTCGCTGAATCTTACAGCCTGCTGTAAGGCCGGTGGTCCCAGGATCCTGAAAGAAGTAAAATGCGAAACGTGAGCACCAGAAAACGAATAAACAGGCCGAGGTCCTAACCACCACTAATAACCGCAATTATGGTAATGGCCGGGAATCCGCTCGTGGTCGTGAACTACGAGCCATTTTCGAGCAACTATTTCACCGAAACAAGAGCACTGCAATCGACGCGTCCTTCCATGCCCTTCGCTTTCCTTGGTTTTTATAGGAACTTTCGCGAAAGTAAGAATGCAATTGGTCCATCATCACCCCCAGGACGTGCTGCTGCTGCTGCTGGGTTCTTCCCCGGTATGCACGAACCACCCGCAAATTGGTGCAAACTTTTCGGCACAAGCATCTTCATTAAAATCAAATATTAGTGCAACTTTTTCGTTCGCTTCTCTCTCTTTCTCTTTCTCTCTCCCTCTCTAGCTAAGGATGATGGTGTTTCTGTTTCATTTTTTATCGGTTGCCCGATTCGGTTGGCCCCTGAAGTTGGCCCCCAGTAGAGATTGTTCATCGACTTCGAATCTCTGTGTGCAAACAAACTTCGCTCGGTCGTGTGGTCGTCTCCTTCGGCTACGGACCGACTTTCGCGGCAAGCCACTATCGGTACTCCAGCCGACACCGCACCACGGTACTCGATGAGCGTTCAGGGGCAAAAAGATTCACTTTCCACTCTCGACCACGGGGCCAGGAACAACCTCCAACCTCCGCCAGAGGAGGCACATTGTTTTCGTTGTTGCCAGAAGAGAGCCCACTCGAGTGGGGTGGTTGTTGTGAGCGCCCGCTTCGGTTTGTTACCTTTCTCGCTCGGTTTGTCAAAGGAAATGCTTCGCCAACAGTGCCTTCCGAGCAGTGGCCCAGGACACGCCGCCACACGCCTGCTCTCGGCGCTGCGCTGTAAAGCGGATAATTAATCAGGGAGCAAACAGCACCAGCACAACAGGTAGCATCTCGTAGCGCCGCGCCAAGGATATAGCAGAGCAGCATGGATTAAAATGTGAAACAAAGCCCCACATCTCAAGGGCGCGCAAGCAAACGGGCCCTCTCTCGTAGGTGGATCACTTATTCTGCCATTTATTCTCGACGCTTTACCTTCATCACCTGCAGAGCGCACCAGGATGACGCACCTGCGAGACAGAGGATCGGCAGCCTTGCCCTCCGCTGCGACACGACTTGGAGCGAGAGCACTAATGAGCGGTGTGTGGTAAAACCCGACAACTTTCTTGTGGTCGCTCCGAGCATCAGAAAAGTGGACGGGCGCATCGAAGAAAATAAAGAGGATCAAAATAAAAAAAAAATAAAGTCCAGCCCTGGCGCTCTTGCCGTGGGATACGATAATTAAAAAACTATGATGACTCGCCCGGGCAGCAGCGGCAAGGAAGAGTACGGAAAACTACCGCTCTATTGTCATTATTTCACTCAGCACATTTTCACGATCCTGCCAGTCGGTCGCTCTCTCCCGGGGCGCGCACGTTCGAGGTAATGATGGCCAAGACACGGTGCTGAAAACTCCCCCGGCGATCTTTAAAACAGGGCCACGCAGGAGAAGGCTTGGGCGGCCGCGCGGGCCGGACCGGACCGGAACTAAGTACTCTGCTCGACCGGCGAGCTCATTGAGCGGAACAGGAAGAAATGGAAGAAAATGGGTTGGAAAATTGTTTCCTCTGTGCTGCTGTTCCCGGTTTTCCCAGTTTTTTTCTCTCCGAGTTTAACAAAAACCCAGCCAGCCAGCCAGCCGACAGCAGATATCGTTGAAGCGAAATCGATTTATCGGAAGAAAAAACGACCAATGAGCCCGCCCGCCCGTTGGCCGTAGCTTCTGAGGCGAAGGTTGAAGATTGCGAGTGAAAGATTCACCCACATAGTTCACCTTTATCGGGCAGCCATTGCTTCCGTCGTGTGGCCCCCGGAGAGGTCAGGGAGCTTGTCATCCTTCGTGAAAGGATAAAGGTGTTTCGTATGTTCCCGCGTTCCCCCGTCGCATCCCCATCCGTGACGTGTGTGGTCGTCCTACCCAAAGTCCCTTAGAGCACAGAGAATCTTTAGTGCTCCGGAGGACTTGTGTCGTTGCATCCCTGCAAGCGGTGAGCCGAAGAAAAAGAGAAAGAGAGAGAACAAGACCGGGAAGTACTATGCCCACGGGGAGAGTTCGGATTTCAAAGCCAGCACACGGAACCTTAGTTATTCGACTTTAACAGATCCATTGACGCACCCGGAGACTCAATCCGGCAACGGGCAACTGTAGCGAAAATTCAAGGAATAAAAGCATCTTCTAGTTGAAAATGAGACACTTTCTGTGTCGGTTTCGCTCTCGCTGCAGCAGTTGCGGTCGATCGGCACAGCTCACGGATCGCCGCCCATACTAAACCTAACACACACCAAAGTGGTATGTTGAACATAAAATAAGGATATGTTCAGTGGAGCAAGCAGCGTGTTTGCTCATTCTACGCTACGGACCACAGCAAGACAGGGATGAAGTGTTTAAAAGGCTCTCTTTAAAACCACTTCCCGGTCGAGATTGGTAGCCAAACAACTTTGCTAATGAAACTCGATCGTATGATGCACTAGCTCAACAACTGTAGTCCATATCGATAATTGAACAAAAATTCCTATCCAAAATGCTCCACTGCTCCACTGCTCTAGTTGATGCTTCAGGGATATCGCCATAGTAAAAATGCATCTGTTCATGGCAGAAATTAAAAACAAAATGGACCAAATTATGCCACGCAGAGTGTACGAATCGGAAGAACCGATCACACCCGTGCTATAAAATACACACCAGATAACGTATACGCAGGGAACCGTTTATCGCAACTTCCGTGTCCTTTTAGCAGCAGATATGCTG
Organism: Anopheles bellator; assembly: GCF_943735745.2. Lineage (NCBI taxonomy): Eukaryota > Metazoa > Arthropoda > Insecta > Diptera > Culicidae > Anopheles > Anopheles bellator. Next base: position 37,170,180 of record NC_071285.1, read on the forward strand.
AGAAGTGGTTTAGCACGGAATGTCTTACGGCGATCGAAAACAAAACACAGGATCCCGCCGTGGCGCAATGGCACGGTTTCGTTTATTGCAACTATAAAATTAATTGTTCATCTGCGCCAAACTGTTTGCCAATAGCGCGAGATCCCGAAGATCATGGTTTCGGTTTATATGAAGCTGCAGTTCGCCACCGCCAATTGTCGGTGATGGGCCATCTCTGTCAAAACTGCCCGGCTCGCACATATGTGGCGGACCATTTCAGCAGCAGAAAATTGAACGGATCCCTGGAGCCCCTGGAAGGGCTATCGTTGGCTATCATTGTTTCCACCAAACGCCAAACATCTTTGAAGCATTCTGTCCCGCTTTTTGCTACGCCAACACTAGCCAACACTGAGCTCAGATTAAATAGATACTGTTATTTTATAGCTTTTATTGGCGCTGGGAATGTTTTAACGACACCACCAGCTACTCGTTATCGCCAAATATCAGCTATCGGTCCCACGGTTTGAAGTGGACTGGATAGTAGCACTGGACTGACTGCGTTTTTTGCCATCTTTCCATTGTTTGTCGTGGTCAGTACTTCCAACTGAAGAAACTGCTGTTACAAAATGTGTTCAAATCGACTAATCGCTATGATTGGTCTTCAAACTGGTGCAATTAATAACTGCACGCTCCCCGTCCGGAAACCGTCATTTCGATAGAACGCATCGTTCATCGTTAAACAGTTCGATTATTAAATGGATCGAGTTGCTGTAATATGGAAAATAATAAAACGATTACCGCCTATAAAAGTGGCCATAGTCGATGAAACATGGGCACCTTCCACAACTTCTTCCCCTAGAATGGCGTTCCGAACGAAACGCACGCAATAATAGGCTACAGCAATCGCGTTTATGAGCACCCCGTCAAGTGTCTCATCGAGAAGTTCACGGAAGCAGTGAAAGCGTATCGCACATAAAACCGAACTAAATGGTCGAGTGGGTACTCGAGCAGTTACTTCGTGACCAGAACCACTGCGTTAAGCGTGATGCACAACGACTGATGCGGCATTATTTGGATATCATGTGTGGGTGTGATCGGTAACAATGAGCGTATCCTCCACCAAAAAACCGCTCCACGTAATGGATCATTTCAATGAAACATTTCATAAATTTAACACCCACAATTCGTATCGCTAGCTCAATTTAGCAAACCCACTCTCTTCCGGCATTCAATTACTCTGCCAACGATTTTATGCTACATAAAATGCCACTCAACACCCACCATGCCAGAGGTGGCTTGTTTTACGCTAGATAATTCACTTTAGTAACCTGAATGTACCAGCCAGTGTGTGGTAGTTTATGCTTGACATTCGTTATGCAAAGTGCGTACAATATTCATACCAGGCGCGTAGCGAGACATAAGCACCACCGCCAGCCAACCCGATGACGTACCCTTCATCGGGATCCTGTCCGTGGGATCCGATCGAACGTCCGTCAATTGCGCGCGGTCCCGTAGGTGGTCAGAAAAAATAGGGCACTAAATATTTATGGCTAGTCGGCGACGAGGGCATTAAAATTTACTCACCGTTCGTCATACACCGAGAGGGGGTGCTTCATTTACCGACTCCCGACCGGCAACCATTCCTAACGTTACAAAATCCGATTTTATCGCCTGTGACAAATTGAATCTCTAATCGAATGACGATAAACTAGGAAAACGGACTAAACGGAAGGGAAAGCGACCAAATATTTACTAGCCCGTTTGCGTTGGCTCGCGACAACTTCCGGCCGGAAGGGCGGCACTTATCGTCAGCGAGAACCCGTGACCAGTCTAAACACGTGCCGGGACTTTTTTTTCGACACGATGCATTACGTTGAAGTGGCCCGTTAAAATCAACCCTTGCTCGGAACCTGCCATGCTGCCGACTTACGTGGTGTCACACAGTACGCGAAACGGCCAACGAACCGAGTGCACCGAGTGCGCTGCTCAGTTTCCAGTGGCAGAAGCTTTTCCTGGAAAGCTTAAAATGCTGCTCTTTCAGTGGATGGATTACTGTGCAGAGTCAGAACTGCCCTCTGCTCACCGGGATACGTCCAAGGCATCAAGAACTACTTAAAAGGGTTTCTGAGTGCAGCTTTGGTAGGCGAGTTGCATTTGAAGCAGAAATTAACTCTCAATATTACCAAACCAACTGACTCGTGAGCTGAATACTTTTATGATCCTTTAAATCACTTTGTAACAATTTCAATCCAGAGTCGGATCCTTTTTAATAAGCTTCAATCCTTTTTAATTTTAATAATTAAATTAATTTTATCTGCAATCTTCTCTAATTTTATGATAATTTTATTATTCCTAATAATCTTTATTAACCTGATTCTATTCAGGTAATATCGAGTGTATCAAGTTGCACTTACGCTAGCATCAAATTTTGACTTCCGACTGGGCAGTACTTACGAATTTATGAGCCAGAGACATATCTCCAGCAAAAAAAGTAATTTAGCACGGTGATGTTATGAATACGGCCTAGTCCGTTCTTTTAAGAATGAAAATGGAGTTACTTTAGTTATTGGACTATCACAGGAAAAATTCCAACAGTTCTAACTGTTAACCGTTTAACTGTGACAAACTATTGAAAACAGTTAGTGCATTTGATAGTAACCGCCTAACATTTATCTACAAACGTTCAAAACTAAAAAGAAAACCTAGTATATTATCGTCATAAATCACTGAATAAGTCCTAGTAAAGGCTGGCCGCAGTGGCCAAGTGCCCGCAATGCTATTTTAAAGTTAGTGTAAGAAAATCATAGTTCACATATTTCATACTTCATGGATATGAAAATAGTTTTCGCTATTTGACCTCAATCTAAATTCCCGTTACCTACACCTAATACGGTAGCGATAAAAAAGTTCGATGTATTTCCGTATTTCGTTGCATTTCCAAAACACGGATTGAGCCACTTAACTTCAATTAGTGAACACTTCTGAGCAAGTTGTATGGCCGCCGGAACATTTTATTGATAAAACAAAAAAAAATCCTTTCCCATTCCCGTTAATTTACTTCGCACATCATAGTTTAGGTTGCAAGTACTGCGAGACCGGCAGCACCACTTTGCACCACCATCCCCCGGGTGGTAAAGAGCAATCTCAAACCGATACCATCTTAATTGCGTTCCGCACATCCGCTCATTGTATCGCACAGTGGCAGCAAATGTCCCGAAGACGAGCAGCAAATGGAAGATGGCTTTAATAAACTAAACTCGCCCAAGATCCTGCGCGTCGTTAATGGGCGGTGGCGCTCGATATTTGCGCCGCAAGCTAGTAACCTACAGCCCCGCACCACACCCACCGACGATTCTTACCGTTGCTTGGCGCGATTGATCGCATCGTAAACTGGTCCCTCGAAGTCGTTCAGCACAAACACCGTGTTGAGGCTGTCGTCGTCGTCGTCGTCGCCGTCGGTGGCGAGATACTCGGCACCGGTGTCGGAGGTCACAACCGGCAGCTGGAAGGTTTGCGCGGCCGCCACCGTGGTTGCATCTTGCGCAACCGGCCCCACCAGACATATCCGAGTCATTTCCGGCATCGACGAGCGCGTCGATATCGACATCGCTGCTGAAAGCAGAGGAGAAAGATGAAAAGCGCTCCGTTAACGATTGCCAGTAACTTGCGTGGCGGCGTAACTGTTAATGTGGCGCACAAAAATGGTGCTCCCCTCCTCAACTTTCTACGACCGCACCCCGCACAGTGCGAGATAAGAATAAGTTCTCCATCCGTCATAAACGGTTGCTTCTGCGCCCGGGGGGCCGAAACAGGGCAGATGTTGATGATGACCCCACCACCGTTGGATGCTGCGCTCCTAGTCCTGGACCTGTTGTCGTTCGCTGCGAGTCGGCGAAAGGATATAAAAGTTGGGCGCGGCCACCGGAGAAAGAACTCATTAATTACAATCGCGCGAGTTTCGGGTAGATTTCGCAAGAATGTTCCGCGCTCGCACCATTCACCGTGTGATGTTGAAAGAGCTGATTTTCACCGCTTTATCGACGGCCGATGGGTGTAAACGGCACAAAAATGATACAACAAATGATTGATAGTCGGCAGACGGTCGGCGCAAAAATGGTCTCAAAATGGTGAAAGTCTTAAATCGACCGGGAAAAAGTCTGAAACTCTCTTCCGCGCGCCCCGTTTAAGTTGCCGGTTTCCACCATCCAGCTGCCGCGCGAGCCAACCAAGATTCCCACCCATTAATTATAATTATCTCATTATGATTGCAAGATGATTGTTTCGTTTTTGGCGTAATGTTGTTAACGCATTTGAACCCGACAGAGCTTTGACGGGTCAGAATTGACAGAAAGGTTACCCGTAGATGCACTGCCCCGGGCGTTCCAAAATGGAGCACGATTTTAGATTGTGTGCTAATGTTAAACCCAGCAACATTATTTATACATACAGCCACGCCTTTTTGAGCTACATAAACATTTATCCACAAAAAAATCCACCCACCACAGTGCGCCATATTTTTAAAGGCAAAAGCTCGACACCAAAATGTCAAACGACGTGACCGACGTGAAAGAAAAAATGATCAAAAAGGTCAGCTCCGGCTCCGGAATGAACGCTGCTAAATTACCTCCCACGAAAATAACAAAAAAGGATTGCTATGAAACGAAAAAGTTTAGATGAAAGAAGTGATGCGAAAAAGAATGATGAAAATGTGGGAAAATTCAATCGAACAAGCAAAATCGAAACCTATTGATAGTTGCCATAATTCGATTGGTGCTGATTCGTGCGCAATCCACACGCACACACAGAGCGGCGATGCCACAATGAAATTCACAGTAAACACGTTCGCCTGTCAGCTATTTTGCGCATTCGGCGAAGCCTTTTACTGAAACCCGGCGTGCTCATTTCTCGCCATGTTACTTTGCCCCGCAGAGCAGCAGCATATTTCTCCGTAAGAAGAAAACCCAACACCACCACCCAGGGGGAAAAGCTGCACGCCAAATCTGGTCCAATCGGATGGAAAAATCGAACGACAAACAAAATTTGGTGAAAATCGATCTTTCGCCGATCATCTCAAATACGGGGCACGGACCGGCCGGACGCCCACTCGATTCGCGCGACCCGTCAAAAATTCGCCAAATGAAGCACTTTTAAGCTTCTGCCCTGCCCTAATAACTCCGATCGTCACGGCCGAAGCGCACCCGCTTTCAACGGGCGGAGACCAATCAAGCATGGACCGCGCGATAACAAAGCACCGCGCCACCAACCAACCGAGCGTTCGTCGTCCTTGTTCGCTCATCGGAAGGATGTTTGTGTAACCGGTTTTGAAGGCTCGCAAGAAGCGCGTGCTCCACCAGCGTGCTTCGGGGGCAACGTGGCCCGGCCGCCACAGCATCACTTCTGTCGGCCCGTCCCGTGGAGTTGTTGCCGCACGACCGACGGTCGCCGGGCTGCCCCGGCCCAACCGGCCGAAAGAAGATGATTAAGGCCACATTCAATTAATTCGATTTTGATCTAAATCCGATTACACAAATTGTGCGTTCAATCAACAACATCGCTACGATCGCGCGGGCGCCCGCGCACACGCCACAGGCACAGGATACCGACCGATACAAACCGGGGGCGTACAGCGCCTGACCCTTAGCATCAACACCACCCTACGGACGCAAGTGGGCAGACCACCGCACTATGGGGAATGTGTTTGGGGCAGGTGAACATTGATGGATTTAGCAAGAATTTACGTTTTTTTTAACTTGCTTGTTTGCATTGCATGTCGTTTGATCGAATTCAACATTTTATCTACAATAAATTCAATTGTCAATATCAATTCATCCAATTACCATTTTTTTCTTATTCCTCAATCCCAAATTCAATGTAATACTAAATTATACTGTTTTCGATATTTTCAGGTATTTTAACGCCCCAAGTTATGCAATCGGCATGACAACTGTTCGGATGTCGCTCATAGTTTTGGCTTTTTATTGGATAATCATCTGCAAATATCATAATTATTATCACTCATGCGAGTAAACATGCAAAGGAATATTCCTTACTTGGTTTCTTCATCCAAACTCATATCGAAATTGTCTACTTCCTAACAAGTTAAACGTCCTACAAAATTTGTCCTTCCTCTTTCTTTCCCTCTTGCCTTCACCCTATTACACGTAAGCTTTTCCAACTCATTGTTAATTCCAACTTATTGTTAATATCTTAGTTTTAAGATACCATGTATAGTTTCCAAACAAACATTGGTTAAATAAATAAATAATAATAAATAATAATAAATAATAATAATATTAGGAGTATGCGTAGAAATTTATCGTTTTTTTACCAAATTGAATCGTTTATTGTTCAAAACTCTTAACAAACTAGTCAATCGAAGTAGTGTCCGTCGCTAGCCACTACTTTTTGCCATCTTTCTGGCAATTGTCGGATTCCATCGCGGAAGAATGCCTTATCTTTTAAGGCGATCCACTGATCAATCCAATTTTTACAATCTTCATACGAAGTGAAGCGTTCCTCAGCTAATGCATGTGCCATTGACCTGAAAAGATGGTAATCCGAAGGAGCCAGATCCGGGGAATACGGCGGGTGGGGTAGGACCTCCCATTTCAGCGTTTCAAGGTTTGTCTTTACTGGTTGCGCGACATGCGGCCGAGCATTGTCGTGCTGCAGAATGATCGTGTTATGCCTTTGGCCATATTCTGGCCGTTTCTCCTTCAATGCTCGGTTCAAACGCATTAGTTGGAGTCGGTAGCGGTCTCCGGTAATTGTTTCATTTGGCTTCAGCAGCTCATAATAAATTACGCCACGCTGGTCCCACCAAATGCAGAGCAGAAGCTTGGATCCATGGAAGTTCCGCTTGGCCGTCGATGTTGTCGCATGACCCGGGTATCCATACGATTTTTTGCGCTTGGGATTATCATAATGAACCCACTTTTCATCGCCAGTAACTACTCGATGCAAAAAACCTTTGCGGGTGTGTCGTTGGAGCAGTTGTTCACTCATGCACAAACGGCGTTCCACATCCCTTGGCTTCAACTCGTAAGGCAGCCAGTTTCCCAGCTTTTGGACCATTCCCAACGCTTTCAAACGTCTGGAAATTGTTGTTTGGTCCACTCCACATGCATCTGCAAGTTGTTGTTGTGTTTGGCACGGGTCATCTTCCAGCAATGCTTCCAACTCTTCATCTGCGAACGTCTTCGCTGGTCCCGGGTGCTCCTTGTCCTCAGTGCAAAAATCACCACTTTTGAAGCGCCGAAACCAATTACGACAAGTGGCTTCGCATATAACAGCATCGCCATAAGCCTCCTGAAGCAACCGGCATGCTTCGGCTGCAGTTTTCTTCAGATGGAAGTGATACAACAACACTTCCCGCAAATGACGCTTTGTTGGCTCGAATTCGCACATGGTTTCGTGTTAATAACAATCTCACAATGGAAAAATTGACAAATGTGATGATGCAGATTTGTTGACAGATGCCTAAGCTTGACATTTGACAGTTATTTGATGACATTTGTGCCTTCTATCCAACAGTAGCGCCCCCTATATGTAAACGATAAATTTCAACGCATACACCTAATACAATTTGGTCTCATAATTGCCTTCTGGTGACACCATTTTCATTGCTCTACTAAACGTTTCTTCCAACTTCCTGGACGGGATCAACGTTTTCGATGCATAAAATTTTAATATCAAAGAAGGATCTATTACGTTTCTAACGATGTATAATGTAGATACATTATTGTTCAAAAACATTGAAAACGATCGTCTTAAAGTAGTCGACAAAAGTTGACTCAGCAATTTTATCACTCTTTTTATTTTGACCGATCAGTTCCTGAATTCGAAGTAACCCAGACGGCTAAAAATTCGTACTATCTATTCATAGGTAACTTATCTATTTTAAGAAAGTATAATTCAAATCTTGAAACTTTGACATCGCTTAATGTCCACCTGTTCCCCATAGTGCACCGACAAGCTGCACATTGGCCGGGGCCAAGAGCTACGCTTCATTTTAAGCTCATGGGGCACGATCTGCTCGAACGAAACGAAAAGGTTGATACTACGCCACCCCACCTACGTTCACCACCATCATTCGCCTGCCAGGATAATGGACGCGTCCGGCCGGACAGAGATATCGGGGGCTGGATTAAAATGCCAACCAGCCACCATTGGTAAAAGCGGCCCATCGAATATTCGGAGCCCAAGTGTCTGGGTGGCTCTCCACAACACAGAGACAACAATCCGTGTTAATCACTTGTAAATCGAAGCTAACCTGCAATAATTTCCACCGCAACACGATCCCCTGAAGAACCGAGGACATGATGCCTTAATCGTTACGCATGCAAAGCTTGAGACAACTTTTGTAACCGTGGCAGGGATGTGGTCGCTTGTTGTTAAGCGCGTTGTAACCGGCAAAAAAAATTGGTTTCATAAATTAACAACTCACAACACATGACCACATGAATACCCCCCGGGAGCCCCATTTGGCTTGGGGTTAGAGAAAATGAAATGAAAATTTGGCTCCAGTTTCGGCCACCGACAACCGAGACTCGTCGGAACATTGGAAAAACAAGGGGAAAAACCAGTGCATGATCAGGTAATGAAAATTCGCCGAACATCGGTGCCGGTGTGCGCTGTTTCCTCGCAGGGATGTGTGGTAATTGTGGGAATAAATTACACCATAAATTAGATATTTGGATCAAAACAACACAACACAAACGGGGCACCGTGGTCCAACCGAGTTTTACGACCGTCGCCGCCGGATGTGTCGGAACAACCGCTTGTTGCGTACGTGTAAAACAAGAAACACTCCTGGGCCCGAACCATACCCCTGAACAGAAAAAGGCGTCAAAAGCACCAGGCCCCCGGAAGGACATTCGGAGATCCTTTTTTTCAGACCGTGTTGTATGTAAAGTAAACATTAACTGGTACAAACTCTCCGCTAACGGACGCCATAGGACCAATTTCGCTCCTGGAAGATACGTGATTTATTGCCAGCCGGAACCGGATACATCGGCTCCGTAGTCACTTCTTATTGGGGGCGATCGAATTAATAAACACTTCGCGTTGAATCGTAGGTTCGAAAATAAAATCGAAACAAAACAACGCCGAAAAAATCGTGTCACGGCTGTCAAAGAATGACGACTTTTTTTTTTGGTTTACACCACGAAAGGTGCGATCCTAGAGTCACACCGCGGAGGACACCAAAGTCTGAACTTTGCCGCCAAAGCCCAATGCGCAGCCCCCGGAACACCAGAGCGAACTGTGATACATAATTAATTGAGCTATTAAATTATGATTTATGATGGTAGTCACCGACCCGGTCATCCGGTGGGCAGGACGACATTCTGCCACCGTCATCCAGCGCGGCGCGAGCGATTCGATCGATGTTCGCGTCGAAAAAGGCCAAAACAATGTCTGGCTAAATTCCATCGCCAGGAGGGCCACCCCGGTGGCGATGGGCCTTTGATGGTGTGCGGGGGCTCAAGAAACAACAACAACCGCCCCGCTCCACCACGGCCAAGGTCGTTGTCTAACGCTGTCTGGAAGACGCCCTAACCCGCTGGCAACACTCTTGAGGAAACGGAGCACCAAACTCGCGTGATGGTGTAGGTGTTCTGGCTGGCTGGCTGCTGGTGCATGATGAATGAGTGCCTCCGTAGAAGGAAAATTGTTTTTGTTATTACTTCCCAGCTTATCGGCGCTTCGTTGCCCCCAGGTTACTTCTCAGCAACGGCAGCAGCAGAGGAAGAATCCTTCAGGCTCGATTATGTCATAACTCACGATGATGAAGCGCACAATAATACCGGCATAATTAATAGGCCCCGGCGCCGCATCAGAAGTCGCTAGAAGGACCCGAACTTCCCACGTCACAAAGCGATGGAAGCGAAGTTTGACACACCAGCGACACCAGGGATTGAGGTTACTCCGGGTGCGATCGGGATAATATATTGGTGGCCGGTGGTCTTATCACGGGCCCCGCGGGGTTGATTCCACACCGGTTCAATGCCTGAGGTGTGTTCCGGCTCAGCGAATCCATCAAAGAATGTTCTTCGCTGGCAGTTCGTGAGGTAAGCCCCAAGAAGACCATAATACCACCTCCTCTCTCTAAACGTTTGCGGTTCGATCTTCGTCGTGATGGAGTTCCCGGATCGCACGATGCATGCCGTTGAGCCCGTTCTGAAACTGCGTAATGAGCCGTAATTGATATGCTCTGATTCATGCCCACGTTGTCTTGCGCAAGGATATCCCGTCATCTACAAATTGTGATTATGCAGCAAACGAAACATCGAAGCCGTCGTGTGGTTCAGATATCCAACTGTCATGGACCAGAGTTTTAGCCTTCAAATTTGCCTTCCTAGATTGATGGCCAGCAGAGGAAAGCATCAACTACCAACCGTAAGTCCACCGAAACCACCAGAATTATAACCAGCAGAATGGCGAAGAAATAGCCAGAACCGGACCCACCATGCCCAAACCGAGACTAGCGCCAAAGCTGCTATCAATTACCGGTGCCTGTCTGCTACTACGTGCCGCCGCTGATCACGCCCGAAATCTGCGAAGCTCATAAAAAAGCACGCCCGCCTCAAAACATGACCACATCCATTGTCTACCTAATCGGACGGACGAAGAGGTGCGAGTTAGACACGGTGGGCTTAACATTGGGCAGCCCTCAAAATTCCTTCCTAAACAAACAGATCTCTCTATTTGTGTTAGGGACTTTCCTTTCGATACCAAATTCGCAAATGATATCCTACAAAAACTATACAGCAAATTAAATACACAAACCCAGAGAGAGAGAACCCACCACTTTGGGCCGATGCTTCTGCGTACGAAAAATCGATCTGCTTACTCTTGAAAATCTGTTTGCGTTACTATAATCCTCGTCCCTTCCCGTTCATGCTTTATGCAACAATCCCCAGGCAGCACTCCGAACCCTTTGCGCAGTCTTTTACGGAGTGCAAACAAAAAAAAAAGAATCTCATCATCAACTCGACCAGTGAGCACCAGTTTATCGCTCGCTGCCCACCACACATCGCTGCTACTTCCTCCTAGTAGCAACAACATCCTCTGCCACCTTCATGAATTACTCACCACGCATTGGGGCACTACGAAACAATCCCGTGACGACCGCCCGCCCGCCCGCCCGATCCCGCATAGTTTATGTCCTGTGCTTTTCCGCACAGAGAACCCGTGGCCCCGCAGTCTTCACAACAATGATCTTTCGGGCGTTTGGATCATAGACACACGACTTCCGCCAGCCAGCCAGCGCGCCACAAAGTATGGCCCGTCCGGTGGTCCGTTTCTTATCAGTCGGATAAACAAACATCAATTATTCCTCAATCCTCCGCCCGGTGCACGGCGGAAGGACGCGAAGCGAGTTCCGTCCGCCAGGCGGATGGTAGCTTACAGAAGCCCATCCGAGAGCTCCATCGGACGGATCCAACCCGAGAATGCTCCACTGGTATATTCCTTCGTATCACCAATGGTGTTGGGAGTTATGGTAAACAAACGCTAGTCCGTGGTTCGCCCACATACTTCTTGGCGTTGGCTGCCCCGCCGGATCTTCTCCGGGGCCGAGTCAATACCATTTTTCCGGACCCACAAATCTAGGGCCCGCTTCGGAAAGAAGGGAACCGACGAAACAAAAATAAAACAACAAACGGACAACAAAACAACAAATCTAGGATTCCAGCAACTCCACTCCATCCTCTCTCCATGGCAGATGATCCCACACGCTATACGAAACTATGGGGCCGTCGTCGTGGGACGACTTCCTACACCGCGAGGCTACATTCTTTTCAGATCGGATGTTTTTCGGGAACAACGATCGCCCCAAATCCAGAGGTGCCGCGTGGCGGAGTCGCCTTGTTTCAGGGAATACTGAAAAAGACCAATACAGTTCGTGGCCAAAACGCCGACCAAAACAACAACAAAAACCGACCCATCCTTCTCTAGATATCGCCTATTCACGTCGAAAACGAAAGCAATGGAGCCTAACAACTTAACCTTCAGCAGGAGAGAAAGAGAGAGAGCTTCTTGGAAAAACCACGAAACACTGACACGGCAATGTTTAGCTTTATCCCGCGCGCACTGCTCCTTTCTTTTGTGTGGTTTGAATTTTGTGAGCTTCGCCGAGGAATGACTTGATCCTCGTTCTAATCTAAGGGTTAGAGGACTCAAAAACCACACGAAAAGCGATTATCGATTGGGAAAAGTGTGGGAAAGGATTAGCTTTGAGTCCCTTAACGTTGAGGTGCGAGGCCATCTCTTGATTATGATTAATTAGTGAAATTTTCTCAACCTACGCTTCGATATCCGGACACCCTTCGGAAAAGATGTATCCTTTGTCGAACCATCTAACGAACGAGCAATATGAAGTGTAAACTGAACAATACAGCATCATCACCCTTTAGCCGACGAACGAAGAACAACTATTAACCAACATTGGTTGAGCATAATCAGCAAGAGGTGAAGGAAAACCACAAAGACGATGATACGGAACAGCTCAGAAGGGCGTACTCTGAAGCCACCGAAGAAGCCCAGAAGTCATAGGCGCCTGTGGCCTGGCCGTGCACGATTTTGCAGTATCATCAGATCAAAGGCTGGGCTCGGTGGCGAAGGATTAAGTTCACTAAAAAATACTCCCTCGAACATTGGCTCTCACGAAGGGGCGAAACCAGCAAAGCGACGATGAGACGTGTTGTTAAGAGGGCATAAAGTGGTATCCACTTACTCGCCAATCATGCCGTCTTTGGCGCTCCCGACGAAGCATAGGGGTTGTTGTTTGCCAAGAAAGAAACCGTAAGGAAAAAGGGACCCACTTTTTCTCACTGCTCGGAAGAGAAACCATAGCGCGACTCACAACCACTTTTCGATCTTCCACTTAGAAATGGTGCAAGATTCTCTAAGATTTTGTACACTTTTTCTTCGGTGGAGAATTAATTAATTAATTGATTGGGGAATGTTTCAGAATAAGGTTTTTATGACTAACGCGTGAATTGGAAAGTAGACACAGCGCGTCTGTTGAGGTCATTTGTGCAGATTCTATGCAGTTCAATCTCACTATGTTTTGATATCACCAACGGTTGGGTTATATCAATTTGTAGAATTTTCTGCTTGCGACTAAGACTCTGCTTTTAATTTCTGTATGGTCCTATTTCAAGCTGCTTTCCAAGTAAACTTACAACCGCACATTTTGCACCAAGTCAACCAATATAAGTAACTGGGATGAATGTGAAACCTTCACTGGAAAACTGACAATAATAAAACAACCCCGGGGAATTTTCCAGTTATTTTCCCTCGAATGTAACAACCACCTCAGCTTCATTTCAAAGGCTGTCAACAAAGACGGTCTTTGCTATCGACGGTTTTAGACGCACAAATAAACAATTTTAGTCCGTCTCTGCTCACGATGCAGCAAATAAATAAGCGCCCACTGATTTCCCGCTACGAACTAAACCGACAGAAAGTCGCATGTCACACTATCGTTTACGCAAATGGATACCGAATGTCAGCATCAGAGAAAATCGATGCATCCCCTTACGATCGTGTAGCAGCCGTACGACGCCACGGACCGCTAATAAGTGGGCTGTAAATAAAGATTCCCCGTTGGATGTTAAATGCACACCAAACATCATCTGCCCTAGGGATCTGCCCCAGTGCCCTAGGGATCTTGGCCGTCAGCGTCGGCGCCATTGAGCAAAGAACATTAAAAGAACGTGCGCAAATCAACAGTCGCTAAAAATTAGAAAAACAGTTATCGGAAACATTTCGCTCAATCGAGCATTCCAGCGGCAAATTTATCAGCAAAAACATTTAGCTGCCAAAAGTGACGGTTAATCAAGGCTAGATTTAAATAGAGTAGAAAAATTTAAACTCAAATAAAAGTTGCTAAAAGATGGAATTCTTGCTACGATCGACAACATCTTTTTATATTACAAATCATTCCAGCAATATATTGAACAAATCCTATTGATTGAACTATTGAACAAAACATATTGATGCCTTCCAGGCCGATGCGAAACCATGACTTTCTTGTTCCGCAACCAGCAAGACAGCTTAACAATGACCCAATTTCGAATGTTATGCGTAGCTTTAATAGTAATTACAGTTTATTTGATTTTAATATGTTGGTTGCTAGCTTTAAAAACAATGTGTTCATGTCCGCTCCTAGTTCATAAGCACCAAATGTTAAGGCCGATCATATGGCCAAACATTCTTTTTCGAAATAAATAAATAATGATTAGCGGTCCTTGGAAATCAACAAAGTTCATCGATAAATATAACATACTAAATTTGTTCAAAGAATCATGCAAAAATATCCTGTAATATTCATTAGACAGATTAGATTACTATTCCCATGAGTAACCACAAGCCATTTGAAGGCTCAAAGAACGGTTTTATATTCTCCGGTTCTAACCGCCGCTCAATTAATGCAGAACCGCCAATTTGCTAATGACAACCCGCCTCAGGAACTCATTAGGCGTGCAAAGCCAATCGTAAGCGCAACAATTTCGTAACAGTTATGACTCATGCAGTTGTTGGCAAATATGCCTTGGCTAACCGAAATCTTACTTCATTACCGGCGACGCACACACATTATTCCTTGCTACTCTACCGTCTTCTTCAAGGGCCAAGATTTCTGCTAACCGAGAATTTATGTGGAACCTTTCGCCATCAGCTGTTGCCACCGTAAACTATACCTGCTCCGGTTAATATTGGTTGGGGGCTGCTGTTTCTTCACCGTATAAGAGCGTAAGAGAACAGCCGATACCGATCGATAAGCGCGACAGTAGTAAGTCCTTTATGCTTGAAGTATCTTACGTTGCCGACCGTCTTATTGAAGGGACTTCGCCAAATAAAAGAGAACTAATAACCGTAATAGTGGCAATTCTGTGAAAAGTAACCTCTTACAGAATTAGCCGACAAGGGTGCTCTGCTTGCCGAAGCTTCACGATATGCTAAAGTTACAGTAATATACGAGGACGGCGTTTGTTGATCTTAGAGAACCCCACCCCAGTTCGAGAAGAGTCAAGGGAGAGTCAACATAGCTTGTCTCATAAACATTCCTAATCACACAGCATCGCGAATAGACGATGAACTTTATGCAGCTACTTGGCGCTCAAGGAGCCAAACACACGAACTGGTTTCAAACAAAAGACGCGAACTTGAAACAAGGTTATGGCCAACAGCACAGCAGTAGGTAGGATCATGTTTCTGATTTCATTTCAGAGTCAATCTTCTTGGATCGCTCATCATCATTCGTCTGACGTTCAGTTCCGGCCAGCCCACTTTATCATCTTTATCGTCATCGTTCACATTATCCCAACGGCCGTGTGTCTAAAACACTGATGCCTCCGGGGGTGCTACGCCTTGAGAGTAAGACAAGGGATCCGCTAGTTTCTCTAAACCCAAGCCACACCTAGCTAACAGAGGGAGAGAGAGAGAACTGCTTCCAGAGCACCGGTTGTTATGCTGTCGAGAGAAAGAGGGTGCTGTGCGCTAACATTGCGACATCCCAGAAACACACATGGCGGCGAAGAAGCGTTCGCGTGACAAATGACTTGCACGAACCTAAAGACCTGGGACTGCGTTGTTTCGATCCCGCCAAGGCGCAAAATGTGAGGCGACAGCAATTTATACTTATTAATATGACCTCTTCCGTGCATTTTCGCTGGTTCGTTCCGTTTAGATTCAATCACATAAATCTGAGTTTACCGGAACGGAGCACTGGTGGCGTCCGCGGTCGATCGGAACACTCCGAACACACACCGTGCGCTTCAACGTGTGATGGAGCGCGTAGGATTCGCCCAAGCCGTTCAGAATTCCTCTCACTTTGTTACTCTATTTTTGTAGCAAACTTTTGGGGTCACATTTTCAGACCTAAGGCTCTTGAGCATCTCACGATGAACAGCAGCAGTGGAGTAAACTACTTCTCTGTGACGTAAGCAGACTGACGACTGATTCATGAGCACCCACGACGAAGTACACGTGACCGGCAAGTAGTAGTATGTAACTCGTCGACTAGAAAAAAACAGGCTATTAGTTGATTCACAATCCGCGTGCGAGAGCTCGCAGCAGGTCGGACCGAAACACAAACAACGAGACTCTAGTGGCAGCGAAATGCAGGACCAATGCAAACGATAGCGACGGGGGCAACCGCAAAACCGCATAACAAGCGTAAAGCAGGAGTTCCCGCTTCCCGTTCCGACGTCCGGCGGAGTGTGCGCACCGATTTAATGGCCAACCAACCTGTCTGATTTCGCTAATATACTACCGCTAAATGCGACACTCTCTGCCCGTCATCTCTCCGTGTGGCCTCTGCCTGCCAGCCGTAATCCGACCCCTGCTTCTTCGTGTAGCCGGTCATCGTCAGTCGATTGCTGCTCAATGCTCAATTATCGCCCGTCTGACGTTCATTAGCAGCAACGCAGCAGAGAGAGCGAGGCGCAGCCGGTTGTTGCGCGGCCATTTGGCTTCCGGACGTTGGACGTTGCACTTCTGGAGGAGACTCCTCCTCCCAAAGCGGTTGCTTCTGGGACTCTAATGACTATTGTGAAACGTGATGATGTAGGGAAGGCGCGCACACGCCCCACGGTGTTGTCCATAATTCAACTGGGACTGCTGCACCCGGTGCGTAGTAGTTAACAGCCCAGAGTCAGCCCCATCCGTCCGTTCGGGGGAGGCGTCCTTAATTGCGTCAGTAATACTTTATGAGAGCGGGAAGTCGCGCTTACGCCGATCCCTGTGCGTTGTCATGTGGCAGTGGTAGGCCTGATGTAGTACCAGCTTTACCCACCGGATTATCCGGTGTCGTGCGGTTGCATCGGCCGTGATTCCACCAATCTCAGTAGCTTCCGAATGACAGGTTCGAGAACAGCCCGGTGGTACATTGCGTACACTGCGCTAGGGCTAACAAACACATACGTGCTCTTACAGAGTTTCCAAACATTCGAACTAGTTGAAAATTTTATTAAAAATAAACAACAAAGTCCAACGCTTTGAAAATTGTTTAATATTTTCGATAATTGTCGCAATTGAATCAAGAAAACCCTGCATAATCTTTGAATCCTTCGCCTTATAGCAACGCAGTAGTTCATTGCAGATGCCGATTTCAGGATAATAACCAGGATGCTCAGAAACGCATTATGCTGTTCGGGTCGATGTTGTTTAAATCCCCAATTAAAGTTATGGGGTCCGGCGGTACGTGTTTACCACCGGTGGGTGACTCTTCTCTCCATCTCGGCTTGCTGTTTGCAGTGACCCCCTACGCTCCTCAACGTACGCCTATGTTCGTTGTCCAATTTTTCCTGCAACTTCCGGTGTAGGAAGCACGCACCGACTATGTTCTCCGTACATCGGGGAAATGCAATTAAATCGATGCAGTTCACTGATGAAGTTGTGTGCACAACGTACCCCAGGTTCAGACCGGAGACCTAGCAACCGTTTGTACGTGGCCCCGACTTGTTAACTCGCCTCGTTTCCTTAGACTTCAGGGTTTACCTTTTCACCGTTACCCGTACACACCACCGTAGCAACCGTAGGCCGCATCAGATCCCGTCCAGTCGCCCAGAACCCGCCAGGCGGCCAAGCACGGACTAATCGAACCGGACGACGACCACAAACAATGTGAATGATGAAGGAAAATCCCGATAATGGATTGTTTAGTGCATGTACGTGTTGTCATAATATGTCCGCATGGCAATGCTCACCAAACGGCACGAGGAACCCCGAGGTCCCCAGGACGATCCGGACCGGCCCGGCTCCTGTAGCTCCCATCCCATCATCCCCGGGGGCAAACCGCATCCCGTCTGCGTATCAAATTGAACTTATGAAATTGGCGAAGACTAATATAAATTAATTTCCCGGGGCTCTCGGGTCTCGGAGTGGCGCAGCGCGTGGCGGTCAGTCGATTGCCTCTTGTTGAGAACAGTGTTAACGACACTCCAGCGCGCACACAAACACGCACGCAGGCAACACTACACTTGTGGTGTTCGATGTTCGCATCTGCATAACAACATATCGAAATATAGCCCTGCGGCATTTGCCCACGGAGAGTGTGTGCCGAGGAAGCATCGGAAGGACACGCAAGCCAGCAGGAGTGCTGTAGGAAGAGGAAACACTGAACCGAGTGCTGCAAGGATTTCCGAACAGGGTCTGCAGTTTGTTGCAAACACCAGATTAACTAAGCCAACACGAGGACATGTAAGAGGCGATATGAGATTTCTCCTCGGCCGGCCACAGGACCGAGCCAGATTCTTCGCCTTACTCACCCGCATTAATAGCCACCTGCAGCTTGCTGCATCCTTGCATCCGTGCGCCAGCGTAACTTGATGAAAATTGTCTCTTAACCTTAAATGCTGGGGAACCCCCAGAAGAAATCAAGGCTCGTCCGATGACCGAGGAGGTGCAAACGAAATTACGTTAAAAGGTTTCATATTTTCATTACAACTCTCCCAACGCTGGCCGGCGGACCATCCTTCCGTAAACAAGCTATGCGGACACTCTGGTGCGACCGATCCCGACCGGGAGCGTTCTCCCTGGCGCAACGGTCAACATTACACGAACCTCCCGGCCGAATGGAGACGGGATTCCACATTTTCCACACTCTCGCAGCGCCGCGGTAGTGGCTCTTGTTAAGTAAACGAATGCAATTTCATTTAAAGCATATTAATTTCGACACAGCATCGACACTCTTCGACGCTCATATTTGCTAGACCCATTCGCACGACACGATGACAGCTATATGCGAGGAACCACTTTCCCAGTAGATGGCCGGCAGTGGAAAATTTCTTGGCACTTCATACACACGCTCGGCGAATTCTTCAAAGTTCGCAGCAGCGTCGGAACCACACTTGACTCGACTCTCGACCGTTGACCGCGGAAGATAACTAGACCGGGGGTGGTGTGAACCTTTTGCTTTTGTGGAGTGACAGAGAGAGCCGCTCGATATGGTCGGTCATGTCCATGTCCTCCTCCGCGCCGGGGGGGTTATAAGTGCGCCGCGTGCTATCTTCTTGACCGGAAGGCGTTACTCTCACACGCGGTTTCGCCTAAGTGGTGTGTAAACGCGAATGTGGGCGAAGCATCGAGCACCATCGAGAGAGGTCTCTGTGTGTGGCGCTGTACATGAAAAAAGGGTTGGAAAAATCCCTCCACTTTACATAGCACTCAGATAGGTTGAAGCCACGATAGATCGCTCCATGCAGAGAAACCGATTACGCTGTGCACAGGAACACCAGTTAACAGTATGAACAAGTCGATTTCATTGATCAAACTAAAATGAGGCTCAAAGAGGAACTAATCATAAGATATGCTCACGAACACCATCTCTTCAAGCTAAACATATTTAATTTCTTGGCGCACCCAATTGGGCATCAGGAACGTGTTTTAGATGGTTCTCGATAACGTTTGAAAATAGGACCTGTTTGTTACAGTAACCCTACCGAAACCAATCTACCAGCGCGTATCTAACCGATCGCAGAGCGCATACATTAAGCTCCTCGAAATGCGTTTCAATGTTTGCGTTACAAACACAAGTTCGACGTTCTCCACGTTCTCCAATGGTTGGTCCAGAACAGCTCGCATTCGGGCTGATTCCTTCGCACAAGCGATAGTGACTCACAGTAATGCTATAAAACATAACGAGAAAAGGAAAACGACCATTAGGTAAATATTTTAAAGTGGCGCAGTCAGCACGGGACGGTTTCAATTTTAATCTGGTCCATATCTTGGCATCGGGGCCACTACTAGTCGCCGTAGCCCAGCACACGACAATGCGACGCGATGCGTGCGAGATACTATCACATTTCGCCGTGAAATAAATTTTCGTCCATGTCGTCCCACGATACTTATCATACGCTATCGTAACGAGATTTTCAATTTTATAGAGCCCCATTCGGTGGCAGCATTAAGCAAACACAATCGCGCTATCGTCATGCAAACGCCGAGGGGGCTCGCCGAGCATACGCTAACAGACCGGGCCGGACCCTCCAGGACCGGGGATACGCCTAACAAGGAGCAGAAGGATAGCGGGAAAAAAGGCTCTCGAATCCGTGTGCAACCTTCACCAGCGCCACACCGCGAGCGATGGGCTTAACAAGCTTAGTGGGGGCCGCGCGCATAACCACCAATCAACTGTCATCCGCACAATCGTTGTCACTTTGCGCGCCCTACCCTGGGCCGCCCGCCGAAGTGAGGGTCGTATCGACGGTGACGAACTATATTCATCGATGACCTTTGCAAGTTTAGCCAGCCAGCAAACCCTCTGAAAACGGGGGTGGAAAAAAAGAGTATATGCGGAAACATCCAATAAACATCCCAAGGGTTAATGCTTTATCGCTATCGATCAGCAGAGCCGAGCCGGGCGGGAGCCAGGGCACCGGCAAAAAGGACATCGTCCTATATCGGTTGCAAGTGAGAGTCGGACAAAGGGACCACATAAACCGAAGGGATGTGCCTCCAGAGAGGGATGACAAACCACGACGACACGTTGACACACTGCGAATGGCGCCGCACACAGACACTAACACTTGAAAGAGGGAGGCTGAAATGTTGATTTTGCAACCCAAATGGAAACACACTTATTGCAAGAGGCGCCCCAACGACAGCCGGAACGAGGACACAACACAGCCTCTGCCTCTATTGCTTCCGCACACGCGACGATAGCGCGCAACAATTTGTAGTTGACATTTTGCGAAAATGTGCAATTTGGATTCGGGAAAACCCCATATTTCTGTGTCCGAGAGAACATAGCCGGACTGGTGTCCTGATGGGCCTGCCGGTGCCTGCTGGCAGCCGAAAATGGGGTGCGAAATATTTGGGACGAGTACGAAGTGCGCACACAAACCAACGAACGGCGGATCCTCGAACGGCAAAAAGGATGTTTCCCCGTTGCCCTTTGACCTAATCCATGGGGAGCGCGCATGCTGGAGGTGATGACGGGTCCCGCCGTGGCTGGAGGTGGCTTACCGTCGGAAGGGATAAGAAAATTGACCTCCATCTTGCTGCGGGGAGGGACCCTGAGAAGCTGCCCCGAATAACAGCAATAATGCGCCGGGCAGATAACGACCAGCCGCCGCTGACGCAATATACAAAGGAAAGAAAGGTCCGAAGACGGTCCAGTAATCCTTTCCGCTTTCTTCCGCAGTCAGCCCAAACCCCACACGTCACTCGGAGGAGTATCTCGCCAACATAAACATACACACGCACGCACACCAGGGCAGGACAACCAGTTGGACCAGCGTCCGGCAGCCCGCGCGCCGGGCGTAACAGATGAACAAGAAAATGAAAATAGCCCCACCGGATGACCGTTTGGCAGGACGACGAGAGGGCACTAACGGAAGTCCGTTCGCTTCGAGCGGCCCGGGGAAGTAACATTAGTACATCGGAAAGCGCTGAGTATGTACGGGAAACATATGTTCAATATACGATTGCCTCTCGCCGCCGCACACTCTCGCCAGCCTTCCTGGTCCACGAACCCCCCGAAAGGGTCTACAAGATTGTTGCCGAAGAAAAGAACACTTTGACACACGACGCACGACTTAGTGTGCTGTCTTTTTAAAGGAGCTTTATCCTCGATGTCCCCGATTCGGGGGAACACCAAAAGATTAAAAAAAAGGATCGAAAGCAATGAGCAATGTTATTTTTCACTTCGATTGCTCGATTATTGCTCGTGTAATTAAAGTGTCCACCCTGCGCTGTTCCACAAAAAAAAGAACAAATGAGGTCCTTATATTCTCCAGACGATCTATTTCGTATTTAATTTGCAGTAGAACTTTGTCTTTAAATTGAAATAAACAAACTACCAATCTGCTAAATAATTTTAAACGAGTGAAAGAAAATGTGACTACGACTTTAGGAAGAGTCGAACGTGTTTTTGATTTAATAAAAACCGTATTATTCCATTTAACAGAGTTGACATACGCACGTTCCCAATAGTTTTGAAACTTTACGAGGTGTGTTCAAAAAGTTCTGATAATTTTGTATTTACGTTGGCTACGGTTTTTTTCGATTTTTTTTATTGGCGTTAGGTTGCTCCTCATGTCATGTCACTCACTTATGTTGACAAGTTCTGCCATTTGGAGTAATAAATCAATTTTTGACAGCTGTTTTGCTTGGACAAATTTTGACTCATCGTTGATTTTTCTGTGATCCAAAAAAAAGAATGGCAAAGAATCTGTATCAAATTTTATGTGAAAAACGAAATTAAGAGCGTGGACTGATTCAAAATGTTGACTGTGGCTTATGGCGAAGCTTTTTTTGGTCCTAAGTAGCCTTTATTTGGTGGTTCCAAATGTTCTCAGAGTGCCGAAAAGATGTGAACGTCGACGAGCCACGTTTTGCCGAATGTGAACACTACAAGTGAGCGGCATGAATAGCAACATAACGCCGCAAAAAATAGAAAAACCAAACATACGGAGAAAGAAAATATAAAATTGACTTTTTGAAAACAGAGAGAAAGAAAATATAACTGTTTGAACACATCCCGTATGAAGTACGGGATGTGTTCAAAGTACAAAGTGAAGTACGTTTAAGGTTGAATATGATTGTTTATGGTTCATTCAATTTTAATGCAATGATTAAATGGGCACATTTTTATTTTGTTTCAACTTACGCTTACTTGTTGAATAATTCTTCAATCAATTTTAATTATGGTAACCATACTTTAATCATTCTTTATTAGATTTCGGTACTAAGACTTGCGTCAGTCCGTGGAATACAATATTTTCGAAGAAAAACTAATCTAAAAACCTCTTTGTGTACGTTTACTCTGTGATAGGTTTATTACGTCGAAGGTACCAGATGCGACCAGTTCGAATGTATTCCAAGCAATTCTTCATGACTTCAAATGTAGCATAGCAACGTGCTGCGGAGAAACACATAATCGAGAAAGCGGCCACATAACACAGACGCTCCTAATAACGCTCCACGACGAAGAAATTAACCGATTTCAACCATCGTCGACACTCTTCCTAGCAAAGACCGGCCCAGCCAGGGACTGTTGGTGAAAGTCAATTTGCCTGCAAATATATTTTGTTTCGCCTCTCGGTCCGGTCACACGAGAATAGCGAAAGATTCCCACCAATCAAGGCGCACCGGAAGAGGAAAGAGAAGCACCAGAGAGAGCGCCACAAGACCAATTAACACCACTTATTCTCCCTTCAGAGCGTTCACACCAGACCATTTTCCCCAGCATTTTCTAGCCACAGACGGGGGTGTCACTAAATGGTGCGGGGGCGTGAAAATCGAGTTGAGGTGGCGATCGATGCACAACTCTTACCCTAGCCGCCCGCCATCGAACACCGAAACAGACAATGCCCTCAGGACCTATTAGCATACACCACCACCACCACCACCACCGCCAGCGCCAGGCGCCACAGCTTTCTGGTCAAGAAGTCGTCGCATATCTCCCGGCTCGGCCTCCCCGGGCAAAACATGGCCACATCTTTGTTTATTATTTATTGCTTTAATTAGTTTTACTGCCATGGGCGAGCCCCTCTGCACACTGCTACCCCCGAGGAGCAAGCCACCTCAACGCTGAGGGAATTTGCCCCACTCTAGCGAAGCAATCGAACGTTCGCCGTGTCCGAGATCCGCACAACATAGAGAGCACTCGAAAGCACAGGGCCTGATCTGTCTGAAAACGGACGGACGGTCTGCCAGCCAGGTGTTTGTGTCTGGGGTTGCCTCGCACTTTACTCGAAAGTTGGGCAAAAAGTTGCGTTCGCTATGCACGAAGCAGTGCCCGGGCGCGGAGAGCACGTTCTTCGAGTGCGCATCAAGATTCCGAAAGGTCTCCACAGTGCTCCCCGTGTCTAGGCCATCGATTGGTCACCACGCGGTCACCGTCGATGCTGAGAGAGACCGATTAGACAGTAATGGTGGACTCTCTAATGAATAATTCAGTGACCCACAGGCACGGCCAACTATGATGTTCCGCTCCGGTGACGCTGGTGACGAATAAATATGTTGCGAGTGGAAGGAATTGGCAGATGAAAAAACGTGTGGCAGTTTGGTGACTGTATCGAGTGTTTTACACTTCAAACGGTTTCGCAACGAAGGCAAAATGAAGAAACTTGAAACATATCTGGGTAAGCAAACTTATCTGGGATTTGGCGTTGCCTGCCGTGTAGTCTGTCTTCATCGACACCACGGAACGGTTCTGCTCTCAAAGCCACAATCTCCATCTTTAGCTCTTACTTCATTCCACTGGATTCCACGACTTATCTGCTGAACATTTTGGCTTTCCAGCAAATCGTTCTAATATTTTTTACCTGTTTGATTTAAACACTCTAAAGTTTGTAGCCCAAAAGAAGAAACGAGCAGTCGATAGCAAGCTGATCGGATTCGAATGTATTGCTTGCAAGCGGATTACACCGTGCATGACACAAAAATGGGAGAAAGACAAGGTGATAACAATTTTGCACGGGAGTCCTGTCTTGAAGTCCGCTCTTACTACCTGCATACGGCCGCATAAAGTACCTTGCATATAAAGTGAGATGTTTAAGGCACTGTCTTCTTGGCTGGGAATAAGGGGAGATCGTATTACCTGCAGGAAGAGGAAAAAGAAAAGAAAGAAGTATCAGTAAAAGCAGATGAACGTTAATCCTGGAAGCAGTCGGGAAAAAGGCATACAACGTTCATCCCAACATTCTCTGGTTGAGGCATTTTTCGAGCAATACTCCGACAGGTCCGTTGACGAATCGTCGTCATCGACGTCCCGCAGATGCCGAGAGGTTGCCCCTCCCGGTGCAATAACGAAGGAGCAAGATTGAGAGACACACAATTTTGCTTAAATAATGAGATCATCCACAATCATCCGAAGAAATACTCGGGTAGCCAAAAGGAATCTCCTTCGGATGATCGTCCCAGAACGGAAAACCCCGAACCGACCCGGACGAGTATGTAAATATGCGTCCTCTGGCTTTTGGTGGTTGTCTTCAGGGCTGGACTGGAAATCATGTCCCTAGGCCAGGCTAGTGCGTGACAAGTGAACGTTGGTTGGATGAGTCTCGGAAAGGATAATAAATTTTTGGAAGGGCCCGGACAAGGTTTTCCGTCTTGCAGCCCCTAAACCTAGGTAAGGTTCATCTCGTTCCGTTTTTACGTCCGGCTAGGCAATGGGACTTATTTTTAAAAATATTTGTTTTCGACACAGCAATAAAACGCCATCCATTAACCTTGAGAGGCCTGGACCTAGTTGACCCTATATTGTTTCCAGTTTCAGAACAACGCTCTATTTGATAGCAGCAATCAGCTTCAACGGGCCATGGATAGACGAAAAATATCCCAAACTGTATAATTAATCCCTGCCATATCGTTGAAATGTTGAAAGTTATGTAAAAAACTAAAATTTCGTCGCAGCATATAAAACTTTTAACAATTAGTTCGGTGATTAGGCCCTGAGCGTAATGAAACGAAGCGCGCCCGTATGGCTGCCATTTTTCCTGTTTCCGACCGAACGGGAATCCAACATCCGTCACACAAACCACGGACTTTTACTAATCACCGGAACCAGTCCGACGTGTCCACCTTCGCGAGGCCCGAGCGGCGTTCGCCTAATCCTTGCGGGAGGCGTTAAACATCAGCACGACATGTGCTGCAAATCAACGATCATTTCACCACACCACTACCAACCGGGAGCGGGAGAGCCGGGGCGCGACAAAACCGGGCACATAACAACCATGACGCGAAATTTGGCGAAAATAATGTCCTGCCTGACTACTAGGTCCTTCCCTTCCATCGCTGCTGCTGCTCCCGGCGGTGGACAGCGAACACACGAAATTTAACCACGGTCGCTAGATGGTACGATAAAAGGTAGACGCTGGTTCCAGGACCGACCGCAGAGCCAAGCCACACGGAGGGCCCCAGCAGCGTGCGCGACATCGTCTGCTGATTCCGGAGCAACCTTCGCTGCTGAAGACCAACTTCCTACTTTTCACAACCGGCGCCACACACTCGGCGGGAGGTGATGAATTATCTCCCGGTGGCTAGTTGACGAAGCCAACCGCCGGGGTTCGTCAACGAGCCCGGTGCGAATGGACCGCTACCCCGGAAGTACTACACCGTCGTGGAAACTCGTAGCAGGAAGCGTAGCGGTGGTGGCCGAAAGTATCGCCGTCGTGCTGGCGCGCCCCCTAGCGGAGAGAATTTCACGGTGATCACGCTGCTCGTCAGTCAAAAGATAGTGTGCTGCCATTTCATTCCCTGTTCCGCCAGAACATCCTCAAACACAACTTCGTTTAGCCTGTGGGAACACCCCGGTGTTTAGTAGACCGCGCGCGACCGGCTTTCCGGAACCGGACCGGCCGGTGTTTCCCCCATTGTGTCTTTCGGAACCATTTTTCTGGCCCGAAGAAAAAAGCCAAAACCTGACGAGTGTGTGCGCAGAAAGAGGATATGGTTCAGCGACTAACTGGCTGACTGACTAACGAGGCCCGAATATGATCACCCACTGGGTGACTCCCATTGTGAACCACCCCATCGCTTCCGACGCTCACAGCAAGTGCGTTCGCTGCGCGCTTCCCCAGGAACTTCCCGAAACTCCCCGTGGGGAGAGTGTTTTTGCAGCTGATGAATCATTTTTTGTCACCATGGACATATGCTAGTCGCGACAGCTTTTGTCTCGGCCCCACTAGGGTACGGCCAAACGACTACTCGACCCCATCTGGGCGCCGCTCAGCAGGAGCTAGCTTTGGGTAACTATGTAGATTCGCACGGGGTAGGCTGGAACCCGTTGGCCGGAATCACCCCAAAAGCGCTAATGAACCTGAAACTTTGGTACAATGGACCAAGCGGATTCCAACACGCTGTCACATGCACACCCCGGAGAGAGAGAGAGCAACCAGCACACACTATGAGCAGACTAGGCAGACATAAACCAGCTAGCCAACCATGTCCACGCCCGATGCTGGTACTTGTTCTTAGGAAGTTCCTGAACGGTTTTCTCTCTCTCGCTCTCTGTCTTTCCTGGCACGAACTCGTCTCCTTTTCGCCACCGGTAGGTCGGTCGAATAGGCCAGGGAGATACACTAGGGATGGGTGGACAGTTTCACCACTAGTGTGTTCGATAAGTTCATATGGTTGGTAACAAAGAAGACTGCTACGAGCCTAATTTTATTTTGATTATATTGGTACACTCTTCATATGAACGTATCGGTCGTAAGTTTCATTTCAATCGGTCACTTATATTTTTTTTCAAGTCATTTAGTATCACATTAGTATCACATATCACATTATTTTTTACAACGGAAAAAATCAAGTATCTTGCATTGATTGAATTGTTAATATTCCTGGGTTTTCACTAGCAAAGAAAAATTATGAACGAATGTTGAAAGTGTATAAGGACTCTTCACCTTCAAATAAAGGATCAAAAGTGGGTTTCTGAGTTAAACGGTCTGAGTCTGGTCTGAGGAAAAACTTCAAAAACCAGACACAACCACTGAAATCATTAAAAAAAAATACAAAATATCATATTGGAAAATCGTCGAATCACTGAAAGAGATTTAGTACAAGGACTAGCGCCATTTCATTAAGCAGTTTAATCAATATTTTGACTGAAGTTTTGTGGTCCACAAAGCTGTTTGTAAAATGGGTGCCGCATTTGCCAAAAATGGAACAACGCAGCAAGTCACAAGAGCATTTTGAAAATGGCAAAAATCCATGATTTAAAGTTCGAATTGTTGGAGTATCCATCGTATTTACGAGATTTGGGCCCTAACGACCATCCATAGACCTTCCAGTTTCTCACTTCAGAGACGGAATTTATAAGGGATGGAATTGGAGTCTCCTTGGAACAAGTGTATTGATATTACGGAAAGCCATACTGCATAATAAAGTGTATTTCAAACCATAAAAAATGTGTTTTCCTTATCGACCATACGAACTTATTGAACAGCCTAGTAGCTCTTAGTAGACTTCACGACATCACTCACCTTCACCGCGTAGACTTCTCACACGGCGAGGTGAAACTTCCTGCACTCCAACAACATCTACGTAACTGGCCTAGGAAGTGTTGTCCTAGTTTCCGCAATAAACATTCCCTTTGGTTCACACTGGAGCAGTACTGGAAATTCCAACAGCAAGTGTCTTGTGGTGCAGCAGGGACACAGAGAGAGGGCGCAGAGTGCACGAAGAAATGTCACGTGGAGAAGCACTTCCGGCCCAGCACTTGGCTCGGATGCACGCTCGGATGATGTCCAGAGTACACCGTACAGCTAGCGCGCTTGCGGCAGACCATCCTGAGAGCGGCCCCGGAGAATAGAATAGCTGACAAGGGCGCGTTAGCGCAGGAAGCGCACGTCCGGAATGTTGGGGAAACTACTCCCGGTCAGGACTTTCGTACGGCGCGCGTTACGCTAACAAGCCCCGGCGGCAATCGGATTGCGCGCGATGGACGAGGACACCGACGACACAATCGAAAACCAACCGGGTGCTGCTCTCCGATTATTGGCTCGCGGAAAGTAAATCTCCCGCATAACTTCCGTGCCCGGGCACAGCGGATGGTACCATCAGGATAGGCGGATCAGGAGCTAACAGAGTGATTGTCTCCGTGCAGGAACCGGGTGGCTCTCGAAGGTGGTGCACCTATTCGCGACCCACCCAGCTGGAGATGGTGGTGCTGATTTATGCACAAAAATGGACCAAGGAGTGCGGCACGGACTGCAGCAGGATCCGGTTGTTGGAGGGAAGCAAATTAGCACACGGAATTACCAGTGTTACAGCAGCTGACGCGACGATGTATGTTATCTGCTGACAGAATGCGTCGCATAGTGCTGATTCCACACTCCATCGTCTGAGACGACATACACGAAGATTGTTCCCGATAATCGGTGGCAAACATTGACGAACGATTTGTTTAATACAATTTAACATAAAACGTATATTTTTAAGGTTTATGAACGATCCAAGGCGAGGAGTGTTCAACTCCCATTGGATCCATGATGCTGAAGTCAATTATTCGCGGACCTGGTAACTCCTAACTCGACCAATCAATTAAACGAAACACAACCACACTCGGTTGCAATAACTGCAAACGCCACCATAATTCTCCGTTCGAAATTCCCGTCAAACCTGCCGTAGGATGAGATTGCTCCCGTATGGTCGCGGTCGGAAGTCGAAAGGTGGCGTTGTTGGTGGCTTAAAAATAGCATTTCCTTCGGCAGCAGCTCTCGACGGTGAAAATCGGTGCTGACGGTTGTAGAAGAAAATTAAGAGTGCAAAAAAAACGGAGAAGGCGCATATGGCATCCATCACCATTGACGTCGAACACATCATCGTCGCCGGTGGCAGCCGATGGTCGTCGATGAAGTCGTTCACGCTGTCATCATCATCATCCGTTGCCCCCGGGGTTCGGCCAGGTTTAGGATTCAAGCATTGTGCAGTTCCAACAACAAACCAACAACCACTGCACCCGGCAACAGAATCGATGACTTAAGGTTAAGCACAAGTTGTGCTACGCAAGACGACTACAGTATCTTATGACAAGGCGTGCATAAGGATAGCAGAATAGGACATCAAACCCTGAAGATGAAACCATCAAATAAAGGCATCAACGAAACAAAAAGCATAAAATGCAGCGCGTTCACTGGTCAACACAGCAAGGACACACGCAAACCCCACGTGGCTCACCTCCGATCACGGAAAAGTGCCGCTAACTCAGCCCATCACCCGCTTTTCGAGTGTAATGGATGGCAAACAGTTCCCTGAAAGGGCGCTTATGCCCTTTAGCGTCGTTACGGTGTATGAGTGTGGTGCCACAATAGCGACCATCGGGATGAAGCCAAACTTCCAATGGGCACCGCACAATACACATCTCGTAACATGATCGCCCTTTCCATCGCTTTGCTGTAGCAAACGATTCTTTCTGTCTTCCAACAGGATGGGGTCCTCGGGCGGTTTGAGAAGCGTGTCTTCAAACACGATGAAAGCGATGGTAAGTGAACGCCACATACCAGCATCCCAGGATCCGGGGCAGTCCTCGTGCCAGCCAATCTCGCCGCCCCACCAATAGAGAGGGATCATCAATCTTGCAGCGTGGTAATAAGATTGATACAAGCAGCGACCAAACGTCGCTGTATCCTTTACCGACGAGATGCCACGGATTCCGTGCGCTGAGCGCATCTTCCTCACCAAACGCAGCGCGGATCGTTCGTGTTCGACGGGATGCAACGTAAATTCACGAACGAGGAACGTGCTCGGCATCGATATATTTGTGCGCGAAAAAACCCAACGTCAGTCTTAATCACTTGCTTATGCGGATATTCGGCCAGCATCTGAGACCAGCAACACTCCACCGCAGATTGATGCAGCAGCCAATTGATTTAAGTTCAGACTTTGGTGGCCTAACAAACAGGCGTTGCTTTTTCTACTGCCTGGACTCCTAAGCGAAATGCACTCAAAGTTGACCAAATGGAAATTCACGAGGAGAAAATATTGGCGGATGGAATTCCGTACCGCCGGCTGGAACATTTGTGACTACCTATTTCAGGAATAGAGCACCGAGTAACATAAAAGGGCGCACAACAGGACCGAGAAGCCCACACACAGTTCCGGTCCGGTTCTCGGTCCGGTGCAACTTGCAACACCTTCGCTCATGATTTACATTGATCAATGAAAATGCCAACAATAAATATCGTTTAATACAGTTCATTAGACACCCGGCAGACGGTGAACGTGGGCAGTCTGGGGTTTGCCTTTCATGTGACGGTTTATTGCGAATGCCTTGCACGCGGCGCGCACACCTCATGCAACATCATGCAGCGTTACCACCAACGGGCAGCGGCATTTACGCATTCGCGAGGGATCGACGAGAGCGCGGCATGCATTTAATTAACCACTTCAGTATATTTTCCCCGTTTATCACATTCTCCCAAATGAACAGAACGAACAACCGCCACCGGCAGCATCCTTTGCCCACACGCCATTTTTCCGGACATGAGGCCCGAGATCATTATCCTGCATTATGTATGCTTATTTGTAGTGCACTTATTTTATTATACTTCCCGCACAGTTCGCACAGGGAAACAGGAATCCGTATAACGACCCGATCCCGAATAAACATGAAATGGAAGCCCACGTTGGAGGCACCACCAAAATTGGCACACCCCGTGAGCGGGAATCACACGGCGAAAGCTCGTGATAATTGTTCATGTGTCCTTAATTATACTCCGGTGTTCATAGAGAAATAAACATAACGGACACAGCAACGTGCCACATTGAGTTATCCTTAAAATTAGATTATGTTACTAGCGACGCACAGTTAGCATGTGTAATTTGCGGAACATAATTTCCACGAATTTTAGTCGGCTAAGGAGTATGCCAAAACTGTCCTTCAGCACTGAGAGACAGTGGGACAGTCCATATTGTTGAAAATTGTTCCTCAAGACAAAGTACAAATCTCAATGACTAACATTGCCGTCGGTGCGTTCAGGAATGTTAAATTGTAAAATGCCCTTCCTTTACCATCAAAACCACCATCGGAGTGTATCTTGGGGGCCGATACTCGACTTTTTGGTCACCAAGCAGCAGCAACACAGCCAGCAAACAGGACCGCCAGTAGACAGTCTGCAACAATTTATTGTGCCCAGTTACTGGGTATGAGATTGAACATGTCATCTACGTTTATCAATGAACAGGGCGGAAGTTTATTGGATATCGACTACCATCTGTGTGTCGAACATCGACACATGGGTCGAAAAGTCGCGTCAACCAAAGTCAACCAAAAAATGGCAAAACTACATGAATGGAACTTTGAATTGCTCGCATATCCACCGCTCTCGACATTTGGTTTCCAGCGGCTACTAACTCTTTACAGACCTCACCGGTAAGAAACTTCGCTCGAATGAAGAGGTTAGGGCTGAAACTGGGGCCTGGTTGCCTATGGGGGCAACAGATAAATCATTCTACAAGAGTCGTATAGAAATGTTAGAGCTCTTAAAGGAGATTACATTGAAAAATAAATCCAACTTTGACCAAAAAAACCCGCGTTTTCCTACATTAGGACCGGGACTTTTTAGCCCACGTGTTAAAGTGCTGCCATTGTGCGGGTCAGCAAAGTACGACCAAGGCGTAGGTGCTGCTGCACAGGTAACGCCAAATTCTCCTGCCAAACCAATCGAAAGATAAGGAAACGAGAGTCATCAGGACACTCCGATCAAAAGAGCATGAACCAACGAACGAAATCCTCCAGCATTTAGGAGCTCTCTGCAGCTGCGTTCCTTTCGTATCTGCGGAGCCCAAACCGAGGAGGAGCTCAATGATCCAAAACAGTGCGTCGTTTAGAGGTTTACCACACCAAAAGGTATGCACTTTTCACCGGCGGCCCTCGAAGCACCTCGGAACAAGGTCCGAATTAATAACACAGCATTCCAGATGGCGGCAAAACACACAATGGTCGCCCCAAGTTTGTGTGTGTTGGTTGTGGCAACATCAATCCAGGTTTTTTTGCCCTCTGCATGCAGCATCCGGACACGTCCTTACCACGCACAGACCGTACCGACTACACAACGTGCGTCAATGTTAACTTGTACCCCCTCGGAACATGAACGAAGCACAATCGGCTGACCGGCTTTTCGCTCGTAACGACCACACCGCTACACCCCGCCATGTGACGATGCGTTCTGCGCCCAGATGTGACTCGGGAGCTGCTGCTACAGCATGTTTGCGTACGCCCCATCTGTTTCCACAACCTGCGGCGACCAGGGCGACGTAAGATGAACCGGAAGAAAACGGGCCACACATCACTCACCTTGCAGCAGCATCCGCCGAGCATGAGCCGTGTGTCAAGGCTAGGAACGAAAAAAAGGCCCCAAAAGAGAGAGGGAGAGAGGACCGTCTGGGGCCGACCCCAAAATCTTCATTCTCAATTTAGACGCATCATCATCACACCCCGGCACCACTTTTCGACATTCGCTTCGTTGCCAGTCAGTCAGCCAGTCAGCCCCCGCGCTATGCTGCATGCTGGTGGGCCCTCTGGAGCGTTTATTGGTTTTCACACGTCACACATACACAGTGACGGTGATGAGGATGATGCATTGGAGCATGAGAAGCCGAGAATCCAGTGCCCGAGGAGCCGTCGTTTGCACAGTGGTTTTTTGGTGGTGCAAGGAAAACCTGGGTCACCACTGTAAATATACAGTGTGTGCATGCGCCCTCGTTGGGTCGTTAGTGTACAACAACACACCCATTACGGCCCCTCTAGCCGCCTCCGATTTCCACCACCACGGGGTCCTATCGGCGAAAAGGATACTCTGGTGGTGTATATCTACGCATCCGTAGCCTCCGGAAGCTACCCGAGCTTTCACCCGAGACTTCACGGAAGGATCACTCACGGACACGCCGTGCCGTGGTACGGAATGCTCGAAAGGCTTTTAGGTGCTGGTGCCTACCGAGAGGGTATTTAACTTGAGGCTGTGCACAACAGCGTACAGTACACCGAGGAAAGAAAGCATTCCTAGACACACTCCGTGCATCCTGCCGAGTGAACCCCCTTTACGCGAGTGAGGAACCTTGCAACGAGGATTTGCAACATTTTGCATTATCCTGTAACCACCAGCGATCTCAAGCTCTTTTTGAGCACGGGTGGTTATAGGATTTAAATTTACCGTAACAGGTGGTACAATAAACGGTACTGTGCGTCTATAGTAGAATTGAATACTCTTAAACGGCACACAAAAACTGCCAAATCGAAAATTTGATAAACAAAGTTTTTGAGAAATTATTCGAAGATAGAGTATTAGGACTTTGAATTCATTCATGCAGTTTCACAATAGATGCTGAAAAAGATGTACTTAGATGGATACACAATAGATGTACTTACTAAATGTCATGATTTTTTTTAGCGTATAGGGTGATCAAATAAGCATTCTCTTTTTTGGTGATAGAAAACGACTTAATATTTTTCGATGCTTGAACTTTTATTTGGAAGGTTGATTCTTAAATTTTTTTTATGTAAAACAATTTTGGTTGCGGAGAATTGGGAAATATGAAAAACGTTTTTTCAAAGTAGTAAGCCTTCAACTCAAGGAGTACGATATTTGAAAAGCTCATTTCATTAAAGCTCATTCCCACATCGGTGGCTATTTCAAATAATTGTCGTTACATATGGTGAATTGTCGCATGTTGTTTTTCAGGTTCTGAAAACCCACACGTCGTGCAAGAGAAACCCACACGTCCGCCGTATGAATGAATGAAGGAGCCGCCGGAACCGTCGAAGGCATATGCTAATGAGCAATGTTTGCTGATTGATTCTTTGGCGAAATTGTAGCTGAGAACTTTCGATTAGCTGGATGACATTTGGTTTCAACAGAATGACGCTACGTGCCATACAGCGACAGCCACATTCGATTGTTTGAGCTGCAGCTTCGGACAGCGAATAATCAGCAGAAGTGGTGTTGGGAATTGACCTCCAAAAAGCGGCGATTTGACATTATTGGACCGAATTATCTTGGTGGTGCGGTGAAAGATAAATGTTAGGCGAACAAATCAGCAACTATTGACGACCTTAAGACCGGACCAGATAGGACCTCTGACAGAAAATGTACTCAAAATTGGTCGATCGAATGTACTACTGCTAAGCCAGCCGTGGTGGACATTTGACCGAAATTGTTTTTCATTAAAAAAAATTACGAATCAACCTTTTCAATAAAAATTCAAGCGTCGAAAATTATTAAACCGTTTTTTATCAGCAAATGAAAGAGAGACCGCTTATTTAACCACCCTATAGTAGTAACTAACGACGGACAATACTTTCATTCAAGTAGTCATACGTTTTGTTTGTTGTAGTTACGCCACAAATGTGAAATAAAAACGGCAACAAATAATTTACACACCAAACAGGTAAATTGTTAGTTCCATTGCAGAGCAAAAAGATCCCGACTCGACCTGCAATTGATCAATTTGCTGTGATAAACATTGACATAAATCCCAAACATGGCGTCTAAGCGAGTCATTAATATTCTACACCACACAAAAGAATCACAATATCTCACAGCGGACAAACTGGACAGCTAATAGTTGGCACCATCAGCATCCATTGTCCCCACAAATGGGCCCCCAGAATATGCGTCTAATCTGGGGACTTGGCCAGCTACAGTGTTTAGAAAGCCACAAGAGCTCTCTTGGTCCCCTCACTCGCTCGCGACCGACTCATTGAATATCGCCGTAGCTTCGACAAAAAAAAAACATACAAAAAAGAAGGTTATGTTGAGGCTAAATTACATGATTAATGGATGTCCGGGGGATTATAAATTCCCATAACTCTTACCGAACCTTGGGTAACATCCGCCGCTAGACCGTGGAAAGCGCGTCTCGGAAAACCGGTGAGTCAATGGGTCGCGGGTCGAGCCCAGGTAAAAGTGAAAAACCATTGATGGTCATTTAAACGCGAAATGGAACGAAAAAATGGCCATATCGCCCACCGACCGCACGCAGAACGAGTCGGAGGCCAACAACAGCGAGAGTGGCAGCAAAAACACTGGTGGAAGCATAAAGAGAAAGTAGGATGCTCTTGGTCGGCCATAGCATCGGTCCACGACGGATATCTATTTCGGGTCGTGTTTTTTCCATCGCAACCTATATCTCCATTTTTATCGTCAAACTTTTGACCTCATCGACCACACAAAGGCCGGCGCCGCGCTCGATGGAGCATGAACAACATAGAGTTAGTTCATAAAATATGTTCACAGGTCGATTTAGTGTGTGTCGCAACCTGGCAGGAGCCGCAGCTGGCATCAGCCAAAGGAAGCAGTCGTAGGCCCCATGAGTTCCAGCAGCACCATAAGGGGACTTTTCGGGATCCTTTTGGTAGCCCTTTTTTCCATCCAAGGACAACGGGTTTTCCATAAAAAAAAGCAAAATGAAGCGACCACTCAACCGAGATGAGCTCTGAACTTTCGGAAAACCTCAATTAAACAGTCGGGTAGGGATGATATAACACTCACTTGATTAGCGAGAGGTTAAATACGCCGCAGCTGGTATCGGCGCGGGTTATGCCCTTACATAAGCCGCGTGGCGCGCGTGAGAGTAATTTTAATATGACCGTCGAACGCGCAACGTATGACGATTCGACTGTGACGGCCCAAAAAAAAATCGGCCATCCGGCACACCGACGTCTTAGCCGGGCGGTGGCGTCTGTGGTGGGCCGGGACCGCAACAATTTATCAAATTTTATCGTTCCGTGTGTGGGAAATTTTCGGTTTTTCCTCCACTCGCGAACAACAAACGCGGCGGGCCTCACGCGCGGCCTTTCCAGATGCTTTTTTTTCATCTCACCATTTTCCCCGTACACGAAAACAGGCGAATGGCAAGAATTTAAATTACACACACAATCAACGGCGCCGCAGCAGCTTTCTGAGGAAAATGGCAAAAAAGAGGGTACACCAGAGGCAAGCCGAACGCAACAACCGGAACCGAAGGCGAAGCAGAGTACTCGAATCTGCAGCCGCACAACGGCCACGGGGCGAGGTTCATTCTGAGGTCTCCGGAGACCAACTTCACGGTCGAAAATAAAAACACACGATACGTGCAAAAAAAAAAGGGACAACATCCTGTGAGACGCCTCCGTTCGACTCTCGCGCACAGCTCGGAATCCTGAACCGTGGGGCCGTATCTCCACAGCTCAGCCAGGATATCTGAGGTTTCGGAACCAAAGCTCCGTAAACACGCACGCAGCACGCAGCCTCCGCCGCCCGGAGTCGCGCGAGCAAACCGTGGTGGGGAGTGAGATTTTTTGTCATGCTTCCCGCTGCGTTCGCTCATGCTGCGATTGGTGAAAATTGGGTTGAGCAGAAAAACCGGCGTTTCCAGCCACGCCACACGGAAACACACGGGCGGGTACTAGCCAAGTATCGGATTAAAGTTGGTCAGCCGAGCGGATTTTGGACCATTTCCAGCGATCTGAAGTGGAAAACGGAACCATCCTCTCACAGAAGGACGAACGGCCGGGTGCATCATCACCCGCACGCACCCACACACGTGTGCCACCTACTCCTGGGATGATGTCCTGGGGAGGCCGATGCGTGTAATGCGGTCCACGGGCAGCATCGTCGCCGGCGTCGTGTCTCGCGTGCGACGCGTGAAGTATCCACTCCACAGCCTGCGCTAAAAGCCAACGGGGGACTCCACTGTCCAGCCAGCCAGGGCCGGCGGGACCTGACCAACCATCCAACCACGAATGAACGATTTTGGCATTTAAACGTACCTCGCACCCACACTCAGAGCTTTATGATCCTTTCGGGTGGAAAATGGACGAAACATGCGCCTCCTGGCGGCTTCGCCCGGCTTTCCGGCGGCGGTGTCGTATTCGTCCCGACTCGCCGGGTCACGTCCGCCCCCGGGACCCGCGTGGGCCCGCCGCCGTCTGTGGTAGGCCGCAA
Source organism: Anopheles bellator (assembly GCF_943735745.2). Taxonomy (NCBI): domain Eukaryota; kingdom Metazoa; phylum Arthropoda; class Insecta; order Diptera; family Culicidae; genus Anopheles; species Anopheles bellator. The sequence goes on from NC_071285.1 coordinate 37,207,538, forward strand.
CGCGTCGCTTCATGTCGCAGGTGTTGCCGGTAAAATTATGAACCCGATCGGGATCGGTCCCGTGACTCTTGCATGGTGGCGGCAGCGATGCCGCTGCCAAACGCTGGCATTCATTTTATTGTTGTGGTTAATTGTTCCACCCCTTTCGTGGGTAGCTTTAAAATGGGGTTTTTTTTCTGCAACGGTCGAATCGTTAAAGTCAGGAACAGTATCTTGCGAATCTCTGTCAACCGAAGCGTTCTGAGGTTCTCTTAGTCAACAAATGTGAGTTTAAATTTCTATACCATTGCGAGCACGGCTAGTGAGTTCCAGACTGACGGATGTAGAGCAAATTCTGACATGCAATACACAGCCATGTTAAATAGTCCTGGTCAGGACGACCCTCAACCTCATCTCAAGCGGCCACCAGAGATAATAGTAATAGTTTGTGAACAAATTTAGGTCAATCGATTGAGCCGTTTCAAGTTCCTATCATCTCGAAGGAGCTTTTGATGATTGGAATCTATCGAAAGCAACCAGTCTTAAACTTGACGCTCAAAAAAGAATTTAGAGACACCGAACAATACACCGATTCGGTCCTTTTCTAGAATAGAGCGAAAGATTCGGCAGATTGGCGGGACCATTCTCTATGCGGAACTTTACGGCTGAGCGTCGTATTTTCGTAAGCCTTTCTATTAACTTTAAACAATTTATTTAACAGCATGGACAGCGTAACAAAACGTTGCCGACAAATTCCGCTTTTAAATGCTACTTTAAATTGGTTGGTCCATTGATTTTGACAAAGTCCATTTCAAGCCCAATCCAGAAACCATGACAAATTAGAATTTTAACTGTGCTTTTCGCGTCTTAAGATTGATTTGGATATTTTAGCGAACTAATTTTGTTAATATCACTTCCAATTGCCACATCTTGATAGAGCAACTTAAGGAGGGCCAGGACTTGAAAATGGGCCCTGTGACTGTCATCTAATGGGCAGTTTGGTCCATCATTCGTGTTGCCGGTTTACTTCTAGCTCCCCACAAGTGAGCAATAAAATCTGATCCCATTTCGACCCCATTTCCGGAACCCTCGACCCTAAGCCAATCGTTCCGCTGAGTTAATGGGTGACGAAATCTTTCAAAGCCATTTCTACGCAACGTCGAATTAGGGATGTCTGAACTCTTCACGGGTCTCCTGCCCGCCGAGCATACTTGCGCATCCTTTCCACTAAACAAGCCATCGTCCTGATGTGTGTGTGTGTGTATGGGAAGCCTGTTTGAATTTCCCGCCGGAATGCCGGAGCAGCCCGAACCCGATGTTTTGTATTGGCAATAAAAATCAAAACAATCTAAACATTTTCCCACAACCATGGCGTCCCACATTCCGCATCCTTTTACCGAGCCTCACCACCGGACCGCCCAGCACCCCCTCTATCAAGGGGCTCTGTTGCTTTCGAAAAAGTTTCCGACGACGACACGAAACATCCCACCGGCTCCCAACCCAAACCCGCTGGCAAACCACAAAATTGTCCACACTACAGGTTACCGTGAAAGGGGACACCTCACCTCTTTTGGATAAGCAAGATAGTCGGCTCGGTCGGAGCCATACGGGTCTGCTGTCCGTTGAATGCTCTATATGGTATTTACCCTTCTGTTTCGCTCCCCGCCACGAGGCTGCCGGGAGCATCCGAGTAATTGCATTGCGTCCGATATAGACTGCAGCATTGAAGTTAAACTTTTAAGCCAGGCTTTACCGACCCACCCCCGACATGCTGACGTTGCTATTGATTCGGGGCTCGTGTCAGACGCCTACATTACGGCGCCCACTGTGTGTGTGATAGAGGAAACTTTGTCCGTACCGGATTCCGTCGAAGGTATACCAGGGGCTAGGTCTAAACAGGACAGGAAGTTTGACAACACACTGACTTTAGGGACGTATTTAGAGAATCATTTTAAAACCCAGATCCAGACGGTTTCGTACGGAGAAGCTAACCAACTAACGTAGCGCAATGAGGAATAAATTTGGGATGATTTCGGAAACTAATGCAAAACAGCGAGCTGCAGCAGTTTGTGTAATGCAATAATAAAACACTTGAAATTTGAACCCACCGTAAGTGGGGGTCCACGTGCCCCAGTAAAACGGGGGCGCATCCAGGATAAACCTGGCCACACTTCCTCCAAACCATTATAAATCATCCAAGTGCAGAGTAAAATTATGGTTACGTGAGATAGTAATTCTGCCACACGAAACCGGGGCCACAGCAAATAGTTGCCCCTGAAGTAGTGAAACGAGATTTAATGATTTAATTTGAAGTAGATACCGCATCCAACAACCACGGTTCCCCACATATGCTTCTTCGGCGTGGACGCCGGTTCGGTGGCTGTTGGCTTCCAGCATCAGCCAACTGACCAGAAGCGCATCGCAACAGTTCGCGTAGCAGCAAACCGGGCAGATAGATATAGTTGGGCACCGTTGGTCGATGAAAGTCAACATCGCAGCAACTTGCACTCTCTGGTGGTCCACAGCATGTTGGACCTCCGTTCCGCTCCGCTCGTTTCTATGTTGATTTTTCTCATTCTCGCGAAAAACTACGACGGCCGCCGAGTTGGGGTTGCTGTCGGAACGCGCGTTGGGCGAAAAGTTCAAATTTCAATTGCCGCCAACTCTCGCCCGGGGAGGGCTCCGGTGGCATAATGACGCGCAGCTGCACTGCAAGGATCGTGGGCGCAGCTCAGAGTGCCGACGAAGGGCCCCCTGGCGTACGATTACTGTGTGGAAGGATTCCAGTGTCCGGGCACCGGATATTGGTCGGAGGGTACCAGACCACAGCTCCACGGGAAGCAGCACGAGAGCCCCGCGTTGCTGTTTACACAATATTCATCGCCCTCCAGAGGGTGGTAATGACAACAGCCCACACCAACGCGGCCCTCTACGACCCAACTTCACCCAACTCGTCACTCCTGGACACGAGAGAGACCAGGATCCCCTGGAACCGGGATGCTCACTATCGCGAGCCTCATGGAGTGGCCGGACCGGGGAGCCGGAGAATGTAAGCCTGTAGAGCCTGCACAGGCTGCACAAGGACGCTCCCGCCATCCGCTTCAGATGCGAAAATAGTTGGAGTTGGAGTAGTTTCTCGAATTTCCTGTTTCCGGTTGCCCGGACAATACACAGCAGCGCGTCAGTCGCGATCGGAAGTTTTGGGCCGGGGAGTTCCAGAGCCCCCACACGGGGGGAAGTCCTGGTCCGCCGTGGGCGAGTCCCCGGGCCACCGGGGCCGATGTTTACGGGCGCAATAGTTGGTCAACCGCAAGTAAACCTCACGCCGTTTGTGTACGCCCGAACCCGGGGGCCAAAAGTTTGTAGCGGTGGTAGACAAGTGAACGGCACGTCAACCACGCACGCCGGAGAGGCGACGAAGGCCGAACTTTGGAACACAATTTGAACACTTTATCTCTGCTTAAAGGCAAGCGCCCTGTCCCGTCCCAGGCCGGGGGGTCTCTAAGGGGATGAAGTCAACTTTGACCGAAAGCCAGGGCTGATGGACCCGGCTCCGCTAATCTCCAGACAGGTCCTTAATGGAGCTCCAGAACAGCGGAGAAACGGAAAGTGATTTTCAACTAAGTCACCCGCCACAATGAGCAACGGAACTGGGAGGGGGGTTTCAGGCAATGTACGGAGCGTATTGATGGGACGCCGTGTGCCGTTTGCGGTTTCGTGCGCTGGGGCCTAGTTGCAGCCAGGAAGTCAGCGACAAGAATGATACGATAAATTAAACAGCAGAGAACACCGAGTGCACCGCATCCGAGCGTACATTTCGAGCGTACATTTCGAGCGTTAAATACCACACAAACCCACCTAATGATATTGAGAATTTCCCGGTCCCGAAAACCGGACCGAGGACGACCGAGGAAGAAAACCCAATTAATCAATTAGAGGTACGGCGATGCTGCATTGTGCGGAAAATACAGTTTGCAACCCGACTTCCGTCGCTCTCGACGTGGGTTTTGTGGGTAACTTAATTTCTGGCACGACATCCCGAGTACGTGTGCTCTCGAGAAAGGATAATCATGTCCGCCGCCCCCCCGGTGCTGTTCCGTCAAACGGAAGGCGGTGCGAGCGAAGGGCAGTGCTGTCAATTAGGCACCCCCAGGCACCTCCTAGCTACCGGGAAAAGGCTCTATCCGAGAATGCTGCGAAGAAGTTCAAAAGCTGGCCCGGGAAACGACCAACCAACCAAACGCACCAAGCGGTGTGGTGCAAGGATGTGCGCGTCTTCTCAAGGAGCACCTACCTAGTGTCGTTTCGTCATTATCAACATTGTGTCTCGCCTGCGTTCTCGCCTTCCCCGGAAAGCGGCACGTCTGTGCGAAGGACACTGAGAAGCTCTTCCCACTGTCATTGCAAACGCAGGATCCGGTTCCGCTTTCATAATTTTAAGGACCCGAGAGAGCGGGAAAGAAAAACTTCCCACGATCGCCCGCCCCGTGTTTGGGGTCCCCCTCTTTGGGAACGTGACCTCCCCTCGAGTCACGCCCGCGTTTCGTCCTTAATGGGTGAAAATTGCCCAAGAAAAAGGCTCCACAGCATCATTCTCTTATCCCGTGTTCCGGGTGGCTTTTAAAAATGGCCATGCTTAACACAAACGTGTGCCCCACTTGTTTACCACCCACCGTTTGGACACCATTATCCCCCGCGCGTCCCCCGACCTGTTATCCGCCCCGGCCCCACCCTGAAACGTTTATCATTTTATTTTCCATTTATCGCAAAGGTCCTAGAGAGAGACGCAGCACACGCAGCAAAAGATTAACCCCGTCCCGGTAATCCTTGTTTAGCGAACTGTGGAGGTGAAGGATTGCTCCATTGACTTAACCCTTTTTGGGGCGGGCCGGAACCGGAACCCACCTGGGGCCGTCGTCGTCGAGGGGCACGCTCCCGTTCGGGGAAGGTTTACAGCATCGCTCATTAACATCTGCTTAGTATTCGCATCTCCCCCCCTCCAACCCAACCCAAACCATACCCTCCTCTTCGGGTGGCACTTTTCGTTACGCGTTTCTTTGAAGACACGGAACGACACGGAACGTCTTAACAACCCGCCTTTTTGTAGCTACAGTCGGTCCCCCACCAGCGTCGTGTCCTTCGATGGTCAATTTCGTCTAACAGAGTGACTAATGTGCTCCCCCTGCTCCCACTGCTTGACAGGTGTTTCCTCCGACGTCCGCCCGCACCGCATTTGGTGACATTTGAGAAAAGTGCGAAACACATTGCTGGGTAAACACTTTCAAACGTCCGACGCGCGGTTGATTACTCATCGGTGTGGTGCGGCGCAACACAGGAGACAGGATTCATCAGCACCAGAAAGTCCACCAAGATCGGTTGGTCAGCGCACACCTTCAGCAGGAAGAGCGGGGTGTGGTGTGTTGGCCGAAAAGAGGGACGTGGACGTGTCCTTGTCAGCAAATTCGCCAGTCAACTGTCACCCGGCAGCCAGCAGAGGCAGCGTGTTGGTTGTGACCGCCCGTAACACTAGACAAGGGCAAGGTACGCACAGTTTGGAAGTCATTGCCGAGGAGTTTCATTCATTCACCCAAAACCCACAGCAGCCGGTACATACGTCGGGAAATGTATTAACGTTCGATTCTTCTCGTTGTTCGTAATGTGTGGCCGATTGTGTAGACTTGTAAGCCGCCAGTTCGGGATCTCGGAGTCTTTCTTGACGCCAGGCTTAGCTTCATTACGCACAACGAATATGCTATTGCTAAAGCTAGTGGACCACTTGGAAGTAGACTTAAGATTGCGTTTATCCGCGACATATTCTTGTTCACTTTTTTAGTTGGTTATAAAAAAACGGTTGAATATTTTTCCATGATTTTGCTTCTCTAAATTTATGTATAAAACACAATTTTGGTTGCAGAAAATTGGGAAATAAGAAAAACTTATTTCCAAAGTGGTCTCTCATCTCAGCATCGCATAAACGTGTATTATAGTTATGGTGTTTATACTTAGGGTGTAGAACTAGGACTACATTGTGTATCAACATGAGTGCAATTAAGCCTTTCGGACTGCTAATAAGTAAACATAATTGAGCATAAGCATAAGAGTATTCGGAGACAATGTTAAGTGTTAGGTGGTCAGACTCGTTGTCATTTCACTGCGTTTCAAACCGGACATTGTTCTGGATTTAATGTTTTTATAAAGTACAAGCTAATGTATAAATTCCAAAGTAAAAGAACATAGTTAAGGCATTTCAGCGGCAATACCAGATAACGTAATAAGATTCCCAATCCCGAAAAGGAAGAAAGAAATATATCTTCCAACTTCGAGTTCTTGCATGCTCGATGCTGCCAGCACTGAAGAAACGCAGAGATCCACCAATCGATCCCTGACGTCAAAACATCGTAAAACGTCCGACGATGACGCCTATGGCGCAAAGATGCACGCGCAAGACGAACGACTGTGGCAACGATAATAAACACTGTTCTCGGGGCCTGTTTTTATATTTCAAGTACACAGCAGTACAGTTCACTTCTTTTTGTATCATTTCGCACGCTGCTGCTGCTAAGAACGCATCGAAGGGCGTCCGAATTTGAACCGAAGATCTGCGAACAAGTTAAGCAAGAAATAGATTTACCAAACGGCCGAACGGTAAACTCACCAAACATAAATCAACAAACGGAAGAATCTTTCTGAGTGCAAAAATAAAGCAAAAGAAAACAAACAGGGAAGACAACATAGGGCAGCGAAGAAAGCAGACAAAACAGGTACGTAACGAGAGCGTTTCACTGCTGAAGAGTGCGTAAGTGGTACAAGAAAAGGGGAAAAGAGGAGAGATAAAAACGGTAAATTTTCTTCCACCTGCAACACACACGCGCTGGTTACTTCTGAGGTTGGAACTTTCGTTAAAACACGATGCCTCCGGTTCGTTCAGTTTCGATCGCAAAAGGATGACTCAACGGGCAACGCTCGGAGCGCAAAGAGGACAACGAAGCGAAATGGGAGGGAAAGAGAGGGAGAGAAAGAGAAAGAGAACCCATGGCCAATTGTGCCAGGTATGGGGCGGGAGAGTGGCAAACATGTATTTTTATGTACAAAAATTCGATGCCAACCGCCGGTCGTTCGGTCGGTCGGCTGGGATGGGCTGGAGAATGCGGATAAGAAAACCGACGCCAAAAGGAAGACGCCGCTAAGACCCAGCGCACACAATCTCAAGAACCCTGTCGAAGATTGCTTTTTACTTACTCGCCAGCCGAACTTTCCATCTTAATGTCATTTATTTTCCGAAGATTAAAATTCCAGTGCCCCACTTTGGCGGCCGCTGGCTCTTACCTTCGCTGCTTCCGGCGGTTACTGACCGCGGTTCCGTGGCCACCGGAGCTGGTGGTGCCAGCAACGTAACACCACCCTTCGGCGGCCCTTCCACGGTGGCGGCGGCGGCCATGTTCTCGATCGGTTGAAGTGGATTCTTCGGGGTCTGGGCCAAGGGATTCGGGATCAGCTTCTTATCGGCGGCAGGTGGCTCGTCTGCGGCCCCCCTCCCCAGGAGTACCTTCTCACGCATTGATAACGACTCTTTCATTCACAAAACTTGGCAAACACCACACAACAGTGCTCCGAATGGCTTCCTGACTCTATGAGCCTCGGACGGACAGACGCAGGACTCGCAGGACCCGTCACACACACACACAGAACCACTGACACACACCAACCGGGCTCGCTCTTGAACTTGGAACACGCGTCGCACAATCGGCGACACCACCGTCTCGTTTTGCTCAACAAAACAAGTCGAAACACTTTGGCTTCCTTGGCAAAGGTTGCTTCGGTTATCAGGCTGGTTGGCTTGATTGGTGCACGCGGACGATTTAACGAGGCGACATCGCAACGCGCGGCTCACTGCGTGATCAGAGGTTTTTTTTGTTCCGAAAAGTTCTTCAAATTTATGCTAACACACGAGGCGCGCGCGGCGGCCGCGTAATCGAGCACACAGAGACACTCACTCACACACAAACACAGTCACGGCCTGTGAGCAGGTTCCGGCCACATTAGCAGCACAAATAGTTTTTACGTTTATCAATTAGCGGCGTCGGTCATCGGTGACAAACTGGGTTTTGCGGTGGGCTTCGAGCCACTTTTCACTCCGGAGGCCACGCTCGGCTTCGGACCGTGAACACAGCAGCCTTTCTGTTTACGAATGCGTTCGATCGATCGGCGTTCGATCCGGGCACGCATTTGCGACAGATTTTGCACCTCTTCACCCTTATTCGCAACACACTTTGCTACGGGCCGCGGTGCCCATGGCGACGCGATGGCCGAACGCAAGGAAAAGCGCTACCCGTCGAATTAACGCGGCCTGGACGGAGAAACCGTTCGCTTGATGCGCGACGCACTTAAACTGCCGACTGCCGCCGCCGAGACCGTGAACTGACGGTTGAGAGCGGCTCGGTTCGGCCGCGGCGGTTGCTTTTTCAAAAAGTGACAGTTGCGACGTCGTTGGGCGGCGTACTCTAGTACTCCGCCTCGCTTGTTGCGGCTGCGTCAAAGCAGTGTTGCCAGCTCGGTAACGGTTGTTTTGGTTGAGGTTCGAATCGTTGCGTTCCGGATTTTAAATCCATCGAGTTTATTTATTCAATCTATTTTGTTATTTATCGTAGCACACTTCTTTTCTGTTTTTTCAATTGGGAACTCTGTGTTCGGTAGGCACGATTCACGCTCGTTCCTATGAATGATGCACGCATTTTGCATATTAATCTGCGAGGCCACACGAAACGTAAAAGCGTAAAAATAAATGGGTAATTTACGCCTCGGCCGAAACATATACGTTTTGACAAAAGCGCAGCAGTTTGGCATTAATCGGTAATGTCAAAAAAATTACTTTACGCATCGTCTGTCCCGGCAGAATGAGTTTTTTTTAAATTTAATGTTAAGTTAAACGAGTCGTAATAACATCGAAAGCGTTTCCTGCTACGAATTTATCCACCAAAATGCTCATTTTTTTGTAAAACCACTTGCATTTCAAGAGTATTTATTTAGTGATTTATTTATTTAGAGAAAAAAACAGTCAACGGGCAAGGCAACTAAAACTAAACAAACTGGCGGAACGCAACGACCAAGCTGGTAACCGATATTTTGCGGAAAACATAGACGATAGTAACATGGACGAAACATTTACCAAGAAGAAAACAAAAACATCACGACACTGATCAAGGGACATATTAAAGTCAAGAAATGACGAGAAACTATTGTACGTACGACAAACAGTTAGTAAAGGGTCATTATGTTCGGTAGGGGACGACCGCGCCTCAATTCTGAGTTCCAGGATGGGTCATCGTCTCAAACAACGGGCAGGAGCAGAGAAATTTAGACGAGACAGGAGTGTTGGCGAGCATAAGTGGCATGAGCTGACCGTCTCCGATGCTCGAGTAAACTTAGCACAAGTAGAAGGCTGCGCGTTTTATATGGTGGAAGTTGATCCGAATTATAAAACCTACACGCTTGATTATGTCCTCGAAGTGCAAGTTAAGCTTCAGCTTCGCGTCCAATATAACACCTAAGTCACGGATAACAGCTACACGCGGTACAACTGACGAGCCAATGCGATACGAATACATAACAGGGGCCTTTTTCTTTGAGAAAGTTAGGACATTGCACTTATCGACATTCAGTGACATGTTATTGCAATCACACCAATGAACAAAGCGTTCAAGTAATGATTGCAAATAAACACAATCAGACGGGTTACAGAGAGATAGAAACAATTTCAAGTCATCAGCGTAGTACTTTACTACCGGATGATAGATTTGCATTTCTTTCACCTAAACCTGAAATCGTTGAACGAGAGAAAGTTACATTGAAAAACGGTTTTATTGTGAGTATTTCGTCAAAGTTTTGTGGAAATACGAAACCTTGCCTGACTGCGTGTGCTAGCGTGTAAGTTACGAAGATTTTAAATAAATAAATTATTAAAATTTATGTCACAGACGAGATGATTCAGTCACTGCGTTGGTAGGTGCCCATGACGCCCCGCGCACAGTACAGAAACGGCGACATGGCCGCGAGCAACAGTCCACCGGCCAGCCACGGACGGTACACGATCCAGGCAACGGACACAATCGCTAACCCTGCCGACAGCGATAAGGTAACATTGTTCATCAACGAGAACCGACCGTGGGGCGCGAACATACGCAACAACCTGTGCTCTCGCACCAAGTGCTCCATAATCGGACCACAGCAAATGGACGAGAAAAAGAGCAACACCCAGCCGACGAAACGTACGCCCCAAGTGACCAACCGCTGCTGCTGGTGTTCGATGCGAAAAATCGCATACAGATTATGTTCACCCATCTCCATCAGCAACACTTTTCGCGCGTGTGTCGATTCGTACGGCACAATCCGTCCCTTCTCCAGCCTGCCCACGATCGTAACGTACGAGCCCTCCAATCCCGCGTAAGCGAACTGTATCCGAATGTCCCCGACTTCCGGGTTCCAAATGTCGTTGCAGTGATAGTAGAGCCCCGCGTGCAATCGAACCGAGGGATCTTCGGGGCGCGTATCGGACGTCACTTCTTGGTACGCTTGGAACCGATTCTTGGCCACATCGCCCAACTCGTACGGCCCGATGTACACGTGCTCCGAGACGTGTACCGTCGAATCGATCGGAAATGTGGTCGGATTGTGGTGCCCGTTGCGAATGTAGAAGCTTCGTGAGTCGACCAAATCATCGCGCCACTCGCGGTTGTAGAAATACGATCTATCATCCGTTTCCACCGTTGCTACCGATTCGCCGAACCGGTGCTCGCTACAATAAGGGGGGAAAGTTTCACAATAGACAACAGTAGAACTTGTGTTGTGAACAGCTGCAACAGCATTGCACATACACAGTCTCCTCGACCCACTGGTACATCTGCACTCTGCGTTTCAGCTTCACCGCCTGGACCTGAATGTTGTAGTCGGGCTCGGTGAGCGGTTCACCCGTTGCCAGCGCCCCATTGAGGTGAACCAAACGTCCTTCGAACTGTTTTTCGTAGGGGCTGTCCGCACTCACGGTGATTGCATCCGCTAGCGCTTCGTCAAGCGAGAGAATGATTCTGATGGCCCGGCCCTGCAAAACTTCGTAAGTTAGTCTTTTAAGGTATCTTACGATTCGCATCCTAACGCTTACCTCATTCCACACAAGAAGTATCGATCCACTTAGGCACAAAAGCGCACCGAAGAGGGTCGTTAGCCAGTACGATTGTAAAACTTCAGCAAAGCGCATTATTTGGCTGGTTTACCGTGCCGAAGACAGTTAAAAACAAATTGTACCGGGTTTTGTTTACATTCATCTGACAGTCGGTGATTTTATAGCACTTTGTAGCATTAAGGTGTATGGAACATTGTGCTATAATCTTGGCGGTTGTTTGAATCGTCCGTTGAATTATCCCTTTCATTCATGTGTGAAAGGAAATTGTTACAGTTGCTTGAAATCTTGATTATTTTTTGCTCATATCACATGAATGAGGAACTCTGTCCTTTCCAATAAAGGAAAAGGATTAGTTTTTGTGTTTAAATCCCTTTAATATCTTCATTTGGAAGAGTTGTAGACAGGTTAACAAATACATATTATGTGTGTTAATGTAGCCCAAAATCTTCACCATTAACTCCACCATTAACAGAGCTTAGCAAGCATAATAGTTTTGCGGCGAGTTTTAACAATTTTGTTTATATAATGTTACCAAATTGCGCAATTAACCGGCAAAAGTTGTGCACTATCAACCTCACAACGACAGATGACAGTGTTAATCTAACGTTTTCTTATTGTTCCAATTCCACAATGGCTTTATTTGTTCACACAAATCCTCCCCTCTTTAAGCATCCTTTTGGCTGCTGGGCGTATGATTTTCTTCAGTCAAACATTACATGGCTCACCTTGGATGCTGTTTCCGCCGCCGCCCCAGAGTCTTCTCCGGGAATGCGTTTTGCTGCTGGAGTTTTGGAGTGTCGTTTTCTCCGAAACAAGGATTTCATTCGCTCCAATTCAAGGATTCAAGGATTTCCGCGGAACGAAGCATGAATGAAAAAAATCGCTCTCGGTCTCCGGAGCCGGAGAGAGCGCTCTCTCACATGGAGTTCTCTCTCGCAAGAGAGCGAAGTTTCTCTCTCTCTCTCGTTTCGTGTTCGGGATTTTTCGGGTTGAAAGTACCGTATTTTTCCGTGTATAACGCGCACCTTTTCCCCAATTTTTTTAGCTCTAAAATCTGGGTGCGCGTTATACACGGAAAAATACGGTATATATGTTAAAATATGTAAATATGTTAAAACAGATCATCGAAAGCTAAAACCGGGGAAAGATTTAAGTTTTAAGATGTACAATGTTTAATAAACATAAACTCCATAAACATAATAATAATTAAATTAGATGTTTAATGACGATCGGAAATACATCGATCCGAAGCCTTGTTAAGGCCTTCTTTCTATTTTGAGGCGCCTAATTTAATGTGCGCTGTGCAGCAAATATCACTCAACAACGAACCGTTTGATATTTTAAGTAGGTTTCTAACTTTATGCATAAATTCAGCGACAGCGTGATGTGGATAATGTTTTGCGATAACAATTTGCAACCGAGTTCCCGGTTCCCAGCGATAGTCAGGTGGCGAAGATCAATTTCGAGACAACTTGGTGCTGGTGGTGCTTTGCAATTGTTCAAAGCGGCTCATGTAAATAACCAACAAAATGTAGCAAAGTAAGATCCTAATGGCTCGTAGCACCTCACCAATTCGTACAGTCGTTCGGTGTAAAGATTTGTGTTTGCGATGCCAAACTTAGTAACAGAATTGTACTACTTAAACATCGTAGTTTGAAAAGCCACATGCCACGTGGCGATGTTATTGTGGCTAGCCAGTGAACCCATTTCGTGGCCATGTTAAAATGGAAACGTTAATCGGAATTTGGCGCAAACTATACTTGGCGATAATTGCCATCTTACAGGAAAAACTTAGAATCAGCAACCAGAGGCAAATCAAAGGGACAAAGGGTCTTATTAGAGTCAAAACAGTGAAGAAAAGTTTTAATTGAACAAGGAGTCGGCGAGTTTACGAGGGAAGTCGATTCAAAGAGCGGTTGCACAAACTTTTGACCACATAATCTCCTGGAGCTCCCAAACTGTCGTAGATATCAAAACCTAACATTCGTCTCTTAGTGCATAATAAGATTCATCCTCACACCGCATCCCCGCACATCGCAATAAGTTCGCATCCTCACACCGATCAGGAAAACCGAAACACGAAATCCATATTCAAATTTTCAATTTTACCACTTTGCGCACAAAACAACAACTCTAACCTGCAAAAGTTGCCGGCTAACTCCAACGCAACACTAGGCTGTTCAATGAGTTCTTCGTCTCGATAAGAGAAACACCATTTTATGGTTTGAAAAACACTGTTTTATTCAGTACGGTCTCCCTGAACATACACGGGTTTCAACGAGACTCCAATTTATGAATTCCATAAATGTTGGCCATTTTCAAAATGTTCCTTCTTTTTCTGAACCGCAGAACTTTTAAAACAATCCAATTTAAACATCATCGCACGCACACACGCGAACGCACCGACGTGTGCCGACGTGTCGTTAACATGGTTTGGTGCAAACCAGTCAGGTTCAGGTTTGTCATCAGGTTTGAAGGTTCAAAGTGACGTTCAACACGGTTGGGATTCTCAGAGAAACAGCATACACTCTTTTTTTCTTAACTTCCAACCAACCTCTGCTGCGCGAACACCGTTAAAATAAATTCGAGCAAGAAGGAATATTTCGTATCTACAATAAAGAAATAAACAATAATAACGTCCGGTCGGACGTGACCGGAAGTGCAGGTGCGTTGTGTTTTGTTCAGTTTGTTTTCCTTTCGAGTCTCGGAGTGTTTGTTGGTGTGCTTCTATTGTTCCAGAGTGTGGTGGCGCCGAGCGACAGTACACGGTAAGGGCCCCCGGTATCCCGGTATCCTGAGTGTCGGAGTGGAGCGGATAGGTATTGCCGAGTTTCGTCGGGTCATTTTTGTGCTTCATTTGCAATTATGATTTTTCGCAACACTCCACTAGTGGTGTGCCGCGGCGTGGTCTTCGTTTTCGCACCGAAAGAGTAATCGTCCGAATTTGACAGTGCGCCCACACACGCTCAGAGTTCGCGGATCGCGGAGGCCAGGCGAATGAGTGTGCGAAAAATTGGCAAACACTCTTGGCCAACCTGTGCCCGGCTGTCGCGGGTTGTCGCCGTGTGCAAAGTGCTCGCGTATCCAATCCGCGTCATCTGGTGGCGATCTCCACCATCGAAGCATCGAATAGACACGACGACGACGACGGCGGCGGCGGCCTCAGCCTCCCTCGGCCAAGTCCAATGTTCACGGCCACACGGCCGGACGATGGTTCAAAACACACCACCAACACAGGCGAAGGAGAGCGGTGTGTGCTCAGGAGCCCCAAGCAACGGAGAGAGCGAGAGAGAGAGAGAGCGGGGCCACGGGTTAGCGCCAGGCGGAGGAGCCTGAATTGTGCATCGCCAGAGTGTGCAATTTAGACACGGCAGAGTGTGCGCGTGGCTGTGTTGGTCCTGCACGTGGGTCCACGGCCGCCAAGAGACACAAATGTCAACCTTTTCGTGGAACTAAACGCGTAGCAACAAGACGGAGCAGGAGGATTCTAGGGAACGTTTGCCCCGTGTGTTGCTCCTACCGGGAAACAAGCACTTGAAACGGTGTGGCATTGACGCGGCCGAGCCGACCGATAACCTCGTTGCACTGCACACGGCGCAGAACCGAGAAGCCGGGCCCGGGGCCATTGGCCGGGGTAAACAAGAGCCTCGGATCAGCTGACGTCGCGAGGCTTCCCGTGTACTCTGGAGGACCGTCCTAAGTAGGCCTTAAAATGCTGGCAGCATCCAAGCAACCATTGGCGGGGAAAACTTTTGCAACGATACATTGTACAGTGTTCTTGATTTGACACCTCCTTTTTTGCTTTTAGCGTCAACAGCCGAGCTCTCGGAGTGGGGTTGCCAAAAGTGCGGTCGTTTCTATCCGGCTCCCCGGTGCGTGCTGGTGTGCTGCAGTGTCCTTGGTGTGCGTGAAGTGCGCTGTCGAAAATCCATTCAACGGTTAAGTTTGTTGCCGAAGTCGGGGCGAGTGTACAGTGTTTTCGCCTGCTTTCCTGTTTGATCCTTCCCGGCAACGGAAGCCCCAGGAAGAAAAATAGCCAGTAAGAGTGCGTTTTAATAAGTGCATAGAAGAGCAAGAAAAAAAGAGGAAAAGTGCAACTAAAGAAATAGTTCGTTCGTAAGTGTGTCGAGTGTGATTAGCTTAGCAAAAATGTCGTCGAAAACCTACGGATTACGGAGCGGCAGGATCGCCATGCTGCTGTGCTGCACCGCGCTCCTCGTGACCGCGGCCGAGGGTGGCTCGGCGGTGCGCAATCATCGGGCGGCACGGGACGCTGCGAATGGTGGTGCAGGACGGCCCGACCGCGGCCCGAAGATATCCTGCGAGCGAGTCAACCACTTCTTCGCCTCCATCAATGTAACGGTCGGCGGAACAGGCCAAGGTTGGTGTTGCAAATACCCCCGCTTCAAACCGCCACAAAATGCTCCCCTGAGTGTATTTCATAATGTTTGCGCCCCGTTTGTAGTTGGTCCTGCTGCTACTTTCCCTGTTCCGGTGGTGGTGGCGGTGGGGTTCTTGACAGAGGCAAGCGAAGTGGCGTGTCGCCCTGTAATGATGCAGTGCGCTCCTGGCGTTTACGTTATTTTTTGCCCAACCCAAACGCCGTGGGGCCGGTCCTGTCTTGGAAGGATATCGGAAGGGTATCCGCGCAATGCACACAACCCCTTCAAAAGGGCGAGAGGCATAAAGGAACGGCCGTTTGCGGTTATGAGTCATGCCTTTTCCCGGGTCCTGGTACGAGAGCCAACACGTGCCACCCATTTCTTAGGCTCAGGCACCTTTACGTCAGATCGTCCTTCTGTGTGCCGCCTGCCTACGATGGGATTCCAGAACCCTGGGCCAGTGTCGCAGTAGACTCGTTTGTGACGCTTCCGTACATCAAATATTGAACCTGTCCCGACGACTGACAGAAACATAATTTAAATAATGCTTTACACCTGATTTCGCTACGGAGGACGTCTGGCCTTTTTTTAATTCGTTCCCCTTCTTTGGTCTTCCTGGGTCCGGGATTGGAACCGGCATGGTACGGGTTGCGGCCCACCAGCGACAGCGAGCGAAACGATCGCATGATAAGCTCTGGCCAAACGGTGTAGCAGCATTATTGATCATGATTGAAAATGTGTCGAATTTGCACATTTTGATCGATTGCGTGACAACAAATCTGACCAACAAAGAAGCGGGTGCGCGCAGCACGAAGACGAGCATGACGCCGCGGCCACCGTCGCCGGTGACGGTTTGCGTGTTGTTGGTGATTAAACCATAAAAAGGGACCCACCGCGGGTTGGCCTGGTTCTGTGGACCCTTTTCTTTTCGTTTTGTTTGGGTCTTTTCAACTCCCATGACAGTAGGAGAAGGGAAGAATGCCTGCGACATAGTTTTTGCGAACCCTTCTAGGACTTTTGGGGCGTCGGTCGACGACGAGTTTTGTTCGGCCGTTTTTTTTTCAAGCTACCGTTCCTTATAGTGCTTCTTCGTTCTCGGTTTGCGATGGGCCTTCCTTCGTGTTAAAGGTTTCTTTTAAAATTTGCCATTTCAAATGGCCACACTTTTCGCATTCGCATTACGAATTGAGCAAAAGTTGTCTAAATTGGATATTTCCTTCACGCCCCAAAATTCGCGCCAGTAGATTTTGTTGTGTGGATTGTTAAAAGTTTGTGGTTCGTCGATCGACGAACGATTCGTTCACGATAAGATAATAAACCCGGGGTTGTTATTCCGGTTTCCAGCCAGTGGCTCGTAATCGTATCCTGTACGGGGTGAGGTGGCTTATGATTATAGTTTATCGCCGAAGCTGGACCCACTCATATCGGTCGATTAGACGAACGCTGGGAGTATATGT
Source organism: Anopheles bellator (assembly GCF_943735745.2). Classification (NCBI taxonomy): domain Eukaryota; kingdom Metazoa; phylum Arthropoda; class Insecta; order Diptera; family Culicidae; genus Anopheles; species Anopheles bellator. Next base: position 37,224,532 of record NC_071285.1, read on the forward strand.
TCTGCAACTGGCCATTGATAAATCGTAACCGGAAACGTCGCCCTTCTAAATACAAGCCCATGTAGTCCTCTCCTCGATTGAATATAATCACACGCGTTACCACGCGTGTCACAAAGTTCAATTCCGAGAATACGTCCAAGAATGCTTGTTTTATTAAAAACTGTTTGCTTTACTTGGCTAATCCACGGACGAAGGGAAAGTTAGAATGTGCCAATCTGGGAGCCATCGGATCCGGAAGGTCCCGCTGACAGAGTACAACCCCCCGGCTAGTTTTGGTGAATCAATCCGGAATTGATTGGGAAAAACGTCGAACGCTTGAGGCTTTCAGGATCAGTGCGCACCGCTGCAAAAGGTACATGTATTGAACGGTTCCAACAACCCCCGCGGCAGGGTTCTTGGTGAATGAAGTTGTCTCTAGTGCGAGCATAGAAAGTGAACGGTTTTTTTGTGTCCTGGGTCACGGGCCACGATATGCTGAATGTCTCCTTGGTTTTCCTTGTGCCCTCTTCACAATGATCTCCGGGGATCTCCGGGGCGCCCCGGCCCCCCGTAACGTCCCCATAATCCTCGTTTGATTGTCAGAGGCTAAGTAAATTGTGCGACCTTTTTTTTCACTTGGCCGAAACGCCCGAGAAAAAACCATTCCCTTTTTTAGTTGAGTCACATTTTCCACATTCCGTGTTCCATTCTTTTCCCGTTTCCCGTAGCCGGGATGTGCAGTCGAGATGCTTAATCGAACCCTCGGACCCTCGGCCCGGCCGAAGGAGGCTGACGAAAGGGCCGTTCTTTTCCCATTATTGGGCCGTAAAGAGAGCCTGCCGCCAGGCCGTGCCCGGCGTACAAGATTTTTGGGCCCCTGGTGGGCTACCTGGGCTGCTGAGCCTTGCACGGGCCGGCAGCTCCGGAGCCACCGGAGGGTCCTTTGTTGACCGTTTGTTGCCTGTGCCTCACGCATTGATTGGGAAGCCAGGGTTCGGTTCGGGCTTTCCGCATTAAATACACTTGTTTTCGGTAGATATAATGGTAATAAAAGGCACCACGGAAAGGATTTCTCACTCCGCTCCGGGATTCGTCTTTTTATGTTATGCGTTTATGATGGAAGGAGTTCACCTCTTTGTTTACCGAATACCCGAGACCATTTTACTTTAGGCCCCGGGTTATGGTGTGGCGCAAGCAAAGCATGTTTTCCGAGGTAAATACAAAAGTCAACATGCTTTGTTTATAGTTTGCCTTAGGATGTTACGGAGAAAGAATGCATTGGGCGTTATGATGTTTATATTAGTGGTTAGCATTGCCCTTCATAATCCTATTTCCATCAGCGCAATCATGAGTGCCAAGAACGGATTCATTAACTTGAGAGCCAGTTTACTTGGCCAGCAGAGTTTGCGTCATTTGCCAACTTTTGCCCAAGATGATGGACCTTGCCCAAGTTTTCATTTCTGGCGCGGAACATCGATCGGGTCGGATCGGTTCTTGATTGATACACAGACTAAGGTCGACTACTAGGCCAGAAAGCAGTTTCCCATCGGTTCGTCGGGCGCAATCTGGGTGGGGGCTTCAAGATTCTCAAAAAGCCTAGCCTAGACTGGTCGATTGTACCGTTTTAATGACAGCATTTCGGGACCAGCAGCACCGGGAACTCGTGGCTTCTCTGGGAGCATCATCATCGGAGTTGTTGATGCCTGTTCGCCGGACAGCGTCTTGGAGTTGTGGAGATGACTGAGGCTGAGGTCCAGGTTGCCAGGTTGGTCGTGCCGCTCGTTCAGGACGACTTACACACGCTGCTGGACCTCCTGGGGTGGGCTGTTTGCTTCAGTTTCCCGTTCTCCGTGCGCCCTGCGCGTTTCGAGACGGTTAGTCAACAGAGCCACGGTGCGCCCAACGTTGCTTACCTTGGAATTACCTTGCCCTCTCCGTCACACACCTCTCCGTGGCCTCCCGCATCCGCGGGGTGTGTGCCCCGAGGTGAACGGGAAATAGAGCAATAAAAATTGATTTTATGGCATTTTCGAGAGCCAAAGGAATGTGTCCGACTGATGCTGGTACTGGCCGCCCGGGTCCTGGGAGACACTGTCTTAACTGGGTTGACTTTTAGCTTTGTTTTCTTTGTTTTTCTTTCTCCTCGGCTGTTTCTTCGCCGTTGATCTCTGTGTCCTAGCGGCAGCAGCGCTATACTTGAAAGCGTATCCGTTTGTCACCGGCAAATGTGTCCGTTGGGAGATGCTCTATTGTTTCGCGACGTTCCCCAGGACGAGTTCAAGTAAATACTTTTTACGTATCAAACGTATGGTAGTGTGTGTTTCGAAAGGTTCATAATTATCCGAACCTTGTTCGGGAAAGAATTTTTTTTTAATCGGGAACTCTGCTCTGAAATGTGTTCCGATAAAATCGATGGAAAAACGAAACAACTTCGTGTGCTGGCCACATATTGAAGTGTTCGATTTGGCTTCGGAAAACTTTGTCCAATTTTCTCCCGCTGGGAACGGTACGGTACTAGAAGTTTTGATTGCCTCGATGCTGTGAATTTAATTGAAATTTGTGTACCTTGCGGCGTTTGTATGTAACTCGTCCTTGTGACCAACGTCCGATCGAGGTGTCCTTTTTTGCTAGTTTTCCCTCATTTTTTGTTGCTTTGTTGTTGCTAAATAACCATTGTGCACCAGCAGATACCCCTGATGACACCGTAAGTGATACGCGTTCGGATGGGGGCGAAACTTTCTTGTGTCAATTAGTTTCGCTTCAACGGTTCCAGTTTGATGAAGTTCTCGGAAACGCACTCTCCTCCCTTCGCGCGTAATTGCCACCGGCCCTTTCGGTGAGCGACAAATTTTAGCTTCCTCTTGCACTACGCACGCCACGAGAAGGGCTTCTCGTGCAGCATAACGTAAACAGTGCGGGAACCCCTTCATAGTCACTTCCGGTGATGGATATGCTTCGCATCGAGCGCGAACGTTGTTTATTTGCTCACAGTCCCATAATAAACAGTCCCGGGGAAAGGACGCAACTCTCGGCCGCCCTGCGTCCCCCGGGGCGATGAATCATCGTGCGTAGCATAACCGCAAAACCTTCCCCGTTCCCGAGACCGGGTGTCCCCGTTTCGGGGCTGAAGTACCCGGCACACCAGATGCATTTTATTAACGGCGGTCGCATGTAATGTGCCTTTGCACCGATGACGACGGTGTCATCGACTTCGGGCATTTGGGCGACCGGTTTGCGGTTTAGCTGCTGCTGCTGGCCGTTTCGTTTGGAGACTTCCGGTTTGTCCGGATCAAATCGCCAACGCGAGGTCATGTGACATGTCGCGAAATTGTGGTTCGTTAATTTCACTCATTCGTCGGCTGCATATAATCTTCCAGTTTTTGTAGGGCTGTGGCCGCAGACCCGTTCGCTGGTGATGGTGCAATGGTGTACACCTCTTGGGGCGCTAAAAATACGCGCCGAAGACACCCTGGTCCCTAATCTGGTGGGCGCGATAAAAAACCCGGGCCTAGAAACGGGTTCGGCGCCATCGCTATCGCTATGTTTGCCATTGCCCGTCACCGTCGTCGTAGGCGCGTATGTTTGTAAACATTCGGGTGGCCATTCGGGAACCCCTGCGCGTCAAAAGTGACAGCTGCCGGATCTTTTTCTTTTTCGGTGCAACGGAAGTAGTTCAATATCGCGCAGTCGAGGGCCGATTGTTGGCTACGTTTTTATTCGGCCATCGGATGTCGGACGCCGGCTTGTCTTCGGGCACTGATGGCAAACCCTTGGCGCACTGGCGAATCACGTCCGCGAGCATTATCGGGGCGCAGCTGATAGTGACAGTGTCGAGATGGACGTGTTTGTTTACACGGGAAGGAAGTCCCCACTCCGGGCGAAGCCAAGGGAAAGAAATGTGTGTCGGGTGCAGAAAAAACAGCAAACAGATCACTCCTGAGACTCCTGCAGTTGATAAGAGACCGAACGGTCGCGATACGGAGTGCAGTTCGATGTAGCACTTGTCCTAGGTCGTCACGATCTCGCTGGCTTGGATCGGGTGTCGTTGGTGCACCTGTCCAGACATTCTTGACATTCGTGGCAGGTTGAGTCGTTGAAAGTTCACGGTCCCACCTGCATGGGCGGGTTGAATCGCTGAATTTCCATCATAAATCCCGAAGCAGCACACTCTAACTGACTACCAGCCATCGGTTTGTGGTTTTATACCACCACCAAGGGGCCCCGGAACATGGGTCAGGAATATTGCGGGCCATATTTTCTTCGAGTCCGCGGAGTGGTTGAGTAAAATGCACGGTAAAATTTCCATTTTCCGCGAAACAGAACCTCTTGCTGGCTCTTTGTTCGATGCTCCATGCTTGGTCGCACTCCACCCTTCTGATAGGCGGCCACTACTCTGCCCACGGCAACGCGCATTCCTAGCTAAGGTCAATCGTGGCGAACTATTTTTATCTATTTACGAGCGGGGCAAGTATAAACATTTATGATCCCATTTTTTATGCTACCATCCCACCAAGACCACCTTCACACAGGACCGGACGCCCGTGCTCCAAGATTGGACGAAGCGAAACGGATGTGCTCTCGCTATCGCTGCGGCGGATACTCCAGGCACCGACATTAGAGCGGCAGGAAAAGGCTGCGCCATTTTCGCCCTCGGGATACTCTATTTTTTATAGAATCTTGATAGATTGTTTAGTCGGAACTTTGCAAACGTTTGCCCTGCTGTGAAGTGGGTGTCGGGTGCGGGAGATAATTGACAAACCGAGTATATGTGAACCACTCACCGACGGTTGGTACTCGCCAATGTTGAAATTATTTATCGGAACCCCCCGCGGGCGAACCTTTGCGGAGAGACTCGGCGAGCGGCATAATTTTGCATCCCCACGGTCCCGTCCAGGCGGGGGTTGCAGGTGGGTTTTTGGGTGATTGAAAATTCCAAAATATTTCCGCGCGTCTGGTTTATCGATCGACGCGCGTTTCGCGGTGCTAATGGAAAATCCATCTGCCGACCCGGCGGCGTCCTCTCTCCGGTCCAGTCAGCTACTGGGCATTTTCCATTAATGGAAACGAGATGTGTATAAATTGCGCAATTCATTAGCCCGGCGGTTTCATCGGTAGCGTGTGAATTTCGTGCCACTCTGGCCACGCTTTGCTCCGGTTGCGATCCTCGGGTTATGATAGCGTTTCAAGTATTTTCCGTAGTCCAGGGTCCGTCCCGGGATCGGTCGCTCATTAATTCAATTCAAGAATCCGGGAGCGCTATTTTTGGCAATGGGTTTTTCTTTAAATACACCCTGTTTTTGCGAGGCAATGGAGCGCCCCCCGCCGGGAGAGCATTAATGTACATTTTCCACACTGCCGTTGGCGCTAGGTTTGATCAGCAATTTTCATCAAACGCAATTCACGCCTCTTTCGCTCATCGATTGGGGGGGCGCTGAATCAAACAAAGCATAAAGGCAAGGATCGTTTCCAGCCGGCTGTCGGGTATGCAAAATCCACAGTTTGTGGTCAAGTTTTAATGAACTGCCGTGCTGTCGACGCCCTGCCAGCTGGAACTCGCCAACCGGCGGTCAGGTTCATCGAGTGCCGGTGATGGGCTCCGTCGGTACATCTTGAACTCCAACCGCCACCCGACGCCGGCAGCATCAAGTGGTGGTCGTCGGCCAAAAATAGATGGTGGGCCTTCTTTTCCCAACACCATCGTTTCCGGTAACGTCCGGTACGAGAACGAAGTGTGAAAACAGATTTTATAGCGCACGCGAAGGTCCCAAGGCTATGGTATGGCGTTTTGCGCAACAGAGTGGAGCAATTGGTAGGAACATGCGTTCCGAAACCTCACCAAAACACTGCATGACGTAGCTCTTCGATGCGTGTACTTTTAGGGGGGGCTGCACAGCTCGATGATCCAATCGGCTATTGGTCGAAAGTTCCCAGAAATTCTGGTTCGTTTAAAAATTTGGACGTTGCCTTTGGTGTTTGCTTGCGTTTGTTGAATGTTTGCAAAACAATTCCAATGGGCGCAGCAATGCAAAGGATCTTTCGTGGGATTTTGTCCCATTTCGCCCAACCCTAATTGTGGCCGTTCGTTGAGCCAGTTTGTTGTGCCACGTAGCGGCCTGTCGTTTGTATATTTTCTCACTTCAAACCCCCTTCGCCGTCATCATTGATCGCGCGAAACAGCGAAAAATTTGGCCTTCGGAACCGAATGCCGAGCGAGAGAGAGAGAGAGAGAGAGAGAGAGAGAGAGAGAGAGAGAGCGCGTCAAAATTAAAACATTGTATGATTGAATTTATGTTCACCATGGTCGCCGTTCGCGTTACTTTTTATGTCCGCCGGGTGCCGACCGCGCCCGGCATTAATATGTTTCGCTGCTCGTGTCGTGATTGCGAAACCATTAAAGAGCGGCGGGCGGCGACTCGAGGAGAGTCAGCTCTCGAGAGGGCCAACCGGGTTTGGCTGTGGCGGTTAATTTGTTTCCTTCCTTTGGGCCGGACTTCTTCTGCTAATTTCGAGCCACACAAACTCCTCCAGTCATTCGACTCCGCCGTGAACTGCGTAACGTTTGGTTTCGGAAAGTCGAAAAGGTGATGATAAAATATAAACATCTCATCAACTGCCGCCTTTTTCGTTCAGGCGTTGGTGGTGCACTACACCATGTTTGGGTGCATCATCTTAATTCCGGGCGTCCTTCTCGCTCGCGGTGGCATGGCGGGCATTTAAATTTCGCGGAAAAAATCCAAAACACAAAATTGGTCAATATATTTCACGGACGGTGCCCTCTCTCCTCAGTCCGGTGTACACCGGTCACCGGTAAAATGTTCCGTTCGGTTTTTGCACACATTTCAACACTCGAACGATTTGCTTTAAACGATACGCTGGAGAGATCGCGGAAAAGAAAAAAAGTCACCATAATCGGGTGGCCCAAACGGCCCTGGCGACGAGTGGTTTCGGTTGTATCTTTTTATAAAAATGAAAAAAAAAATCGCCGCAAAATACCGCCAACATTGACGAGTTCCAAAAATGGCTCCGAAACCCAGCCGGATAGCCCGGGCATCGGATTTGCATTAATGATGCGCGAATGCAGAGCGGCGCGCGGAACGTTTCTGATCCGGTTTTGTTTTTTTGCCGGGTGGATGTCGAACTTTTCCCCACCCATCGAGGGCACAGGTCCAGAGCCATTTCCCCGGGAACCGGGAATCTCCCGGTCGATCGTCGGATTTTGGAGCCCGATTTGGGTGAGAGAAGCCATTCAAGCTCACTGGTGGCACCGGTTTATGGCGCAATGTATGCAGAGTTGTTGGAATTTATTTGAACGCACGATTTACGAACGCAAAGTGATGGGTGTGAGCGAGCGAAGAAAAGAGACAGAGAGAGAAAGAGAGAGAGAGAGAGTACGATCCTAGTGCGGTGTTGGAACCTGATATTCCGTTCTGAACATCAAGTACCGATTTCCAAAGGTCCTGCACGGGACCAAGTCAACACAATCTGCATGCAGCTCGGTGGCTCTCTCGTGTCCCGAGGTCAGAAGGTCCCGGGACGCGAAAATAGACGAATGAATGCAATTTCGAGCCCAGGGTTCGATTTCGCCTCTACTGCACGCGAGGATGACACTTGGGCGACACTACATATCGTCCACAGGCCCGACGAGAGGACATACGATGCTCTGCTATTTAGCAAGCGCCCCGAGAGCATCGCTATCGCGGTCCTGCCGACCACCCTGAGGTGCTTGGCTATTGACGGCCTTTGAGGACCCTCCCGATGAGCGGGGAATCTAATCAATTGGGTTTCGTGTCCCGCGTGTAGGGTGTTTGATGTCCACCGCCCCGACGCAGCCCGTCCTGTTTGTGATATGCTTCGCTGATGAAGTCGCTTGGTTTCGAAGGACGCCATCACCCGGTATTTGGTTGCACAGCAAGACAAACCGGCGCGCCGGGTCAGGCACGTCTCACAGTTTCCAGGAATGGCTCGGGTGAAAAGTCAAGTCTTGGGGAGCTTACAGGGCACGTGTAGCATTTTCTAATTCGCGGTACTTTGGAAATAAAATTGTTTTTCGCCCGCTTTGCTATCTATTGTTATCTTACAATTGTGATATGTTTAGACGGTACGCTGCGCCGACTTAAAAACGACGTCAGGACAATCAAACATTGAAACACTTTGTGTTAAATTATGTGTAGTGCGTGTAGTGCATGGCGTGTGATTGTTTTTATCGAAACAATTCGTGACGTTCGTTGCATCCGATGATATTCCAATTGTTCCGCCAGTCGACCGAAACTCTCTGTCAGATACTCACCAGGCTTTTTTCACACCAAAACACATGCACACGCACGGTGGGACACGCTTTGTCGTAACGTTTCACGGCTGGTTAGCACCGCGGCCAAAGTAACCTAATAAATGCTAATAAACGCGAGGCGCAAAATGGAAACATTTACACTCGGACACAAATCGGACACGCGATGGCTGGCGTGCGTGGAGAGCAACATTGGCGTTGCCCAATGAGCCAGAGCGTGCGATTCCACGCCACTTCCGGTTGTCTGGTACCACCAGGACCGGATTCGCCACCGCGGGAAACAACGTGTAGTTCCGGAAAATTCCCAGGCTGGCATATGCCTTGGCTCGGCTCAATCAGGGCCTTTTTCGACAGCTCCTTTATTGTGGCGTGATGGCAGCACCGAGAAGGAATGGCCAGCGGGCCATTAGAACATATAACAGCCGCCGGTTCATAGACCTCGCGTCATCTTGGGGTGTGCTTGGGTCGGACGATGTGCGGACCATCTTCGGATGCGCGGACCACGGAAGGCACACCAATTAGTCCTTCTATCAACGTCAATATGCGCTGTCAACATAGAACATGGAGGCGATGCTGTTGCTACTCTGTCTGTCCCCGATTTTATTTTTCTTTAATATATTTTGTTGCGCGTCGAGCGTCATCTTTGTACGCAACGAAAACGCAAATTCCTGCCCCACGACGACACGCCGTGGTTGGGGTGATAAGTGGGCGAGTTGGGAGCCGACATGATGATTTGTGTCTCCGGTCACGCTCTGCTGGCGCTCCTGACATACCAGGAGGATGTGTCCCAGCCAGCCAGCCAGCCAGTCAGCGCCGCGGTTGGTGAAAAATTAGCTGTCGCTGTTTAAAAAAAAAACACACAAAACGGTCTTTCCGGCGACCCTCGTGGTGGAAAACCGCAACCCCAAGCAAGGTTTTCGCCCAAAAAGTGGCGGAAAATTGATATTCAGCCAGCCGTTTGACACGGGCTTTTAATCGATATTTGGTCGCCGGGGTGGCGGTCATAATTTTTCAACCACCGAGAGTTCTTGGAAAATGGAGAGCCACATCTCAGTGGCAGCTAATTGGAAAATTGTTATCGATTGTCCCGCTTCCAGTGCAAATCCAAAAGATTATCCTCAATCGGTTGGGAGCAAATTGAAGTGTTTCGTGTTATTTACAGCGTCGTTCCAATTGTTGGTGCTGTCATTTTCATACCTCGTTAAAGTATATTTATTTCATTTGAATAAAATATTGCAACCAACCGGTCATCATCATCGTCGGCTCATGTTCAACGGCGAACGACCCTCTACTCCGACGGGGAACATGCACCGAAAATGTCCGCCAGGATTTAGTGTTTTTTCTTTAGCTAAACGTAGCCTCACCGAGCTGTGCGCGTTTAGCCGCAAGACGGGCACAACAAATGGGCGAATAATTAACGGGACGCAAACGTCAAAATAACACCTCCCACGGAATGCCCCCCCCGTGGATGGTTTTAATGTGGGGTGCTGTCGAAAAAGAGAAACAACAACCGCTCCTTCGCTCGCCAAAAAGATAGCGGCGAAACGTTACACGCGTTACACGGAGCCAACGCCAACATGGTCTTCGCTGGCGGCTCGTTATCTTCCGCTTCGGATTGGATAAAAATAAACAATCGGCTTGGTGGTGGTGTGGCGCGCAATCGATGTGAATATGTGTGGTGTGGTTGCATCACAATCCATGTTTACCACGCGTGTTCTGTGGCAGGCATACAAAAAAAGGGCCGAACAAAATCGGTGGATGGGAAAATTTGTTTTTCCTTCCAATTGGATTCCAATCCGGCGGCAGGATGACATTCGGATGGTTCTTGTGTCACACGGAGCACCGCGTTGGCACCGAGCATTTCCCAGCGCATCGGTCTCACTTACCTCCCGATCACACGGCACGGCCCCTGATCGTCGATTGAGATACGGAGATGCCGTCTCTTGTGTTGTTTTAGTTTCTTGTTACGTACCAACACACACACCGCGTCCATTATGCTGCACGCGACACGGTATGCGAACAGTGTCACAGCGTTGATTTGTTTGGACCGTCGTTGCCGCATGTAAGTACCCCAACTACCAAACAAACATTAGAAGGCATCGTCAGGAGGGGGACCGTTCATGTGCGTAAACCACCCGCAGATGATGTAATTGATCGGCCGCCGCTTTGAAGGTCGAAAGTGTGTTCAAGGATGTGGTGAACTCTTGTGACCCGCGATCTCCTACGGTACAACCATCGAATGGTGTGAAGTCGACCGCACCGGGCAAATGTGCGAATCGAGCCACCAAGGTCACACAATTACAGCACTGGTTTCTTTTTTTTTATTTTAGTAGAAAGAACCGAGTCTTATTAAATTTACTTGATAGTTAACTTAATCTAATTTAACAAGATTAACATACGAAACATGTGGCGTTTCCTTCCCTGCAGGACCCGGGGCTTATCCCGGTTTAACTCGATTGTAAGATGTTGACGATGCATCGGGTGTGTCGGTTGATGTATTATTGTTGTTGTCGGGTTTGATTCGTTGTTTTTTATTTTTAGTGTAAGATTGCTGAATGTGGATATTTTTGTTGCCAATAGGTCTAATACTATGAAATCGGATTTTTTTCAGAGAAATCAAATGTTTCTTACATTGAAATGAAAATTTCTATTTTATTTAAAATATTTGCCATCGCTAGATACACATTTCTTTTATCTCTCTGCTAAAATATCTCTGCTCTGCTGCTCTCTGGATTCCCGGTCGAAAGAATTTTTCGGTTTTTGAAGCAAACCAATCAACCACCAATCTCATCAAAGATAAGTTGTAAACTACATTGCTTTTTTTTCGATCTGAAGTCATTTGCCTTATGTCAAAACAAGATAATGTTGCCAAAAGAGCATAATTGGGAAGATCAAATTGACAGCTAGAGCCCAGTTTTACACAATCCGATTTTATAGTATATCTAGATAAGGCTGTTCACGGCGAGGACATTGTTCCCGGCGTAGCCAGTGTATATAGTTCAGTGGCTAGAGGTTCTATCAGTAAAAAGTAAGCAAGTTTAGTGCATTAGTGTTTTAAAGGGCAAGGAAATATGGACCAAAACAACATTAATGTTACGTGGCTAAAGAAACTAAACGTTTCAATTAAATATACACATCAAACAGAGTGGGTGAAAGGATACGAAAAAAAGGGGAAAGGACATGAAGGTTACGGACAATTTAATTCTGACATGCAAAGCTATAGAGCCCCCAAGATGTCGCGCACGGGAATCCCTACCGGTCTTCCCAGGGCTTGTAGACCACTGGTTAATGTGGATCGAATCCCCCGGTCCGGTCTGCTGCCCGCTGCCTCGCACCCGTCAGGGTGCCCACAAGATAAACCATCTACTTTAAACATGCTAATTTCACAGCTTTTAACCTAATTTACAACGACTACTTCGGATCGTACCGTGGAGTGAGAGTCCCTGCGATCTCGTCGGACCACTCTCCTGCGTCACTGGGCTGGGCGGAACGTGGGTCAAAGTGGGCCGTCAGAAAGCGGCCGAGGTCTCGAGAGACAGAGAGATAAGGGGAGCACAGTCTTGGAAAGAGTGTTCGTTTGATTAGAAAACTATGTCTCGTGACGCCAGCCGCACGTGCTTGGGCTTGGGAAATTTTCTCACATTTGCATTACAGATGTAATGTATCGGGACCGGAGCGTCGGCCGTCGCTGCCATTCCTTCGGCCGGCCGGCAAGGAAAGCGATAAGAAAGCAATCAACACGAAAGCGCCCAGCCGGGCCCGTCCCGATATTAGCGACGCCTTTCGCCTTTTTAAGTAATTGCGCAATCTCTCGACGCAGAAGCAGCAGTTGATTAACACGCACGCACGGTGAATGGCGAGCATAGGAAAAGAAGCTACTGTCACGACACTGCGCAAACGGCGCAAACGCGCGTTCAATACTGGAAACTAGAACGGGCCGTGGCCATCTGTGCGGTGAGCACTGGAACCGGTTTTCGCGAGATTGCGGAAAGTGCCATTTAAGGAGATTCCAGCAGCAGCGGGCAGCAGCTGGTCACCGTTCCGTCCGCGGTCCGCGAGACCTGTACGAAGGGGAGTTTTGCAGGTTCTGGTAGCTCAGTTCTACGCTCTCTACAATGGCATTTATCGATTCGACCGCTGCCGCTGTCATGCGGTTGTCACGGATGGACATGACGGCCCATCCGTGACCGTGTTCGGGGGGCTCGAGGCAAGGTGTGTCGCAGAGTGGGCTTGTGTTGTGTTTCTTCTTATGTTTTTTTTTATTCCCCGAGTTGTATCAAACAATCTGGGTGCGTTCACGAGTCGCTGTCTGTCGCCCTCCTGGCTGCGCAATCTCGCCAGCTGGCCGCTGATGCTGGCAGGGCACACGGAAACTTGTTATCTTCATCGATTCTTGTCAGCGTGGCTGATAGAGCCACACCAAATGCGTGCGTTGCGCGTGTGTAACTATTCCGTTTCCCATCCATAACCTCACGTAATATCCGCTGCTCGACTTGCGGGACACTGGGACAAAAAGGGCAACCAAATCTAGGCCAGAGCGAAGAAAGCTGGGGAGTCTCGTGCTGGCCGCACTCGCAGCGTGAGACTTGCTGACGACGAGCGGTTTACGCGCGCTAAATTTATGCTCCCCGAGCCAGACCTTCGGGGGCCACCAATCAGCGCCCACGAGGGAAGCCTCGTCCGTCTTGGCGAGTGACACGGGACGGGGACCGATTTCGGGAGGGCGCCCTCCAGCCCATGAGAGAGCTATGCTTATGCTGCCCCCTCTGAAGCCATTTTTATTTCTCTCTTTTTCTTCGTGGCCCCCGTCCCCAGTGGGTGTTGGTCTCCGGAAGTGGGTGGAATTTGGCTCCGTATGTGTGTCGGAACATCATAAGCCTAATTTCCATGCTTTTCGCATTTCTACCGCCGTGGGCGGCCAATCTTATTTGTTCGGGGGCCGCCGCCGCAGTGTGCGCAATTTGGTGGGTGCCTCCCAAACAGTGGAACTCCATAAAAAAGAAAAACATTTGCTCACACTGGTCTCCTCGCGATTTTTCCACCCGAACGCCGCGGCCACTGTGACCTTTCGTCGACGAGGTTCCCGGGGAGTAGTCCCCGAAGGGGCCCCAACTCCAGGACCGTGGGTCCGGGTTTGATTTACCAAAAATCACCGGAAAGCATTACGCTGCGAGGATGCGCCATTTGCGGGACACTTAATATCCTTGGGCCTCCGTTCGCTGCTCCGAATGTGGGCTCCGACATTTTATTGCGCTTTTGCTCAGAAAAGCCGGCACCGGATTTGGGTGTACGACCGGTGTTTCACGTTCAGTTTTCGGGATTACGGCACGCCCAACAGTATCCGTCACCGACGGGAATGGGAGTCATATTTCCGTTTTCCGGAACGCTCGGCCTCCGGGTCGCGGGCGGCTTCTGCAAAGTGGGAAGCCCCATCCACGGTAGGTGTCATAAGAACGTTTAAATTGTTTGCGATCAGCTTTACGGGCTCCGGATTCCGTTACGCCGCTTTCTGTGTGTCCTTTCGAGGAAGAAGGCGGCTTGCGACATTCGATCCGCTCCGGTAGCGTACTTCAAAGATTATCACCAAAGTAACACCTTGCTGGCCAACCGATTCCCGGGCCTACTTAAGCGCGGCTTAACGATGGCTCAAAAGTAATTTAGCGTTCGAATATATTTTGAGTCCTTGCTTCTGTTACAGAAAACCTTGACGGTTTCGCCATTGCTTTGACAGTGTATTAACCTACCACACTTAGGACCTTGCCAGCGGCGACGGAGGCACAAACAAAATATGTTATTTGCAATCAGAGCAGAGCGATAAAAGTTTCGCACATTCACTTGAGCCACCTCTCCCCGAGGGTGCTGCAATCCCCAATACCCCGAGGTTCGAGGTCCGACTCGGGGGCCGCCAAAGAGTTATGCTATGCCGTCAAATCGTTACTAGAATTTGTAATCAGAAGGCAACGTCCGGACCCCCGGGTCCCGCAGCCAGATGGGACAGCGGGAAACACAAGTTACGTGCTCACAAACTCACGACACTGTTCTGCATATTTTCCATAGCCCTCGGCCGCTCGGCATGTCCTTGCGCCTAGACGGCCGAAGAGTGATAATGATATTGAACAAACTTTTGCGCTCTTTTTCTTTACAAAAAAGGGGGGAAAAACAATCTGAACGTTACATGTTGGCGAGCACTGCATTACACCATTTGCCTCTCGCGGGACCATGTGGTGCACCGTTTTGCCGAGCAGTGTAAGGTTTTTGGCATGTAGAATCGGCTGGCAGCGTAATGATGGCGTGCAGGTCGTTAGGTTTGGTGCAATGATTTGCACACCATCATCAGGGGGTGCAAATTTGGCCGCACCGAATGTCAAGTGTCAGCAGCTACCCGGTTGAAGGTGAAGGTTAAGCTTTTCCCGCCCGGTAACTGGGGGATGTAATTTGGCAAAGTTTCCGAGCAACGGGAAACAAAATGTGACAGGACGCGAAGCAGCTATTCCAATGATTCAAAGTCGGAAAAAGCTCAGATTGTCAGCAACTAGCCTCCAATGCCGTAGCTAACCTTGAGCTGCCCAAAGGACGAATCAATGTGCCCAGTTTTGCCCATTTGGCGCAGCCAGCAGCTGGGTGACCGTTATTGGAGAAGTGTGTCTCCTCACGAAATCTGACGATACTTTCTCTCACACATATCTCTCTCTCTCTCTCTCAGACACACACCCTCTCGTTCTGTGTGGTGAACAATAATTTACAAAGTTGGCAAAAGTTTTCTCCGTTCGGTCGGACTTCGCTTCGGTTGTTTTCTCTCCACTTGAGCCCGGGACGCATAGAAATCCTGGGTGCCCCCGGGGAGCGTTAGAGAGGCCTGTGAAGTGTGGCTACATTCGGTCCGTTTGTCTTCTGTCCAAGTGCTGTGTCGCACGCAAACACCGCGTCGCGAAAGGAAACATGCTACGGGGAGGCGCCACATCGAATCCATGCCGAATCATCATCGGCATCACCCACCCGGTTTCTTGGTGGGAGAGAGAGAAAGTTTAGTGACCGAATTCGAGCGAATGCTCAAGTGCAGAAGAAAAAAAACATGGACACACACTCACGAACAGGGAACAACTGTCCGGTACATTGCCCTGCGTTGTTTGACCTTTAAACGAGCGCCAATCCGCATCATTAAAGGCTTGTAGGCCGCCAAGAAAACATCACCACCGAAGTCCACCCCGGGGTATTTATGGGCATTCGGGCCGAGCGCCGAGTAAACTTCTCGTTATGCATCATTAATGCTGCTGATAAGACGCACAGACACATCACGCCTCGGGAATGCGTGAAAAAATCGCTGCCCATCGCAAACGCTAATCGGCGAGTTTTGGGCCGCCAAACGTTGACTAATAGTACGATTAACTTTAATCAGCAAATTATGAAAATGAACCTTCCGGCCGAGCGAGTGAGGACGTGGCAAATTGGTTGCTGGAAAGTAATGTAAATTTTCTAAGCTCCTAGGCCCATTGACTTGGCACATCATTTTATAATCAGCGATCTATTAACGTTCTATCGACAGCAAGCGGCGCCCGGGGCTCCGGGCTCGTCGCAATGTCCCAATCAATTCCATGTGGTTCGAAGGCCGAGCCGAAGACCTGGTCGAAGAGGCGAACTGGTCTGGTGGTGGTGGAGCTGGCGCATGTTTGCTCCACCCTTTTCAACTTTTCTCCACCAGCCACACACCGTGGTGTGGTGTCGGTTGGACTTTGTGTGACTTTCAAAAGGCGCTTGCGGCTCTAGTTTTCTTTGCTCTCCCAGTAGTCACCCCGACTGACCAGCAGCCGGTCGGTCGGCCGAGCAAACTGGGCAGGGTCGGAGTTTTAAACGCAATTTCCCGTACCTCCTCCGTGTGTTGGTCGAGACGGCCGAAGCCTTTAGGGGGTCCTAAAGGTGACTTCTGCACCGGGCCGGGTTTTGTCGTACGGAAAACGACGGCACACTTTCTTCCGGTCAGCCCGCATAAAGTCGTTGGACGTTAAACTGCAGATAGCCACACATGGGAGAGAAGAAAGCAATACGTGCAATGTTTTTCCTGGGACGTGATCTAGGAAAATCCGACCAATTCCCGTTATCGGTGAAATTGTCTAGACGGCAGAAAGCCATTTGTGGTGGGGGACCAGGATAAAGCGGGTAAGCCTTAGCTGCCTCCGTAACTAGTTGATCTTGCACACGGTCGTTGTTTTAAGGATTATCATTGGGAGCAGTATTGGAAATTGGTTGTTTTTCTTTCTGGATCCCCCGGCATACGGTTGAACAGATTTTAAGATTACTGTTGCCGCCACCTGAACTTTGGAAATGAATGGGGATCTTATTGGAAACTGGCTAGGGATGTATTCCAACCCATTAGATTCAGCGTGAGCTTTAGATCGAATGTGTTCGCATATAAAGAGTATTATTAGGTAACCCTGAACGGAAGCTACTTTACCAGCTTCCTGTTTCCCATTATTGAAAGACGTTTTAAATATGCACATAATTAATTTCGTTTGTTGTTTCTTTTCAGGTAATCCACTTCAGAACGATTTGTACTCTCTCAGGAAAACCCATCACGAAGCAGATCACTAAGTAAGAGTATCTCACGCTAGAAACAGCTAGTGGTCTAATTGAAGATGTCTGCCACCAACACACTGCCTACATCACTGGACCGGTTACACACTCCGTTCGAATGGTTTCATCAATTTTCCATTCGAATGCCACTTCCCGTTTGTCCGTTCGAATCACGGATGGAACCTTGCTCTGCAGCCTGTGCCGGGCAAGTACAAGTAAAGGCATGCTGTCGACCACACCGTCGATCAGCTCCCATCGTTGCTCCCCCCGGATTGGGAGCGGTTTGGGTTGATCAATTATTAAATTTCTAATCAAATCAATCCCTCCGGCTACCGGTGGTGCCACTTCCGACACCAACAGGACGGAAGGACGATGGGTTCCGGAGTGGATGATTTTATGTGAACCCGGGGCAGATGTGCTTCCTGACCGGCCTACGCTCACTTATTGAGCCGCCCTTTCTGAGGGTCCGAAAAATAGTTTATGGAACCACTGGTCACTTTGGCTTAAGTACGGTCGGCTCGGTCGACTGTGCTAAGCGTTATTATCGGCCCAAATCGACTGCTTTGGTCTCGACGGGAGCGGAGGACTTGCGTTCGTTTTCTTCTAACCTCGAAGCAAAGTTCGCATCAAGCATTAGCGTTCTTTTGGTGTGTACACCATTCGTGATGTCTTAATGCAGAGCGATACGCGAATTTTCTTTACCATCTTTGTGCAGTTCTGGAGTCGCTCCAAATGCTACACCGCCGGGTGGTCTGCTGCAGTTCCGGAAAAAGACAAGAAAACCCGTTTTTCTTCACACAATGTGTGTTGCGGGCTGACTGGGAGAGGGTCCGTGTGTGAGTGTAAACGTTGCGTTTTACGTGTACGCCCCGAAAGCGATCATTACTGCATCATGATAAAACGCGACGCTGGTGGGGAGCGCGACCTGCGGATGCGCCTGCCGGTCTGGATGGAAGTCGCTGGAAATTCCTTCCGCAGTTGGGTTCCTGCGCCACACGGCTGCTGCTGCTGCTGCTGCGACGACTGTTCGACAATAACAAGAGCGCGCGGATAAGAAGAGCACGCAAGAAGTGGAGCAAGTAATCGAGAGAACACGAAAAACGAAACCCGTTACATCGCATGCTTCATGCGCCTTCTGGAACCCCCCGGGGTGGCTATGCTGCTTGGCACGGCACAGGTGAAGGGCCGGGACCATCCCGATGGGATGGCAAGATGGACAGGCTTCATTCATCGTGAAGGGAACGGGCGAGCTTAGTGCTCAATGTGCTGGTGTTCGTCTTTACACACGCATACACCTACTTACGTTTGCTTGGCATGTCTTGTAGAGAAGTAAGCACATAATTTGGGGGTTCGCGCGGAATCGAACATCGGAATCGAACATCGAGTTCCATTCATGGTCTTGGTCATTATTTTGTTCAATGCGATACGATATGCCGGTGCTCACGATGAGGCACCCGAAGAAATGGTCAGCCTTGGGAGATGCCGCTTCGGCGACAGCATATCGCAGCATGAGAGCCGTCTTCCGCGAGACTAGGCAGCATAGGTTGAAAGAACTTTTACTTTAGGGCAACCGGCCACGGGGAATGATTTCGGCCTCGCTTCGGTTTTGGGTGCCAGATTGTCTGGAACTTCCGCAAGCATTGTAAGGTCGTTCACATGCGAGGACCAAAAACTGGTCCTCATGAGCACTCAGACTTTTGCGTCTGCGCCATCGCCAGCACGGGTGCGTGTGGCGGAGAAGCAAGACAGGACCCAGGAACTTAATTACCGACCATCGACGCCACGCCAGCCAGAAGGAGCAGATGGAAATTTCCTGGCTCCTCGATAGAATGGATGATTATTGTAATTATGCTATTCTGTTTTAATACCTCCGTCCACTTCCTGGGGCAGCTGTACCGGCGAGGCGGTCCTCGTACTTCAACATTCTTCGATGGTTCGATGGCCGAGGGACCGGACGGGAGCCTTAAGTCCTTGGTTGACAAGCCTTTAATTGAAGTTCTTTGTGTGCTCGTGGCCCGGTGAATGACTTAGACCCCTGACTGGGGGACTCTGACGCAGTGAGGCAGCTTTTGAGAACGGTGCTGTGGATCGTGTGAAACATTAGTTTCGAATTAGGCAGGGTCCTGCGCTATTTGTAGGTCACAAGAATGGAAAACGGTGAGCCATTAAACAACACTTAGCTCATCCAACTCAGTGACCGCATGGACCTGATTCATGAATAACCAATGCCTCTGCTGTCAGTCTGAGAATAAACTTCTCCCAAAAATTGTTGGTAGTGTTCTATTTCACGGTGTATCGATTTTACTTCAACCTTCCTTCAAGCGGCCTTGGCTGGCGACGACATTTCGGTTTTTCTTAAACACATTCAACAACGGCTTAAAGTTGCTCCGGTTGCTTTTCGCGGACATTTGCCTTTCGGTGAGCAAAATTGATTGATGACCAGCAAAACTTGCTTAACCTGGCCTGGTTATAAGGTGGCCGTTTGAAGTGACCGTACGGGTAGCTATCTCGATCAGCAGTAGCAACTGGTACGTTTTGTATATTTTGGGTAGAGAAGCGTGGGTTCAGCTTCTTCGTACGGTGGAAGTGCTCTTCCATGGATACGGTTTCGAGAACACACTCTTTTGGCGTTCCCAAGGACGGCTAACATTAAGAACCAGGTGGCCCAGAAGCAGGGCAATTAATATGTACTGCTAAGCCAGTAATCAGCTCGTTTTGCTAGGAACTAGACGCGAAAGAAGTAACGATAGGAACCTAAAAATGGCCCAATACTTCAAGTTCACAAAAAAATGAGAGTACATTTCAATTCTCCACTAAACGCAACGCTGAAATGTTAGTTTTTTTTATATTAAACTCTTAACATTATCAGACATAAATGCTTGATTACATAAGAGTACAGAGATATTCCACTTTGCGATTTAATTTAATATTTGAATAGTCTTAAGGTGTCAAAATGATAGAAGCGAAAATATTTCGAATTAAATCTATTCAAATTATATGTTATGCCACGTGGCATTGAGTCATGAAATGCTAGTTAAAAGCTGTTCGCATACATAGTTTACAGGTTCGAAAAGCCTTTCCAAGCATTTCCTTCGTAGCATTAAATTATTGAAACAAACATATGTTGAACGGCTGTATCCGATAAACGTTGACGGAAACGGTGTTCCAAAAGACCAAGCGGCTAGCTCTGGTCACGCAACGTGATTTGTCCGGTGGCCCGTTAGTTGGTGGTTGACGAACCCCCCGCGGCCTGGTGGTGGGCTGATTAGGGTTTATGCTGCCGCCCGCCCAGAACCGGATACCGTGGGATCCCTGCGGCCAGCGCGACGCAGCGAAAGCTCTGCGACGATCGCGCAAAGGTGGGCCGTTTGATTGATTTTAAATTAAGAGATTTATGGGTTACGCGTGCTTCCTCCTGGCCATCCGCCCCTCCACCGCGGTCCGTGGCAATCCGATAGCAACCTCCGCGCAGGATGAAACCCGTTTGCTGGCCCGACCGATCGAGATAAATGGTACCGGGTCCGTCGGCCGGAGGCAAACCGCCCAACGGCCAACCAAATTCGATAAATTTTATTGCTGTCCGCGCGATTTTGGACACGACGCAAGCACGGCGGAGCCTGCGCGGGACGATCATGGCCGACGATGACGATGAGGTGGCGCCTTGTAAATGAGATATCACCTAATGATGGGGCTCCCTCGATAGTGTGCCACCTTTGCCGCATAAATCGACAAGCGGCTTGCCCTCGGAAGCTGTCGCCAGTGTCGCCGAAAAACCCACAATCCGTTTCGGTTAGGGTGCGGATTTCGATGTTTGAAAATCCAAACGATTTTAAAATGTTAATACCTGGCGCCGGCCGCTAAATTCGGCAGCACCGTTTGACCTTATACGCCGGTCAGGAGATACATCCGACTCCCGGAGAGGGTGGTTATGCGCCGTTGGCAATAAATGGAAAATCTCGCATACCTGCATCGCCTCGGGGTCACCTGGGAGGGGGACTTTCGCTCCCGGCCCCGCGAAGTCCCGTGTTTAATGGGAACGATTAAGGTTTCTGGCGCGGCGCTGTCCGCTTCGATTTTTCCATTCCATTTGGCGTTTATTTGTTTCCTAAATTTGCATACATATTATGTTACCGCGACACGGCTTCCGCTGCTGCGATCGGTAAGCGCGCGAGCCGGGCACACGACACCCATGCTTCGGCCACGCTCCAAGTTTGCTATCGGTTAAAATCAAGCCTCGGTCAAGTTTCACAATTTCCGATGGAGACCATATTTTAGGGATTTCCATTTGGACATTTGGAACTTTAGCCATCGGGACGGGCGATTGGGCTGTGCTATAAAATGCTCAAAAGTGCGCTGATTAAATTTTTTGGAGCTCGCAATCGATGCGGCTTACGCAAAACTTTGAGCCCTCCCGAGTCCACCGTCATCATATGGGAGGGCCGGGCCTCACGCCCGATATTGGGGCCATTTATTCCGGGAGTTATGTTCATCTGCTGGCCGGATTCTACCGAAGCGGCAAGGATCAAACGCAGAGCGCATGGCGGTGTGTGTGGCGTGTGGTCAGCAACAACCTTCCCAGCGAACATCGAACTTCCATCTATTTCGGCATCGATGACTCACCGAGCGAGCGCACCGAGCGAAGGATGAAAAGTTTGGTTTTAAAATAATCGTTTTTCGGCACATGTTTTTGAGTGTGAAGTCTGCGTGTGTGGCCGAATTTTGCGTTGGATTTCGCAGGCCAGCAGCATATTTGTTTCTCACTTCCAATGCATGCACTCAGCATGCGCACCGCGACCATCTGCTGGTCGGCGTTTCGGAACGATGATGCAATTGGCCAATCCGTCGTCTCCAAGCGAAACTTGTGAGCAAGAAACAATCGTCTTCGTCGTCAGGCGGTGGGAAGTCGAGCGTGGGCGCGAACTCAACGTCTCGGGCCGCAGCAACAAAGCCGCTCGCCGCCGCCATCACTGCTTTGGCGAGTTATTATTTATTTTCCGCGCGATGCGCGACCGAAACGTGGTCAATGCCGCATGGCGGCGCGGGTTTGAATATTGATCATCGGCCATCGGTCAGCCGCCGGCCGAGCCGCGAGAATTATTCGTTTTCGATGATGAGCGAGCATGCCTATTACGCCCGGGGCGCGCTCCGTCTGACGTCGGGGCCGAATATGGTCATCGCCACCATTTGGGCTCCCAAAAGTGTGCCCCGGGCTTCGGAGAAGGCACGTTAAGTTATAGAGATAATTCGCGACGGCTGCCGCGACTTTTTGTAACATTTATACACCGCGATCGTGAATCGATGGAAACAGTTTTTGTGGACCTCCTGGTTGTCTGGTCGCTGTTGCCGTGGGCCATCTGCCAATCGGTAACGCTTTTAGCAGATGACCAGAGAGCTCCAGGCCAGCGATAAATTTGCTATTATTGCGCTGCTAAGAATGCGCCACGGCCCTGACTTTGGGCAAGAACTTTGTATGCAGCGAACAGATTCGATCCTGCGACGAAGACCAAGCAGCGGGCAGCATGAGAGTGGGGACCAAAATCCCGTTTGAGCCATTTGGTGGTGTTAGAGTGAAGCCTTGTGGACTGATTTATTGGCTCTCGATAATTAAAACTGAGCGCGGAGACTGTCCTTAGGACTTGAATACGCAAATTCGATCGAGCTTTCTGATTCAAGATGGTCGATCTCTCACTCACAACGCGCCGATGCATACCTTCTTGGGTTAGCAATCTAACTTCAATTTCTAATTACATTAAACATTGAATAACTATTGGTGGCTTTACGGAATCCAGCGAAGCCTGAAAGCCGAGTTCGAGAACGGTGATAATGGGCTCGGTTTTGATTGATGCGAAGAGCTTTACGGTTCCACTCGTGTCCCAGAAGTTTCAGGTTCTCGCAAGGATGAACACTTTTATTTCTTTGAGCGAGCGTTCACCCGGCATCGTCCTGGCCCCGCTGCCCCGGGTGTATCCCACGCTAATGGGATGCATTAGCGGAGGTGGATCGATTTATGCAAAACTCTGCCGCGGACGGACGGACGGCTCCGTAAAGGCTCCGATTTCGCTCCGTAGGTGGAGGCGACCCGAGCCGAGCAGAGTATTTTGCAGTAAGGGGAATTTTTATATACCCATTAGTGCTGGAGGAAGGGTGAGCCACGCAAAACGACTGTCAGCCAAACCTTCACCCTAGAGTGCGATAAATTTCCCTGCCGCCGAAAGGATCGATTTTCACCGGATGGCGATGGTTTATGTGTTGTGGCTTGACGGTGCTGCACTCCTGCCGATATGCAGTGCAAAAACAGTCTCCGACTCCGGTGGTGCTGGTTCCGAATGAAACTGTGTTAAGTTTGGGCTCATGCTTCTCTCGGAAGGAGTTATGTTTCCCGGCTCCCCGGCGATCTTTAGCGTTAGTTTATGAGCCGCTCCGATTGCGCATCATCTTTGCAGCGGCGATCCCACTGTCAGTGAGTCACCCAATCGTTACCACATCCTGCCCCGGCCTCGGTCGCGAGCCTTCCTATCTCGGGTTCCGCCATGCGAATCTCCCGTCCAGGTGTGTGCCACGAAACTCGGCAATATGTTGCCACTGATTTATCGTTCGCCCGTGTGTGCAGACGAACAGCCAATTTTTACACCACTCACCGCGCCGGTGTCAACCAACGTGCTGACGACTTGAGCAGCATCCCAGGCGCCCCGGCTCGGGAAGAATTTATAACACCCATTCTCTTGATGGGAGTGTGAGTTTTTGTGGGGATTAAAACAAATCGCCGCCGGGGGTCGCGCCCCAGACGTGGACCGAATGTTAATAAAATGTCACAGGCAAACCCATCCCTTTCAAAATGGCAATAAAGTGAAGCGATATGATGCAATTAGGTAGCAGCACAAGGAGACTTGGCCGATGATCTCATGTGCCGACGAAGAGGTCCCACAACATCGTAGCTCTGATCGGGTTATCTACGGGAACGCAATCTGCATATCGATGCTAACTTATGTTTACTGTCGGTAAGGTTGCGGATTTCGATCGTCGATCGACGGCTGGTTGATGATTCATCCCTAAACGACGATTTGCATTTTGAAGAGGCTTCGCTCCGTGGACCACGCGGTTCTTAAAGGCTGCTCTCGAGAAGCGTTTCGCAGGCTTCTGTCTTTTGTTGGTCGCAAAACGATTGCTTCTTTTTTCAAATCTATTAATAATGCGTGAGTAATGAGGACTCGCTTCACGGGCACCCGGCACCTACATACTGATGATGGAGTGAAAAAGGAATTACGAGGGCCACGAATGGCGACGTATAAATACGGTTGCCTCGTAACGGTTTTGGGTCGGCCCGATCGGCTCGGTCCTTGGCCGGTGTTGTGTGTCGCACTTGATAATTTGTGCCGACGGGTGAGTTCATAAATCATAAATGTTATTATCGTTACTTACGGTGCTTAAATGTTGGTGGACCAAGGTTCGGACCGAACACCAGGCCACGCGGGTTGGTTGCGTGAAAAGATTGTTTTCTTTTCTTACTTAATGTCCCCGGTACTAAGGGTCCGGTCTTCAACAACGGCGGCGGCTTATTGCTTTACGGGCCCCGAATAATAATGGCAAACGGGCAGTTCGCCGGTCTTCACCGGCAGCGCAATGGCGACTCCATTGACGGCAGTACCGCGCCACTACTGTCTTCATAAACAACCGTGGCCGCGCGAGAAGTATATTAACAAAACGGTCGTCCTCTGCAGGAGGCTGCAGATTTTTGGGGCGAAAGCAAGTAGAAAAGAAGCTCACCGTGGCGTACAAATTAATTACTCGCGGTGGCGCGCGGGCACAGCGTTGGCGAAAATTAGGTGCCGGATGCTTTAACGACCACGACCCTTGCGCGCCCGCAATGAGTTATCGCCCGAAATTATTCGCCCGTTCGTTCGCGGAATCTGGAATTCTTTTGCGAACGGGAAATGGGCAAGAAGAAAAGTCCATCATCCTTTTCCGGTGGCAGTCAAACTTTTAAGTCGGGACGGGAAAAGGTGTAACTCGTGCTTATGTTTTGTCGTTCACCCCGAAAAAAAAAATCCGCGTTGTGGTTCTTCTCCTGTCGTCCGGAGGGAAATGTGACGTAATTTGTGTGGGGCATAAATTTTCCGACACGAACGATTTAGCGCCCTTCGCGAGAGAGGCCCAGTGGAGGCACACTTGTCAAAATAGAGCGAGGCGCGTGTCTTCTAGGATTTTCACGTCCTCGTCGTGACGAGCCACCTTTTTCGCGTAGGACAAATGTCTCGCTTTCGTCGGGCTGGGTTCGACCGGCGGAGGGAAAGATATAATTTATGATTTGTTCCCCATCCGTGATGGACGAACGCGCGAACAACGTGTTAAGCGTTGGAAGAAGCCCAGCAATATGCCCAGGCTCGTAACCGGCCCGATTGTCACGAAAGTATGCCGCTGCAGTAGGTCGGGATTTCATTAATCATGGCGAAGAAAATTCATTAGTCGCTAATGATATTTTCCGCATGTTGTTTGTTTCCGGCTGGTGATTAGATTTTCCACACACCAACTTGAACAGCAAAATTGACTAATTTCACCCAAATTGACAGCTACGTTTTGTTGTAATCGAATTGTTTATCGCGACGGCACGAATGGGCACAGCTTGGCGGGAAAGTTGCGAGAAAATCACCTAACGCCGCGCGTCACAACTTTATGAAACTCATTTAAAATATCAGCCAACGTTCGTCATAAAGTGGCGGCCACGCGAACATTGACGCCCGATCGACGGGGGACTTATCGCGTGCGGTGGAAAACTTTTTGCAAACTTTTCTCCGTATTCTCCTGCGGGGTCCTCGACGGCAGCGGAAAGGAAAATCATTTAATGACAGTCCCCCCTCCCCTGCACAGGACAAATCGCGGATCGCCCAAGAAATGAAACTAATCAAAAAAAC
Source organism: Anopheles bellator (assembly GCF_943735745.2). Lineage (NCBI taxonomy): Eukaryota > Metazoa > Arthropoda > Insecta > Diptera > Culicidae > Anopheles > Anopheles bellator. The sequence goes on from NC_071285.1 coordinate 37,250,272, forward strand.
CCTTGATTTTATTGTGCCTCTGCGTGTGTGCGTCTTTGCACTTGCGACCAGACTCTTGGGAAAACCCTTCCGAGGACGTCAGGCTCCATTGCATGACAATGTGCGGACCGGGCGCGGGTGAACGGTCGTGTCTTTGGCACTTTTGGACCAGACGCAAAACGTGGACCATCGTACACGGGGTAGCTCCGAGAAAAAGTTTCATAGTTCTAGGAAGTTAATGCGCGGGCACCAAAGGGATAGGACGAGTGGGGGCGGGTGTCCACTGGGAGTTTTATGAAATTATCTGCAGCTTTTCTCACCCGTCGAATCCCGTGCTGCCCTCGGCGGCGCGCTAACCCTTCCGTGGGCGGCCGGCTGGTCCCCGGACTAGTAAATGACGGTTTTTTTTTTCGGGAAACCGATTCACCGAACTGAAGGATCCTTTGCTGTGCGCCACGCCCCGCGCTAAGGCCAACGGTTGCTTCAGGGCTGTGAGTGTTGCATATTTGAAGAGGCTGCTCTCGTTATGGAAGTGCTTTCGCTGTTGCTTTGTGCGCCACTGCGACGTCGTCCGCTTCTGCGGCGAACGGAAACGCTGTTCGCTCAAATTGTCTGCCGGTGTCGGGCGAAAAAGAAAACGGGATTGCCGCCAGGTAAATTGGTTGCGTTTTACTTCGTTACCGAGCGCCGTTGTCGAGAAAGTGGTGGAATGTGACATAGAATTCTAGAAACAAGGGCCCCCACAGGATAATGAGCATCGTTAGGTTCCGCACGAAGCACATCGAACGGTTGCGCTTGATGGTAGGAATGTAGAATGGCGCTTTCTTGGTTACTACGCTCGTCCAAAACTGCCGATCGTCTAGGATCTCTCCTCCGGTCTTAACTTTATGCCCCTCATGTGCGTTTGGCGTTGGTAAGTCAACTTCCGGGCCGTCGGCTTCGTTCGTGATGCGGTTCCGCGGCATCAGTAATACAGGATTTAGTAAAGGATTACCTGTAGAAAACGGAGGTTTCGAAAGTAGTATGCACATAACACGGTGGGCGAAAACTCCACACTCCAGAGATCTTGGAACGGAAAGAACGTACTGCAGGAACTACCGGTGAACGGCGGATTATTTCACTTGCCGTAAGCCGTAAGCTTGTTAGGTAAATTTCTCAGGTGAATTTGCGACACCGAAATGTCTATACATGTCCTATACGGAATGTCTAGGGAAAGATTGTCTAATATTTTTTCCTTTAGAAGTCCTGTACAATTTTTTAAGGCTTAGCTATGACTGATTTCTCGAAACTGTTTCAAGAAAGAAATTCCCATTCACAGACTTTTTTGACACTGACTCTCATATTTTCTGTATTTCTATTCAATTGTTATTAATTTACTTCATTTATGATAGATTTAAATTTTTCAAACAATTTTTTTGTTATCATAGCCTTCTAATCTAATCTAATTTTGATTAATATTAATCATCAAAGATTAAGATTAATCAAAGGATAGTGTAATGAAATTATTTTTGACCACCCAAGTCGGATAAACTACGAAAACGACTTTCTAATTAATCGTTCTTTGAATATGACTTTTCTTCTTTTATCTTCCATTTCTATTTTCATCTTTTTTTACTTTTCTACGAATCCTTGTGTTTGTTTGCTCAGAAAATGTCCTTTAGTTCTGGCGTTTTACTTTGCTGTAAGATTTTGTTCTCCAACTTTTTGAGCCTTTTGTGCAGCAGTAGTAAAGCGTTACGTTCAGCCAGTTCACCTCTATGGCTCGCCCACGGCTCATCTGTCATCTCATCAGTACCGGGCCGGGAACGTTGGAGAAGAATTTCAATTGGACTTGGACACAAAAGCTTTACTCGCTCTACTTGTGACGCAAGTCGCAAGAGGTGAAATGTGATTGAAGGACGTTTGCGCCTCCTCGGCCACGGCACAGCGCAATGTCCTTTATTGCCATTCCTTTACCACTGCCGGCCAAAGTGCCGTCCTTTGCTTGCCGTGTCCTTCGCTGTGAGATGTAAATGTCCCCCTCCGAGATGCAGTCGTGTGGCGCTCTTATATTACATTCCGCTCCGTTGGCAACTTCCAGCAAGGGAGTTTTTCAACCCATTCAGCGGCTTGAGTGTCCTTGAGTTGGTTGGCTAAAGTTGACGCCTGTTGAAGCTCCTTGTAGATGGTTTGTTGTAGATTTTCGCTGATGATGTTGCGACAAATACAGTTAATTACATTAATAGTGGAATATAATTTTATTGCTGAAAAGCGACCACTGCTTGTCGATGGGGCGGGTACTTCGAGTGGGATAGCAAGCTTCTGTGGGCCGCCTCAAGAATGGTGTGGATTGCGGAAGTAGCGTGCACATCGAATTTCACAGACGGTAATCGGCACGAAACACTGCACGGAATGCAGCGAAGAATGCACTTGGCCGTGTAGACGACTCACAGCTGACACACGGCAAACCTTGCCTTAACTTTCGGCTGCAGCCCGTGTCTCGGAGCTCTCCGCAAACATCGCGTTTCACACACATATACACAGCCAGCCAGCCAACCCGCACCCCGTTTGGGTGGTTCATGTGGCGCAGTTCAGCGCTTCGAGGCGACGTAACTCGTTTTTCGGTGTGCCGAGTGGTTTCGCGGTCTAAAAATAGTGCAATCCCCTCTGTGGTCCACCAACACACTGACGTGCCACGACGCAACATGTGGGATTCGTTTGATCGCCAAGACGCGAGAGTGAATCCGCAAGAAAAATACCCCTTCCGACATCGCCGCCGCTCGGTCGCTCTCGTCCGTCCGTATCGAGATCAATCGAGTGGCGGCGATGGCGTACTGCGTCACAAGATCTTGACAGGAGGTAGTGGTGGCGGCTTACTGGCTGCTGTTGACTGTGTGTGCACTTGGGTTGGGTCGCTGATTGAGTTTGAAATCAATATCTGCGACTGACGACACACCGAAAGCAGCACCGGCGGCGACGGCCACCGGGGGTCTTGAAGGAATACTAGAACCTCCTCACATGACAGCTCGTAAGCAACGGAGTGGCTCCTCGAAGGGGGCTGCAATAGAGGAGAACCGCGGCCAATGACACGCTTCTTCGAGCATCGTAATGATGACAGTCTCCACGTATGCTCTCTAGACGGTAAGCACCGATCTGCTCGGTGTTAGTTCTCTCTGTCTCTCTTCCTATCTATGTGTCCTGCTCACGCTGTTGGGGAGGTTGTCAATGCTCTTCTCCTGCGCGATGCTTGCCGAACTCTGACGCAAAGTGTGCATCGCGTGATGGATGAATTCTCACGACTTTGGTGGTTTCTCTCGGGTCATCCCTGTCACTACGGGCTTTCGCTCTATCTCTCTCTGCCTGTTTGTCTGCGATGCTGGGCCTTTACCCTATGATGTCGCGATGGGTGGGTAAAGTTGATTAATTGATCTGGTGTGCAAAAGTTTAAACTCGATTACAATGTCACGTCAGCCCCAAACGGCCCCCGACAAATTTCCTACTCGCAGCGTCTCGCAGCATTTAGGGAACGATGTGTCTGGCGTTGTGTTTGCGGTGGGTTTTTCGCTCATTTTCCGGCCTCTTTGATGGCCGCCAACCCGAAATAACCCGACGAAAAGGCGGATGGCGGAACGACTTCCGTGACACGCCGTGCGTCTGTTTCTTTCGTTTTCTTTTTCTATCCCCGTTGGGGTCTCGGGAGGCCATTCGTCCCACAAATCATCGTACGCACAGCGAGCGAGGTGGGGGAATGGCTTGGGGAATTGCGTAACGACCGAGTGGGACCGAGAGTCCGCGGAAAAAGTGATCACGAAGTGACAGCCACGACGACTGTCAGTCTGTCAGTCAGTCAGCGCTAAAGGCTTCGGACGATGCGATGAAGATGCTGCCGAGGGACCGAAATAAAATCGCTCTTTTTCTTCGCTGGTCCCTGGTGCCCTTCGGTCGTGCGAAAAATGTGCCGGGCTTGTATCGGTGGCGGAAAGATATTTGAGGGTAGGCTAATCGCGCAGCAAATGGCCCACACACCGCTGACAGACCGGCGAGCTCATCCAATTCCCGGACGGTGCTGTGGCCTGCCGATGCTGGCTTTCTTTCGCTTCCAATTATCGACACAGATTTTCAGTGCTCAAAGACACCGAACTTGCAGATTGACCAAAAGAGTGGTCGTCGTGGTCGCGATCGTTGCGATTTAAATTAATTACACGCGTTACGTTAATCACCTGAATTACCGCTCCGCTGCGGCAAACGTCTAACGATCCCTCTGAACTGTTCCGCGGTTGTTAGTTTATTTATTTTTAAATCCCACAAATCACTTTCAGCGAGCCCGGTGTGTGTGCACCGGGTCCGGGCCGGGTTTCCGTGAAATCGACATTTCAATCCCCCCCCGAACTGCCTTGGGCGGAATGTTGGCCCAACCTTTCCGCGGGAATCGGTGGCGTCAGGAGCAGCGCTCCGGTTGGGGGTTTAATTAAAATTGCGATTTGTTTTCAATTCGACCGCCACACCGATCTTGGCACGCGTGCCTCGGGAGTCCCAAGGGGGCTACAGACACTTCACTAAATTTGGTTTTAATTGAACAATCCCACCCATGCTCAAACATCCTTCGGTGCAACGACCCACCGTTCCCACAACCGTCAGTAATGTCGTCGATAAACAAAACAAATATCGGATCCATTAGAAAGCCGCAAAAAAGGCAGTAAACGTGCATTAGCCGTTGCGATACGGCACTTAAGGACTCGCGGCCCCCTCTCGGAAAGTGCAGCAACGTGGAGTGGTATGCTAAGTGCGTGGCCGGCATCGGGAGGTGCTAAGCCGGACGTGTTGGCATAGGTTTAATCGGAGGATCTGGCGACCTTTCACAGCGCGCGGTTGGCCTACACCCAACGGACGAGCAAACAGGTTAATTAAAACGCGCTGGGCAGGGCCGTTGGCCGCTTTATGCTCCTTCATGCCGTGCGATGTTAATATGATTAGGTTTTGACGCCATGCTGTTGACGATAATTGCCCGAGCGTGGGATGCGTCCTCCTGGCCAACCAACCTGGCTGTGGCTGGCAATCATCTTGAAACTTTGTGTTCTCCTTAGGTTCATTTGTGGCGTAACATGTTTAATGAACAAAACGGACGCAATCCTTGGGAGAAGAATGTTTGTGGGCGCTGTGGGCAGGACACTGTCAAGCAGACGTGTGACGGAGGCCATTTTTCATACGCGGCCTTCTATTGTGTCTGTCGGGTTTGACAGCGAACCAAAAACACAAATCGGGTCCAATCGCTCTTCGTGCTCGCTACCACTATTTTGACAGCCTCGCTGACAGTGTGATGGTAGTACACGCTAAAGATGGCGCTAACCACGGTTCATCCGTTACATTGTTTGCTCGGAACCATTCACTCGTGACGGTGAATCACGATCGCGCGTAGGACGAAGCCATAAATTGGTCAATGGCCCGATCGACTCAGGGGGAGGCTCCGATTGGGCGGCCATAGAATGGCGCATAAAAAAGTGCAATCACCGTCAACAATGGGCCGGTGACACCTCACTTCGCACGGTGCGGAATTGTTTCCGAGCGGCACCCACTGCGGCGATCATAACCTTCCGGGCAAGATTAATGATCAATTGTCATGCGTCGTGTGTGCTGCGGCTGAATGAACGAAACGCAAACGAAACGTCGAAAGTGACCATTTTCGCGATACCTCCAGTGTCTAGCGTCCATTGGTCGCGCACCGGCACAGTCTGTAATTATGAATAATATTTCATAAAATAATTATTCATCAATTTGTGCAGTGGCCGTGCCGGTGAACGGACGAGTTTTCAGGCGGGAACGCGGCATCCTTCGTCAGTTCTGAATAAACTTCGTTTATGAATTGAGTTATCGTTCCGTTTCGCCGTTGAGGTCCTGTTTTTTTCTTCCATTCGTTTTCCGTCACGTTGTATAGCCGTAATTATTTATTCGCCAGCCGGCCCCATCCAGAGTGTCCTGAGGAGTGCCAGTGTCCTTGCACACGCCGGGGACGGGATTCGGTTTTCTTTTTCTTGAAGAATGGCCAAGAATAGGGGGTCTGTTTGCAAGGGATGGAATTAATTGAAAATTTATAAAACAACTCTTTTTGTTTGTCTCCCGCGCTTCTTAATTGCATTCCAGTCCAGTCCGCTCCAGAAGTTTTGCCGAGCCAATCCGATTGGTCTCGTGGCCGTGCTGGTCCCGGAAGTCGCGCTTCGGTAGAAGAAAAGACCTGAAAGCCGTGCGGCTTTGTGCCAGTTTTCTGCGATGCGATTGTGCGATGCAATTCCGATCTCCTGAGCCCGTTTGCCAACTATTGTTTGCTTCTCGATTTTACGTTCCGTACTGAAATTTGAGTCCGCGCAGGTTAATTGCCTGCCTGGTTTTCTTATGCGGGGTTTTCGCCTTTATCCCAGTACGCAACGGAACAACGAACCGAATTGTGATTGCTTTGCATATTGCCTTCAAGCAAACCGAAGCCACCCGGATCCGGTCATCCATCATCCATCGGACAATGTCGGTCGCAGACGTCCAGTGAGATTGGCGAAAAGAAAGAAGCGTGTTCCCCGTGCTTCGCCGATTCCAGTTTCGTCAGTTTCGCCAGACGCACGCACGCCACAAAGTACAGCACCGATGATCTCATTCTTGAGGAGTGATTTGGGTGAAGAAGAAAAAAAAATGCCATGAATGTCGGGTCGGGTCGGGCTTCATGAGTGTCACGAAAGAAAATGAGTCCGGCCAGAGAGATTTGCCTGGGCGGCGCTGCAATTCGGCAGAATTGGCAACACGAGAGCGGAATGTGAGCGAAAATAAAATAAACATGGCCATTTTCAGCGGAAAACGATGATTAACTCGTTGCCCCGGGTCGGATTGCATGGCCGGCCGGCTTGGCGTCAACAGACTGCTGCTGCTGCGGGTTTGCCACGTTCCGGCTGGCCTCGTTGCATTATGCTTGTGGCATAAACAAATTAACCGTCAGAAATAAACAAAAGCCGTTGAGGCAAAGACAGCACCACACAGCGCCAGCTCGCGGTCTTGCGCCCTCCAAATAAACACTCGCGACAATCAGAGCCGGGGTTCAAGAGCAAACCCAGAACGGCGAAGAATGCCCGATAAATCTCAGTACCCGCTGTACGGTTTGGTTCCTAAATGCAACAAAAGCGCACTACTTTAACCGAGTATTTACCCTATAAATCACGCACGGGGCTTATACGCGTTCCCCGATGAAGAACACTTGATCCCGCCGCGTCCGCCTTGGTCGGCCGAGATTCCACAGTCTCCGATTCCGGAGGCTGACTAACCCGTGAGTAATTTTACAATAATGCCAACTAGCATCAAAAACGGGCCCCTCCATAAAAAAGGAACACGAACAATTTATTCTCAAACGCCTGATGACGACGGCTGCTGACTCAACTCACTCAGCAGACTTCAGCGCTTTAACTCAAGCATTAAGCGACTCTCCTAGCGACTTCACACCCAACGATGACACGCGCAACGGAGCATTGGGCGGGAGGGTGCGCCCAGTAAAAGTTGTTTGCCGTTTCGGTCGTTGACTTCCCGGGGTGCTCTGGTCGGTGTCCTTGAAAAACCGGCACGCTCCTATTGCCTCACTGACGATCGCGCGCCCAGATGGTTTCGTTGCGATCCTCGATTGAGCTAAATTTCGCCAACTGTCATCATTTTTATGTTGATGATGGTCCATCAACACGTATGTCTGGCGATTAATATGTGCAACTGGGCTGCATAGGGGATCAGATGTTTGTGGAAAATAAAAGGCATTTTAACACAGCCACCAACAACCAGCCAGATTGATCGGTGAGTCCTGATCCCTGCAGTGTCGCAGCGCTTGAGTTAGCACTTGTTTTCGGCGCGTTTAACAAGTTTTTCGCAATCTTTTACACCAAACGTCTTGGTGTCGAAGCGTTTCGGTCGGTTAATGTCTTGCTTTCGTACGATTGAATCCAATTTTCGGCAATGAATGCCGTGCACTGTTCCTCACCGGCTTTGATGGACTTTGCCTTTGGAATGCCGCCGAAACTTTACTGTGACTGGACCGCTCCTCGCGGTTCGCATGAGTGAAATGTGTTGGAGCTAATTGGACAGTTAGCCCAGATGATCCACTTCACAGCTCTCTCCCGCGAGTTGGGCCCGGGAGCGGAATGAAAAATGTTATGTTCGCCTCATTACGTCCGGCGACTACTTACTTCCCTCGCGCGGCGGCTCAACCTCCAAAATCGGAAATCTTTATTTAAAAAGACACCGTAACCGTAACAAGAAACCGGCGCGGCGGCCCAGGGCCAGGAATTAAACCCATTATCCCCGAGCGGGGAAAAAGACCCAAACCTTCCACCGGCGGAGGCGGAGGACGCCCGAAAAAGGGTTGCTGGTCATTTGTCTTCCGGCACAGTAATGCGACGGCCCGCGAGTGGTCGACGCGATGAATGAAGACACAGTCCGAGCCGGGCCGACGACGTACTTCACGGACCGTTGATTTGAAGACCTTCTTTGAGGCGCGCTTCGGAAATGTTTCGCCCGTTTTTTGCCCGCTTGCCGCAGACGCGCGAATATAGCCTCGGCCTCGGCCTCGGCTTCTCTCGTAACATCGTGGACGCGGACTTTTCACATGATCCCGGCCGCGGCCCAAGCACGCGGGGATAATTTATTTAACGTTTTTAATTGACGCTAATAAAGAGATAAATGTTGGCAGGTTTAGGAAATTGTAATTTATACTTTGACCGGGCGGACCGTGGGCTGTCCCGGTGACCCGTCGCAATTGCATTGCGAGTCAAGCATTTATACGTGTATGTGCAGCCAGCCTGCGGGGGGGCTTTCGGATGTTGGTTTCCAATTACACACTCGTACGAACCGATGACGAAACACCGTTGGCCGTTAGAGCCCCCACAGTGCTGTCTAATGCATCGAAATCGACTCTCATGTTGTCAACCACCACGACTCCCGCACTGAGTTCCACTTTGCACGCTTCGGCGCAAGCATATTTCACGCCACATAAAGTTCGGGGTTTGCCGTTGCGAAAAATCGTTTGCTGTCGCACATAATTGTAATTATTTTTCCAGGAGGATGACCGGGGAAAAGCTAATCATTGTTTTCCGCCGGGGTGGCTGTGGATGGTAGCAAAGTGATGTCCGCCGGCTTCGCTTATCGCGGCGGCCATCGCTTTTGATTTGTTTTATTTTGTTTTCTACGGCTCCCGGTCAGTGGGGTATTTATTATCTTCGATTCTCCATGCTCCCCGGTCGCCGGCAAGATCTGAAACCTGGCACTGGGGCTGGTGGAAATTGAAAGCATAAAAATTGATTACATTCTTTCGTCGGGTCCACGGACTTTGCAATGAAACGTTTTGGTGGTCCGACACACCGGCCCCAGTCGGCATGGGGCGGCAAGCACACGAAGTACGTTCTGGTTTATCTCATGAAATCTGGGTGGCTGATGAGTGGCTGATTTTCCCATCCAATGAGCGTAGATTGGAAATTTATTTTGCTTATTGCGTGGCACTCGAAATAGAAAATTGATTTTCTACTCAACATTCTATCGACAGAGGGCCCCATAGACTCAGGGCGGGCTGGGTGCTTCAAACTTTCCAGACTTTATCTTACAGTGCTCGGCTGAATTCATCGACTGAACGGCAATTTCCATCCGAAGTGTGAGTTGAAACAATAATTCAATTTGGGGGCCCCAAAGTTGAATTAGTTTCCTTTGTGCTATTTTCCGGCCGGTGTTCAACGGCTGATTATGCTCGCATGTACAATGGCCACGGTCCTGAGGTGACGTCGATTGGTGCGTCGATCGTGAAATGCTGCTGGCCATCAATAGACGGGTCGGCCCACCGGGAACGGGCTCGATAATAGTGTGTGTGATGTATGCGCGGATGGCATTATTCCCATTGTTCTCAATAACAACGTGCCATCATTTATGACGATATTGTGGCGAAGGTAATCATCATAATGTCTGATCGTCGCTCAATAGACGGGCTGATGTAAAATGGCTCATTCCGGTCCCCGGAAAATGTCCGGGGACACTCAACGCAGCCAGCTTGGGGTGGCGTGTGGAAATAATATGTAGGTGCAGTGCTTATCGCGGTATGTGAAAGAGAAGAGAGAGCATAAATGATATCGAGCGTTGACCGTGCGCAGGATGTGTTTGCCTCAGCACTCAGCCATCAAAACTCCGACCGGCCAGGCTGCTGTTTCTTGTCCCGTGTACCAAGTGCCCTCCGGGAACTGTATTACATCAGTCCACCGCCGGTGGAGAGTTGTAAATTATTTTTAATTTCCACCCGGCTCTCTTGGGGGTGGGATGCGCCGTTGATGCTGCACTGATGAAGATGTTTGTTTAGATAAGAGCAATAAAATACACATAAACACACAGATAGAGGGGGCCCTCGGTAAGGTGTTAGCCACGTTCCATGGCCCATTGCGGTACGGTTTTCCTGCTGTCTGTCTGTCCTGAAACGTGTTCAAGTGTCGCTGAAAGAAACTGTAACATGGTTACTCCTTCGTTGGGTGCCACCTCGTAGATAAGCGGGAGCTTGGGCGTCGGGTGGGGCTTTGTTTCAGGGGGCTTTGCTTGACAGGCGCTCTAAACTCTGGCTTATGGGGCGCTGCGCTCGATACGATTGCGTTTGCTTTATGTCCACGCATTTCACCGTTGCATCAGCATTCCGACAAGCTCAACGACAGGCAGGCGGCCACTTGAGAAACCGTTTTAAGCAGGAGAACCTTACGGTCACTGCTTGGTAGCACCAGCTCTTGCCGATCTTACTTCTAGCTGAAACCGATCGGCATAGAGATCAGGGCTTCTGTATCGTTTCAATTATGCTAACATCGTCTTAACCTATTTGAAATATCAACCAATTTGAAATACACGGACACCTAAGAACATCGACGCTAAACGCCGACAATCGTTCATCAATGACCGATAGCCAAAAGCATATTTATGGCACCGAAATCATTTCTCTCTCTCTCTCTCTCTCTCTCTCTCGTCGTTTCGAGCTCAAAAGACGAGCCGCGGCAACAGGGCCCCCTGGTACATTAAATACCCCACTCGATAGCGCTATTTGTGGGTTGATCAGCTATTTGCTGACCAGTTTTCCCAACCGGGCTGGCGGTTTTTATCAATCACTCATCCGACACGGCCGACCGACATCATTTAGCTGCGGCGCTCCCGTTGCTGATACCCGATTTGACAGCTTGATTTACTGGTTTCTGACAGATATGAGCCAGCAAGTGAAAGTGACATGCTTCGACCGGTCGATCGACGATACCACCACCCGGCCCGATGGCCGATAATTTATCGTTCGTGCTCCTCCTCGTCGATGCGTGAGGATGCACTTGCCGGTGCAGCAGTGCCCAAGCCAGCAAGTTGTCGATGGCGTTGCGGGATCAATTCGACCCAACAATCGGGATCGGTCGGGACTCGTTTTATTTTGCTATGGATCGGGTACCGGGGGGCTTCTATTTACTCTAAGCCGCAATGGCCCAAATGTAAACAGCGGGTCTCGAGAGAGGGGTTCCTAAGCATACAACCGAGCAACTGTTTTTATTTACTTTCAAATGTCAAACGCATTTTCTCTAACTTCAGCCTCGTCGACAACTGGTGCTCCGTGGTTTGAGGGGCAAGATTTTGTGGTGTTTTTTTCTCGATTTTCTTGCTCCTATAAAATTCCGAAAACTGCCAACGCCGCGCAGTGCTGCTCTACGTCATTGACACTCTTCTGGGTCGCTTCTGAAGGAAACGGATCTTTTTCGGGAGTTGTTTACGCTCGTACGCTCCAGAAAAGATTGGTCAAATATAAAATGTCTCGTGCGACTTTCTGTTGCTAACATTCCGAGCAACGTATCCAGAGCTGCGCTCAATGATTGGGCCACGCTCTCCACGTTGGCTCGGATTGTGGACCATGCGCTGTGTTTTATTAATTTCGTAGTACCAGTTGCTAGACTGCAAACGTCATAAATTTATCCATAATCGCACTGTGAAGGTCAGGGTGTTTTTTTTTTGTTTATTTGCGTACCGTGAATTCCGTTCAGCTCCCCAGATCCAGACGGCGGCGCCATTAGCCTGGATTGGCTGAAAATGAACGCACCCACGCACGTTAATAGCCAATCTGCCAGTTTTCCACCGGCCGTTTCCATTAACAAATTGCTCGGAACGCGCCGGCCGGACTCCTTGCTGCCCGATCGGTGCATTTCCTTTGCCCGGAAGCTGCCCTGTAAACCATCCGTTCGGGATATTTTTCTACGCCCGCTTCGCTTTCGTCCTGCCCCCCGGGCGAAGGTCTCTTGAGTTCGAGTGGCATAATTACTCCACCACGTGCCACACTCAGTGGGCTGTGTGTGAACCATTTTCGTATCTCTTGATCTTTATTAACCTGCTGAGTGCTCTTCCCGAGTTGTGTGCGCGAAAGCCCGGAAGCTCACAGGGGGCAGGAGCGCGGCAAGGAAAGCTAATTAAAATTGTAATTGAATTTCCCAATCCTCGGGCTCGGGACGGGAAGATGATGGCTGCAGGACAGGACAGCACATATTGCGATCCCGTGCCCCGGATATACTCGGCTAGGGGAGTGATTTCATTTGATGTTTGTTTCATGGCATGATTGCGAAAAATAAGGCTCCATGCGCTCGGGTCGGGAAAATGACCAGCCTGAGAACACGATGCCTAGAACGCTGACCGGGGCCGGCAATATTTCACGCACTCGGGTGACATTTATTGCAGATTATCCCGATCTCGCATCACCTGATACTGGTTGGGTTGTCCGGTGGTCCTCGGTCATCGGGGATAGACACGCTGCGCTCTGTGCCGTCGTGTGGCGAATGTCTGCAATAATTAAAATTCATTAGAAGTAGGTCAGCTGGGGGTGCTCCTGGTTTCTGTTGGTCGCCAAAGCACATGCAGGTCTGCCTCTGACAGGTCGCTGACAGATTGTTGCGAGCGAACCGAGCACTTAGCCCCGTGATTCGCCGAGCCGAGTCGGCTGGAGTTGGTCAAAAATAGCATTGCCCATTTCTGCGCTACTGCGTCACCAAGAGTGTGGCCGTAAATCATCCCGGATGGTGGTGTCGGAAGATGTGGGGAGGAATGTAGATATCATTTTGCCTGTCGTCAACTATCGGTCCGTGAATCCGTGGAATTTGTCCACGAATCTCTGAAACTAAGCGACTGGCGGCGTGTCCACCGGCCTTGATTTGACAGGCCGTGACTTGATGGGTGTGTTGCCAAGTGTTTCAAGCATCGACACAGTGACCATGCGCGTAACTTTATGCAATTTATTTCCGTACTCAACGCGTATTACCTAGAACCGGGCGCTAATACAAGCTGCGCAGTGCCTCTAATTGCTGGAAGCGTCGTTTAGTCGCGCTCGGCTGCCTGATGGGTGCTTCCAGGTCGGTAAATTCCATTCGGATTCTGCGAAGCGCACACTGCGATTGGCTAGATCCATGCCAGCGTCCGGGATTTCCCAGCCGCCTCTCCTGGCAACTTGGTTACTCACTGGCGGGGCCACCTCGACGTAACTACGCCGGTGAACATTTTTCATTTTTAATTTCCATCATTTTTATGTTAATGAACACCACCGGGCCGTCCTTCCGATTTGCATCAGTTTCACTCGGCACTTGTTCAGGTGGTAGAGGGCCCCGTCACCAGATCAAAGCTCCCGAAGCTGCCCTGTGTTGCACTATAAAGTCCCGGTTGTGTTGACAATTTTTGCACCCTTTTTTGTGTTGCATTTTGGTGCATCACTGAAACACAACTGCACGACCTTCGGCATGGGGCGTGTGAAAATATTGCACCAAGCCCCGGGATACCTAAAGGGCGTTATATGGGCCACCCCGAGATCACGACGACAGGTGACAACTCGGTTGTCACCTGTCCCCTCTTGGCCGGGCATAAAGGAGGAATCAAATGCTCGTTTTATTTGCTAGCCCAAAAAGAAGGCGTCGAGTGTCCCGGAAGCCGCCCGCTATCAGGCCATTTCCGGTGAGCGACGTCTGATTTTAAGAAGGGTGATGCATTTTTGAACAGCAATAGGTGCTACCAAATGCGAAATCAGGTTCCTAGGTCGGTGAAATGCAAATGAAGTTGCTAATGCAGTCCCTGCTCCTTGCATAGGTTTTTTGGCAAGGCTACCTTTCAACCTTTTACGGAAACATCGTTTCGTGTGTCTCCGCCGTTCGCTTTAAGTTGAGCGTTAAGCGTTTGCGCCATTTCTTCTTACTGCCATTATTTGCAATCAAGCATCCGTGAAAAGAGGAAAATAATAACGCGAAACGAGCATTATGTTGTGGGAGGCCAACATTGTTGTTCCGCAATCGCTCCAAAAGCCCTCGGGTGTAGGTGTGGCACCAAGCGATGCACCAAAAGGGGTGCTTGAACTCCACCACCAGTCAGGCCAGCAAGCAAAAGGGGTATGTAAACCTCGGACCTTTTCTCGGCGGCCGCCGTCTTCCCGGAGACGACCGGATGCATCGTGATGAGAAAGGCGTGGAGAATGCGAGATACCTTGTGCAAATACGCGTCCCTCGGGGAATGTTCACACGGGGACTCGTCGTTTCCTGCCCTGCTGCTGCTGCCACCGACGTTTGTTTGTGCAGATCGTGTACATTATGCCGACAAAGTTGTTGCATCCTCCACATGTGCTGTGGATGTAAGGTTCGTGTTTATTTTGCTTCGACATGCGAGGCTCTAAACCAGAGTTCTGGTACCTTAACCTCTCTGCCGACTGAAATATTAGCTCTGCTCATCTCAATCGGGAGTCCGATGCTGAGTCCGATGCCCGATTTCTTTGGTGATGAGTTTGATGTTTTCATCATCGCGCGACCGGAGAACTCCTGTGTTGAGCGGTGCAGCGCATAGCGATGACTTTGAACGCCCTGAGCACGAACATCGAACATCAATAAAGTCGGATCCACCGCTCCGGTTCACGTATCAGTCGATTGGTAGTAACGCCGACGATGCCCGTCGCCAGACGTACGATTTCTTTCGACTGCATAAATCAGCATCAGCGGCACCAACCAGTTGCCAACGCGCAGTGTGAGAACTTAAGATTACAAACTAGGCCGCCTCCGATGGGAAGACTCTCTCGTCGTTGATTCCGTTTATTGCATTAAAAGTAAACAAATTTGTTGACGTTAGTGCCGTGGCATGTTTTGGGCCCCGGGCGCACTAGTGTACGGGTGCGCCGCCCAGTTACTACGAAGATGTGCGCGTGGAACGTAATCAAGAAAAGGTCAATTGCTATAATTTATTATTGAAATGGTTTTATATTCTCAATTACACCATTCCACAGCAGTTCCCAACGTCTAACGCCTCGGGTGTTGCGCCTCGGTGTACGCATGGTAATAGAGAAAAATCGCTTCCCGATCTCGAGGCGTGCGTTAATTTTAACTTTCATTCTTTTTTTTGCGCAGGTGAAATAATAACGTGTACCCATTCCTTAATCTACTCTCATTACTCTTCTGTTTTAGGTAAGTGATCAACGCCCCGCTGTCAACTCGGCGTTAGACATTATAGGGAAGTGTCAGTCCATCAATCTCAGGGATCACCTCTCACTGTCGGTCACGCTTTGATGGCCCAAGAAAAGGTACGAGATGCTCCATACCAGTTATGGGGCAAGGTTGTTTTTTGTTGCTGATCAATTTTATCGCCGGTCCGCTGCGCCCGGCACGTCTCGTCTTCTAATGCCAGCAGTTAATGACAATGGCCCAAGCAGCAGAGGACTCAGGAGCCCTTCAGGAGCTTCGGCAGAAGAAGACGTTGGTCACGCGAATCACGCGAACCAACTACGCTATCGATTCCCTCTGGCGTTGGTCCGGGCTTGGCGCACTGATTGGCGCACCTGGAACAGGGGCGCAATAAAAAGGAGAAAAGTGATTGACGCTGGTTTTTGCAGGAAGTAACCGCCTCGCACGCTGCGTAAAGGTGTGGCGACAACCGGAATGAGAGGGAATTAATCAGAAGGAGTGGTGGGCCACCACTTAACGCCGCGATCGACCGTAACTAATAGGAGTTTAATTTTGTTGAAAAGGAATTAACACTCGCCTCGAGAGCTAATGGCGTGCCGAACCGACCGTCTTGCCGACGACACTCTTCGCGGGCATTATTGTTTAATCAAACGAGCAAATAAATTAATGGCGCAGAGACGCCGTGGAATGGCCCGGACTTAACGGAGGTTTCTATACCGTGACCCGTTAGATGATCGAATTTTAATATCTGCGACCGGATCCTAGGCCGGCTGGACAAGCTAATGGGAGCGACCGGTTACTATCACGCGGATTTTAGAAAATATGTAAATTTGAGGAAACATTGTTTTAAATTTCCCAATGCTTGTAGAATCGGTCTCCAAATCTTTCGTTTTTTTCCGCTGCATGCTACTAAACGAGTGCATTAAGATTTCGGACTAGCTAATTAGAGACGGGAACAGAGGCCCCTTTTGCTCCTCGTCGTCCGTTCATTAACAATCACAAGGGAAAAGAGGGAGCTCAGAAATAGTCGTTTACGATAAATTTTCCTGTTTACGATTATGGTTCACTGTTCACTGGCCGGGGTCCAGGGCATCGTAACGGAATCGACAGCGACAGTGGCATCGGAAGAAAGTCATGACCCTGGAACCTGCCGGGCACACCTCTCTCTCTCTCGCTCGGCAGATCTGGCGTCGACGCCGGAAATGTCAGTCGGTCGTGCAGGAGGTGCATTTTCTCGATACAACCAGCTCCTTGGCTCAGGAAAGCGCGCGAATGAAGTCGGGCGAACCGTGGCGTTGAATGGTTATGGGATTTTTTTTTACCGTACCCTGTCCAGATTGTAGCACTTTTTTTCCGCCACTAAAACTCGCCTTGCGTTGGCCTCTGTTTGCCGTTATGAAAAAGCGGAACGAGTACACACCCGGCACGAACAAGACAGACAGTGTTTGGTAAGAGAAAGTCTCCGTTTCCGACTAGAGGGAACATTGCCAAACGTATCCCGTGTAGGAATGGAACGTGTAGTAAGTGAAATAAAATTACTCCAACTGCTGCTAAAGTCGCGTCGCAGAAGCAATCGGAATCGTTCTGGTAACGTTTAGCCTCAGTGAGCTTCGGGTTACCGATCGCCGTTAGGAAGCTATTCCTATGTGAAAAGTTCTCGACGTAGTCCTCGCGATCAGCGACGGTTTAGATAGGCGAAAGCTCGACCTCCATTAGTTCTGCGCCATCGAAATCGATGTTATGTTGCAGCGACAGCGCACAGTATCGAGAATGTTGTCACAATAAAGTTTAATGAGCGGCAAACTGATTGGAACGAAACGATACACTTTACCATGCATTGCCATGCTTTTAAAATGCTCCATTGGCGTTGTCTGCTCTTGGTCTGCAATCGTGTCAACTTCTGAATGGACCAAGCACGTGAACCATTTCTCGAAGATTTTCCCAAAAAAAAAAACTAATCCAAAATTAAATCCAAATCCTTGTTGTGAAACTGTTGACCGTTTTTAGATTGAACTGCCATCCCAATGATGGAACGCGAGCTATGCGATTTTGTCAGCGGCTCTATGACAGGGCAACCTGTTCTAACGAACCAGATCTGGGTCCGCTTGCCACTCGCAAACCGCCTGTGGATTGTTGCCTCTCATTTGCCGCAATCAAGAAGAGGCCACACTTCGTTAGCGTTGTTGGGCATCCCAAACCTAAACAACAAAATTTACAACATTCCCAACCCCCGGCGGCCTACGCCTATAGCCAGCTGTCCGCGTCCGCCCAGATGGTGTGATGCTGTGGCACGTCAGTGTGGCGTCGAAACGCATGCAATTCACGCCCCGATTGCCGCGTCGACTGGAGAGTGTGAAGCAATGATTAATTAATTAACGCGGCACGAATCGCAAGACAGATGGCCGGGCGGTCGCGCGGCTGGCGACGTTTGGCGACGAACGTCTTCCGAGTCGTCGAGGCCGGAGATGCTGCTGCGGGTGCCGCGATAGTTAAGGGCAGATAAATCATACCATCATCGTCGTCGTCAGTGCTCCGCATCGTCGCCCTCGGGTCCGGTTGTGCACGCACCGCACGGCCGTCGAAAGGGCGGAATGCTACATATTCGCCAACGCGCGCCCGAGGATGCTGTCTTTTCTGGGCTGGGCGGCTGTTTGGGCGCGACACGCGAACCTCTGCTGGGCCTTTTTTGCTTGCCACAAGCGGCACGCGGCAAGCGCCCGAAGATGCCGCATAATACCCGCGACGTCGAACAATTCCGTTGATTAATGATGGTTGCTATTGCTCGCTGATGGCCTTGCAATTGCGCTGCGTTTTAGCGTTGTTGCTGGCCCGAAGATGGTGCTGCTTCCATTTTCGTAGCCGCTGCCCTTTTTTGCCGATTAAATATGCTCTTCGCTCCGGGGCTCTCCCACGCAATTTCAGGGCGCTTGAGAGAACGGGAGAACAGCGGCAGGTGCAATGACATCAGGCCCGTTTGGCTTTTTCCGCTCCAAATAGACTCTTCGAGGATCGAAAGAGCATCCAAAGCCCACGCACGGACCAGAGCGGTGTCTCTGTCAAGTAGGGAGCAGGCCTCCGCAGCAGGCCAAAGGGTGGTCCTTTTCGACTTCTGGAGTCTGGAGTCTCCTCCGAGTGAGGCCGTAGATTTATGTTTCACTTGCCGGGCGCACATAGCAGTCAAGCAGCCCACTGTGGGCCCAGAAAGTCCTGGTCCAGGCAAGATTTATGTTTTCGCCACCGCGCATGTGTGTGTCGGTGACAGTGCGTTGGCGAGCTAACGCCCCGGAAAGGTGGAACAGAAACTGTCCACAGTCCCCAGAAAGGTGTCTTAATTAAAGAAAGGCTGTAGTTACACCTGGCATCCGTGGTTGAAGACGAGTTGGAACGGTGGAAATAGGTTAAACCGATTCTGATATTGCTTTCGTAGTGACAAGGATAAATCAAAACGAAGTGCTGCTCGTTACCCGGTTCCGAGGATCTTGTTTTCTCTTGGATGAAACCAGTCTTTGGAGGAGATTAGCGCAGGTCTAGACTACGGCCCACGGTTCCTCTAGATCCTTGCATCAACGGAGTAGTGTCGAATAAACGAGACGACTCCAACGGCTTTTCGACGGTAAGATATTACCTTATTTGCTGCGTTGCAATCAATTAAAGGTCGTTGATTCACGTGTAACACAATCTCTGCCGTTCGGCTCGGGAGCTTCGGGAGTTGTGAATAAGTAATTGTATTACTCCACTAATTAGCCCGACGGTCTCTTCGTTGCCGCCGAAGGCGAGCATCTTCTCCCATGTCCCAGAGGCACGTGCGATATTGATTTCATTCATTATCGCGTACCGTGCGTGCGTCCAACGCACGCATTCTTTCGACTACGAACCAACCGGTTCCGGTTACAGTTTCGTATACTATTCGTGCTATGCCGTTATGTTTTTTTGGTCAAGCATATCGCGCATATCCCCTCCCAGGTGAGAACGTGGAATACCGAGACGGCAAAAAAGGAAGCAAATAACATATCGCTCGGCCGTCATCGTGACCGGATATTTCATGGAAACGAGGGCCAAATCCGTAGATCTGCCGAGTGGAATATTTAAAGGCGCTACCAAAGCGCTGAAGCACTTTCCCACCGGCGACAAGGATGGCCACTTGAGGATGTTTTGGGTTTTGGGTGTGCTTTTTACACGGTGCGCTGGTTGGTTTAAGTTCATCGCTGCCCCTAGGGGCGCTGCAATCCTGGACCTTTTTTGCATATTTATAAACCATTCAAATCTGACCACCGCGGATAGGTTTCGATTTAGTCTCGTTCATGCTCTAAATGCATTATGCTGTTTCGGACGATGGCGCCGCTAGCACGGTTCTTGACTGTTCCTACAGCCTCCAGCCTGTCAGCCTGTTTTTTAGGCTGAAGTCCTTGAAAAGCTCGACCGGGTGAAGGCCCAAGGGAGGTGAAATATCGATGACCATACTCTGTTGGCCATTTCTTTTTGCTGTTCGCTGAACCGCGTCCGAAGCTCCGCGTAGCATCAGTGAGGCGGAAACTCGATCTCTCTTGCCAGATGCTCCAATTTATCGCCTGTAGCCTCTGCACAAGAAAATCGGACGTTCTTAATGGCCGGTCGGTCGCCATCGCTTTCGGGAGTTTCGATCGTATTGTCGTTTCGATAGGAAATTAGGCTATTCGTTTCAATCAACGTTCTGCTGATGGCATAGCGAAACGGCATCGCTGTCCATGTTGTTCGGAACGGCAGGACAGTGGTTCTCAAACCTAACGTATAGCACTTCCGAGTTTCGAGTCGAACTCATTGACATGTCATCGGCATTCCTTCTGAAATGAGTTTAAATTATTGTACCGATGTAGACACATCTGTCTTAGGCGTTGACACAGTTTTGTAAAACGACAACCTGGCACTGGGTTTAGAACCACTGGCTGCAGAGAGCATAGATTGATCGTGTGGTCTCGACTAGTCGCTTCGATGTTTTGGCACCTCGACACTCGCAGCACGACTGGCAGCCTGACGATGGCTTTTTAATGGTGCGATTGGGTGCCGGCTGCCGGGAGCATCGATCGGGGTCGATATGGTGAGGTTGAATCAATAAAATGTTATGAACGACGGACAATTATGCGTCGTCCGCTGGTTTTTTGAAGTGTGTTGATATTGCTACATGAGCATTTTCCCGGGACAGCCGTGGACGGAAGAAATCAATCGTTCAAAGGGCGCCAAAATTTTCGCCTGATCGTGCTTTTTAACTTTTAACAAACTCACATTTGCTGAATCTTCCGATATTTGTTTTGTTAACGACAACTGTTTTAAACAAACTTCATTGTTGCCCTTCGGGTTCGGGCAATGTTCTCGTACAGATTGTTTATTAATGAATTAGCTCCGATTTTTGATTCGCTTTTCAAAAAGTTAACGAGTGGTTTGTTTTTGTTGGTCAACAGCGTACAGTAAGTGTGTATGAAATGTTTCGTTTTACATTTGTAAACACAAAAACCGTGCACCACCGAACTAATTAGGTATTTAATGAGAAATAATGAATATAAGGTGACCTCATTTGAAATTGGCGCCACGTGCCCCCCATGTGCTTTCGCGTAGATTGCGTTAAATAATGAACCATTAGCGCCGACTAGCACTTCGATGTCATGAATTGCAAATGATCCAAAATCCAATCCAACCCAGCTACAACGACTGTGATTTGAACGCTAAACATAAACAGAAATGGAACGTTGCTGCTGCTGCCCCTAAACCGCCCACAGAACAACCTTATTTAACAATTGTGTGCCATTGTACCACGAGGAATCCGGTTCCAATTCGCCCAATCTGCATAAGAGCGGGTCACCACGCTGATCTCGCGCGATACTGTCCACGGGCTCAACGAGTTTGATCGGAGCCTAATCCAAACAACCGGCAACCTTCGCCGTACATAATGCTGCACAGGAACGCCTTTCGACGACTCCCGACGGTGCCCGCGGAGACATTCCCGCTGTTGGCGAGCTGCACAAGTTGCTGCAGTGGGCAAATGGGAAACAATAACGCGTCCCATGTACGGTTCCGGTGCAGTGAGCATCTGGGCCTGGGCGAGGCATTTTGTTTCGATCCGTTTTTCTGCAAAACTCAATTCCGGTTTAGTGGCCCCACGACACAAGCCAGCGTTGTCTCTCTGACCATGTGACCATTTTCTGCCCGGTGTAACTCTTTTGCAGACGAGTTCATGCCCGGGAGGTTCTAGTTTGCCAAAGGTTCTGCGAAAACCGACGGCAATTGCTGGTAGATTGTTGTTGGTCTTACAGCGTATAGTGCAGCCAGTTTCTAGCTTTCGGTTAGTTGGTTAGCCTATGTTATTGGTTTTGGGATGTTTTATTAGAATTCAATTTCATCGTCCTTACATTAATCAGAATAGCGTACGGTCAGAATATGTGTCGTGTGGTTTCCTGGGCTTAAGACTCGTTTGGTAAAGTCCGCCTGGTTAGTGGATAGTGATTGGCCGAGGGTGTCATTTACCTGATCCGCGCCAACTCCTACAGAGCAGGGGCCGGTCGTAACTCAACCTCACGCCACGACGTGCAGAGCCCACGCTAATCCTGCCAAGGACCGCTGCCGGACCCCGCTGAGTGGTCGTTGACAACCTGTTCCATCGATTATCGTCGCGCACATGTCCTCGTGTTCCTCTGTGTGCCATCGCCCACTTGCAGGTCTGCAACACGAGAACCCTTTCCCTGTGCCCTGTCGAGTGTGTCCGGCCAACGTGGGCTCCGGAGAGTCGGAGTGGACGACGAGCTTCTTAATGTACTAATAGAAATTAATGACTCCACAAGTCCATCAGCATATCTGCTCACGACAGGAAGGATGCATTCGTGCATGTTGATCGATGCACTGTGTGGACAAAGATGTCGCGATTATCTGAGCCGTAGATTGTCTCTCGGGTCCAGTGTCACCCGGGCAGCTCTCTAATGGTGATCGTAGATAGCGTTAGGCACGTTATTAATGCAAATACTCATCGAGTTAGTGACGCTTGCGGAGACCAACACCGTAACCGTGGCTGGTCTAATGGCTGTACTTTCACCGTAAAACGGTTTCCAGGGTGCTCAATTAAATTAATTAATTGCATGTTTGACCTCCTAACAATCGTTGCGATTCAATGCTGAAGTTTATTATTGAAATTATCCCACAAATGCATAACTAGTTAACAGAATAAAATTATAAATAGAATATCGGTGAAACTGGATGAAAATTCTTGGAAAGCATAGGCAACATATTGGTGGGATCAATTAGTGTATGCGAATTAAAATGGCGTGCCACCGTTTGATGGATTACGTAGGACGATGATCGATGGACACCACTGACACCGACAAAGATGGGGCCGCAGTAGCGTTTCGTTGTTTAGCTAACAAACTTTGAGTAGGATAGACATTGCGGCTGCTTTCGTTAGCATTGGTCGTAAATCTCGTTGCCACTTGGTTGCCTCCAACACACGGTGCTCCTGTGGTTTGACAAATCGACCTGTTGATCACGCCAGCTGCGGGCGCGGCATCGTGCGGTGGAAGGCGTGAAAATGTGTCATAACGAGTTTGCACATTGTTTACCAATTCCGATTTTTACTTTGGCGCATATTTATTTTTAACTCTTTGCCCAGTGCGTGAAGGAAAAAACATTCACCGACCGTCGAACGCCAGACATTGGCCAGCACCGTTCGTTTCGCGTTGGCTGGCAAAAAAAAAAAGGAAATAACATATGAAAACATCTGAAAACAGATTTCAATGATGCTGCAAAAATTTTAAAATTGAATTTCGGGAAACTCAGTTGGATCCAGGATCATCAAACTTTCGTTCGACTTTCTGAGAAATGAGTATAATTACAATATCAACAGAAAATTCTGAGTGCAACAAAATACCGTATCAAAATTGAGTTATAGATGGAAACAATCGAAGCATTTTGAGTATGGTAGATAATGATAAAAAATATGAAACATACATTTTAAAACGAGGACAGCGAAGTAACAGTTTGCAAAAAAAAAGTTTCTTTGTTGCCTCTTTCTAAGAAGGGTCATTTGCTGTGTTCTCAGTTGTGTTCCAATTTTATTGACACAGTCCACATTTTGCGAATTTCCCTGATTCACGTTAACAACGATGGTGAAGTTTTCGTTCATCAACCTGCGTTTGCATGTTGAACTGCATTGTTCGCGTGGGGTGACTGTTGATGGAATGTGTCACAATAATGCAGCCGCCCTGGCCATCACGAGAAAAGAACGGGTTAAATTAGCGACACAAGCGAGACTAAGTAGCAACAACATCGCGCACCCCTTTACACAGCATAATGGCGCAGTTAAGGGATGTTAATGAACTGCACGAATGTGGCCTACATCTTGATCATCGAACGCGAAGTTCATATTCTCGTCTTTGCGAGGCATACAACAGGTTGCTGAACGTGTTGCAAATATTATTTGTACACCATTTTGTAGACACTTTTTATCGACTCCAGATAAAGTTGGTCTGCGCTTTGGTCACGCGTAACGATCGCAACGGAAAGTACGTTTTTGAAATTAACAATCAACAGAGAAATCTTACACCACTTCGGCTGTTGTGTGCAGAAGCATTTTAACGTTACATTCTTGGTGTGACGGTGTTACAAGACGTTGCTTCGTCGGAACCGTGACGAAACCTGGACAAACTTTAGCAAACCCCGACATGTGCGCTGTTTGCGCGTGCATTTTGTGGCTGCAACACTTTCGCCAGCCCGCAGACGCCATTTATGGTGCGCAAATGGAGTGTCAATAGAGAGTGTGAGAAGTCCGCTTTGGGCGCTGAAAGGGACAGAAGCAAAGGGTGTTAATTTGCACAACGTCCAGACCCCTGGACGAGTGGAGTGGAGGACGAATTCTTGGGATCCGAAGTTGCTAGTGCCATTTGCTGGCCCATGGCGGGTCATAGCGAGGGACCCAGACATATTGCAACGCGTACGTGCAACGGCATCAATCCCTGGCGTGGTGTTGGAACTGGGTGTTTGGTCACCACCCGCCGAGGAGAGATGGGTTTGCACTTTTTGAGTGCACCGTTGGCGCCTTTTGTTTATCGACACCCCATACGCTGTAAGAGGAGACGCTGGACTGGACTGGACTCGTGGTGACGCCACTAGGATTGCACCGCCCTTCACGTGCGTCACTGGGACTGGACATAAATTTTCTGCAACCCGCTGTCACAGTCGTGAACGAGAGCTTATTTGCGGACCGTGTAAGATGAGTGTCTTGGGCTTTTAAGAATGCCATCGCTGCTGCGGTGGTCTCTCGGCTTGAACCACGACTCGGCTTGAGCAGCATTGGACCACGCGACAATTGCTAACTGCTGAAGTGTCGACGCAGAAAAAAATACCATCCCAAATCTATCGTCATGGGTGAAACAAACAAGCTTCCGTTCCGTGGCCCGAGAGTACAGGATCTCAATCTTCGTCCCGTTGACGGGTGGATGGTCTCGCTCGTAGTCAAGACAGTCTTCTCAGGTGAGTTCGGCCGTGAATGAAACACGGGTGGCAGGTGACTGTGAGTCAAAAATAGCCAGACCATCGCAAGTCGCCGTCACTCATCGGTGTTTCCGGTGTTTCGAGGATCGCTTTCTGTCGATACTGCGTTTTAAATCTTGCGCCCGGTACGCAAAAGACTGGCACGTGCTCCTTCTGACGCCACAGTTCCCCAGCGAACGAAGAAGAACTAATCCTGGTTGGCCAGCTTGTTGTACTGTTTGTTTAACATTTTCCCAACACACTTCGGGGTCCGGTGGGTGGTTTTTAACATTTCTTCGAACAATAATTTTCACCCCATTCACTCGGACGAAACGATTTATGGCTTCTCGGAACATCCTTTGGCCTAGTCTGTGGGGTCTGTGGTAGAAAACCGGGAATCGGGAACGGACCGGGTTGCAAACCGACCCAACTACCGGGTTCGATCGGGCTTTGGTTGATCGGGGCCTTTGGGGGTCAGAAGAAAGAATCGATATATCAGAAATAGATTACCGCCGGGGCCTGGAACCGGTTGAGCGTACGCAGCTTAGCAGCATCCCGATCTCCGAGACCATAGCACGCACAGAGGAAAAGCATGGAAATTTACGATCATCATTAATCTGGGCGTTGTAATGAATATAAACAATCGGGGGTTCCTCGGTACCGATCACACCAACCCGGTGCCGGTTTCCTTCCGAAGGGCTTCGGTGGTCTGCCCGATGACACCACCGCCGCCAGGAGGCCGGCTTCCTTAGATGGCGGTCCTGGCTAGGTGAACCGACGTAATTTAGGCCCCACTTGGTGGCTGGGTTGGGTTCCTGCAACCTCCGGGGTGGTGATCTGGCATCGGGTTTTACTAATGGGCGTTAGTAAATTAAAATTCAACCGCCCGGGATGATGAAACTTAATCTTGGCCGCTGCCGGCCAAGCCTTGGACGAGGTATCGTGTTCGGCTGCCGTGCGGATGCTCAGTATTTACGTCTCCCAATTAACCCTTCACCGTACACCGGGTTTCTTGCCGGCCTCCTGGTCGACTGGACCGATCGATCGAACCGCCCCTATTCTGGGTAGCGGTTTCAATCGTACCAATCAGTTCGAAATTTATGTACCGAACCCAGTGGCCGGTGGAAAACACACTGGTTGGTCGCCGTACGGTGTGTTGATTCCGTTGGTATTTTCCTCCGGGCGGATAGAGAAAAGTAATCACGTTGTTTATGACTATGACTCTCTTTCTGCTGCAGATCGTCCTGCTTCTCGGATGTTTCTAGGTCAATAATGGAACCAAAGGCGGTGAAAACGTTATGTGACTTTTGCGCTCGCATTTCGATAAACAACTATAATGGATTCAGACATACCCGTGAAGAAGTCCCTTTTCGATGTTCTACTTCGCTTTGAATTTCTCGTCATCATTGGAAATCCGTGGCTAACGGTTTCGTTGGCTCTTTTGAAGTCAAATAAACACATTACAACGGTAGAGCGGAGCTCTCAAGCAGCGCTAAAGGCTGCTTACCGATCTGCAGTTACGTTTGATTGGCCATCGTCGCCATCGCGTGGGCCATCCTTTCGACTGCATAATTAATCAGCACTCTAATGAAACTGGAAACGCTAATGAAGGCAGACAGTAGGTCGGGTCGGATGGGATCGGTCCTGCCTAACGCGCGAAACCCACGGCTCGTCCGCGGTCGTTAAACGCGCGGTGCTCTCAGTTAAGTTGGTTAGTCAATCGATACGCAGGCAAATTGAACCCAGCCCGCCGGGTGGAGATGAGGGTTCACTTACTGGATGCCAAGATGTGCAGCGTTAACCTGCCTCGAAACAGGATCCAGGAGTCGCTTAATGGGTCGTTGTAGAGCTGTCTTTAAAAGGATTTCTGCCTTTTATGCCTAATGCCTTTATGCCACCGACACTGCTGCCACCAGGCGTCTCCATAGAGTGTTTCAGGTATTCAGAGGGAGTATGTTTAGTTTTTTAGTCGGAAAGTTGCTATAGTTTCTTTTCTTGGGATACATTGCCATGTTTTCCCGGTTTTTGCAGCATAGTTAGCTTGGCAAAGTTTTAGCAAAGCCTAAGCAAACGATACCGAACAAATCAATTCGAGCGCACGCGCCGAGCTCAGTAAAGTATCATTCCAACAAATGAGCTCTAAGGCTCCAGGGCCACAGCGAAGTTGTTGCGATGATAATGAAAATAATTAAATCACAGCACAACACACCCACACCCAGCAATGGAGAGCTTTCACAAAATGGGTTGAACTGGTGAAAAGTTATCGTTCGGAATGGGGCCGGAGATCAAAGTTTTATCATTAAAGTTTGGGACCCCTTTGGGGGGAACAAATTATTTCATTTCTTCGCGCGGACGCGTTGTTATCATGCGGCGGCGGCGGCGTTGATTCTGGTGACAGTGGGGTTTGGAAAATGGCAAGCGGAGTAGATTCGCGGAAAACAGTTATCCAAGAAAGTTCGTTTGGAGTCGTACGCTGAAGTAAGATAACGGAACCCGAGCCCCGTTCCGTTGGTCTCATTTGTCTGGTACGGAAGCGCGCAAAACAATGTCCAACACGAGCGGCACACTTTCAGTTCTCTTCTCGAAGCCTTGGGGAAGGTGATTAGATCACGGTGTCAGTGATAACTCCCATGGTTTATTAACTTCCTTTTGGGTTAGTTAATGTGAACGGGTTGCTGACAAAGTTTTGAAAAACCAAGTGGTGCGTACCCCAGTGTTTCGCTTGCCAGTCGATAGAAACAATAGTTGGGGTTTGTTTTTCATTGCAAAATCAACTGTAACGCGTCATGCGTCAAACCAATCAATGGGGCGGTAAACATTGCGTGAGCCCCCCATGCATACCGCGCATAGCGCAAGCATCGAACGCTGCAGTTCCTGGAAAACACACAACTCATTAATGTTTAATTTACTCAATTTTAGCGCGAGCATGGCAACGTAATCGGATGTGCGATATCGCATGAAATCACCGGAATTGAAGGTTGAATTGGTTGGCCGGGAAAACTGTACCCCCCGAATGCGATCGAAACATAAATGAGGGGAGTTTTGGGCGATGGAACAGCGCACAGACATTTCATTTACATATTTCCATTTTCCCGTTTCTCCGAAGTTTGTCACCCACGCTGCAGTGTGGGTGTGGGGGGGAGCGAGTGATGTTGAGGCGAGAGCTTTCCGTTTCGTCGTAATCGTTTTTGCAGTTCGATTTCTTCCACGCGCCGCTCGAAGCACTCGACCGGATACCGGATTTTATTGTAGCATTGCTGTGCCGCTGTTTTCTTTCGTTTATTTTCCGTCCATTTCTGGCACGGTTCGATTGTTTTTTTTTTAGTCGACCATGCTTGCCGTTCCCGCTGCCCATGCTGTGTAAACCTTCCTGCCTCATGTTGTCATTCTTTTTTGCGTTTGTTTTTTGAGTTCGTGCCCATCGTTTCAAACCCAACTCGGGAACCGGGACGAACGGGCGAGTTTTGGTCGTCGCAGCAGCAATGTTGGCAATCGACATACGAAACGCAATCGCGAAACGCAAACGAGTCCCGTTTCCGGCTCCGGGTTGTGTCCGGGGGACCGCGAAGCGATTTGGGTTTTTTTTCTTTCTGAAATGCTTTTTGGACGCAAGTTTCGCAGCTGCTTCGTTTTTATTGTCTTTTATTATTTCTTTACATCCCCTGGGAGTTTGGTGTTTTGTTGCAAATAACGCTCGGAAGACTAATGAATAAAATTGATTGCGAAAATGGATATGATTAAAGCCATCAAAGTGTAGACAAAGTTCTTCGTGGAGTGGATATGTTGAGAGAATTAATTACGCAGCAGCTGTCGTCAATCATTTCTTCATCCTGTTAAATTCCAATAATGCATAGTAAATAATACATACTTCATCAGGAAGTATGCCATTTCCGGCTCGGGCAGATATTCAGTATCGCTGGGGGCGACTGGAATGCGGTGCATTCGATAGACATTCACTCAACTTGTGACGGCAGCTGGACGCTTCTCAGAACACCTCGAAGAAGAAGCTACGGCGAGCTATCGATTACAAGTGGCCAGATTCATGATGCACCACGATTCGTGCCTCCCGATTCCCGATGAAGTATGTTTGCACATTTCACCGACCCGTTCGCTTCGTGCCAAAACAATGATATTTATGTACATGCTGCCTCGCGCCGCTCTACGGTTCCTACGGGGGGTACAAACAGCGATGCAAATCATCCCGCTCTCGGTGCAAGGGTTTACCTTTTTGTCACCAGGATTCGGCCGCCGGGGGGGAGAATGTTGCGAACAAGATATTTGCATATCATTTACGCATTCACGTCACAGTGGTGTGGTTCGGACCGGACACTGAGAAAAGAGCAAGTCGGACACGGCAAGTGACACTGTGGGCCATTAGGAAGGTAGGAAAAATAAATAAACAAAAAGCTACCAGGCAGGGCTTTCCGTCACTACTACCTCTCTCCGTCGCCGGGTCAGCGATTTATGGAGACCGGTTGGCTAGTTTTGTGTGCACATGTTGGGATGTTGGGCTTCCGTGACACTTGCGTGGTGCGTGTAGGACACACGATACTCACGTAAATCCGATCCGATGCAAAACGGAAGTGACGGTTTGTGTTGATGCATTTCGGCCTGGGAAACGCACATCGGAAACGTAGCCGCTGATGAAGGATGCGCCTTCTAGTACGGAACCCTTACGCGTGTGTCGTGGGTAAATTTATTCAACTGCTCGATGGAGTAAAAAAGAAAAAAACCCGGACCTATCATGGAGTGTGCTTGCAATTGATGTGCGACGACATTTGGTAGACAGCCTCGATGGTAAGGTGAAATAGCAGACGGCACAGCAAAAAGGCCACGATGGATTGGATCGGTGCCATGAGGATAGCAGCCTTGATGGGTGTTCCATTAGCTAAGCTTTGGCCTAGTCGTCTGCATCAAGTCATTTGCACGGCTTTTTGTAAACCGCTTAGTACTCCGTCGAGGTTTACACTGTATGATAGATAAAACACGAGATTTTTTTTTTAAATATACAATGCTGCCATATTAATTCGTTAGTAACATAGTCCGAAAGGCACGTTCTTTCTCTTTCAAACGCATCCAATTTAATGCGAATCGGATGACAGATTATACGTAATTATACGGGCTTATGAAACACACAGAGAAATGAAAATATTGTTTACAAAAAAATTATCATGGAACAAAAGGCCAATATCAAATTTTGTTAAAAAGTTGGCAACACATGTACAGGGACTTTATGTGGTATAAACAATTTCAATTGAACCGTAAAATCAAAAATTAATCGACTGTTACAATCGCTGTATTCAATTAAATGGAAACGTTTTTTAATTACGATTTAGTTGAACTTGTGGAGGCAGTTTCATTATTTATCGAACACACTGTGTACGTTGATTGAGGCAAATCCGATTTTCATGTCCGAGATCTAGCTGCAAATAGCCATGGTCTGGGCGTGGCTCAGATATTTCATTTTCGCATTATTGGCACTGGTGGGGTCACTATTTGCTCTCGTCAACCGAAAGCATCTCAGCGATTTATGTGCATCTCCCGTTAGACACATAGTAAAACGGCTTTTAATTAGCCCTCCATGCACTGGAAATATTGAATCAAGCCGTCATCTCAATTCGATTGATGCTGCGAAGATATTCACATAATCATTCCAATGAAGCTGAATTCCTTTCCACGTTTGAATTATGCTAATCAATTCAAAATTTAACGCAAAAAGGCAGAGTACGCCAAATTACTGTTCAATTGACTTTCTGTACTTTCGTTTCACTTTGACGGCGTAAAATACGGACCAGCTCGCCAACTCGCCAAATAAGGCACAGTTTCGCCTTATTCGCCTGATTCGCGTCGTTTAAAAATGGGTTCGCCAACAAAGTCTACCGTGGGTAAATCGCAAGCAGCGCGATACGTTGTTGCTGCTACGTATGTTACCCCCGGAGGCCCGAGGAACCGACACTCGTTGGGCGAGAGGTGGTCAGCTGTCGATGGAAACCTTAAAATCCTCGTTCACCAGCATCGCCAAGAGTTCATCGCGGCCGGGCTGCGTAAATGAGGGCCCCGTATGCTTGTTTCTTTTTTTCTTTTTGCTTATTTATTTATGCTTCTTGAACGTTTTGCATACACCGACTCGACGGCCTGCCCTCCACGAGTGCCGGTTCCGTTGCTTCCTTTTGCGGCCTCGAATTCAACGAATTCGGTGCCTGCTGGCACCGCGCCCTGTGGTGGGAAAATGATTTGCCTCTTATGGCCCGGAGGTTTGTTTTATTTTGCAATGGCCGGGCCTGGCTGATGTCTTGGGTTGGGAACGCGCACCTCTCGCACTCGCGGGAACTGGAGTGTGCTAAATTCGCGAACGGAGCCGGGCCCGGCCACGTCACCCAGCGGTGGCGGCGGCATTCCAGGTGTTCGATTTGGGCCCCGTTCCGTTGCGTTCCGGGACCGTAAGCTCGCGTTT
Source organism: Anopheles bellator (assembly GCF_943735745.2). NCBI lineage: Eukaryota > Metazoa > Arthropoda > Insecta > Diptera > Culicidae > Anopheles > Anopheles bellator. Next base: position 37,281,640 of record NC_071285.1, read on the forward strand.
GCCGCGAGCGTTATGCTCCCGGTGGCGTAACAATAAACATTGGCGCCCGGTCCGGCCATCCGCGGTTCGCATTGGGGCGGAAAATCAACGTCAAAGAAACATTTGCTATGCTTTGCCACGGACGTCCCCACGGATGTGGGCCACCCCGTTCAGCAGTCGTTCGGGGTTGCCGGGCGATTGTTGGTGCGCAGCGCTCGAAGATCGAATGCGATTATCAACCGAGTGCGCGGGACCACCGTGGATGCTTTCCAAAAACGAGAGAAACGACAAGGCACGCGTTTTGCGAGACAAACGCAGCCGGGGCATAAAGCCGAAAAAAGAAGCACGCAGCAGGAACGGTGTGCGGTTGCGGCTGCGGGTTCAAGGGGTTAATCTTTTCGGCTTTAAGTACACACACCCGGTTGCCGATGCGGTGGTTATATTTTTGTCGTTCATAAAACCGTCGACGCGGGAGCGAAGGACCGCATCTCACGTTAAGCTCGTGGTGTGCTGCAAAATGAATTTACAACCGCTACACGCCGGCCCGGCTGGGTTTACGCGTGTCGCGTACGTGAAAGCGCCGTCGAAGCGCCAAATTAATGATCGTCGCATGTTGGCGGCGTGCCTGAAAAGCCTTCCATATATTAATGGGCCTGTTTTTCGAAAAGGTCCCCGCAGTGGGAGGCTACTTTTTACGGCGGTCTCAAGGGATCTTAGTTAACGTCGTTCGGTGCGTTCGTGGGTGCGTTGTTGCGAACTTTTGGTGTGATTTACACTTAAAAAATTATTGTAAATAAATTGTATAGAACCAATGGACACCAGGAATTGTATAAAGACGTCTAGGCATTTGTCGAAGTTTGCCATTGCGGATATAAATTATTGCATCAAATTTCAATATAATCCTTCCAAAATCGAATCTTAGATAATTTGTTCATATATCATTAGTCATTAATTCATTATTCCTCATTAGTTCATTGTCAACGATTTGTCTAATTTGACTGATTTGTCAACGAGCCGCAAGGTTTAATTGGCTAAACCTTACCCAATTTTTCATAAAGAAATTCAACCGAATGCCGAGACCGAACAGACATAACACTTCATTTAAGGAACTCGTACACTTGATTAAAGCTACTGCACATAAAATTTACCGGCTGAAACTGTCCATAGTCTAGTGGAGTACAAGACTGGAGTGCAGATTGAGAAATTCCTAAGCTGGCGTCTGGAGTCAAGAGGTACAAGTCCAAGCGGAAGACATCGGGTGCGATAGGGACAGGGACTAATGACACTACATTTATCGCTGCTCAACTCTAAGTTGTGCCTCTTGCACCAGATTACGAACATACGAAGGTCGGTTTGTAGGTTCGAACCGTCATTCTCATCCCTGACCACAGAGAACAGTTTTACAGCAAGAATTTAGAATGTGACAGCAAATACGAGGGTCACTATTTATATTTCGGGAATAGGAACAAAAACAAATAGTGAAGCTGCGAATATATTTTTATTGTTTTTCAAAGTACTCGCCACGATGATCGATACACTTTTGCATGCGCTTAAACCAAATTTCAAAGCATTTATTCCATTCCGAATGAGGTATCTCCAAAACATGATGTTTGAACGCTTCAAGAGCTTCTTCGGGCGATGAAAATCGTTGACCACGCAGTTTATTCTTCACGGATGGGAACTAAAAGAAATCATTGGGTGCCAAATCAGGGCTGTACGGCGGATGACCCATCAATTCGATGTTTTGAGTGCTCAAATAGTCTCTTGTTTGAGTCGATGTGTGAGAGCTGGCATTGTCATGATGAAGAACAATCCGACGTCTCTTGTTTGTTTTCCTTATTTCACCGAAGATTTCTGGCAAACAGATGGTTGTGTACCACTCAGAATTTACTGTTCTACGATCCTCTAGAGACACTGTTGCAATATGACCAGTTTTTCCGAAGAAACAGGCCACCATTTTCTTTGAAGTGCTTCGTGTGCGAACAACTTTTGTTGGATTTGGTTCATCTTGGAACACCCATACAGTCGACTGCTGCTTACTTTCGGGCTCATACGAATATATCCATGATTCGTCACCTGTCACGATTTTATAAACGTCTTTTGAAGCACCGCGATTGTATTTCTGAAGCATTTCTTTGCACCAATCGACACGAGCCTTTTTTTGAGCGATTGTCAAATTATGTGGGATCCAACGTGAACATAATTTTCGCACAGCTAAGTGTTCATGTAAAATCGCATATATGCTGGTGGAACTAATGCTTAGGGATGCCTCAATCTCACAATAGGTTACATGACGATCTTGCTTAATCATTTCGTGCACAGCATCGATGTTTTCTGGCACTACAGTCGATTTTGGACGACCTTCACGAAACTCGTCGGACAGCGAACTACGACCACGATTGAATTCACTATACCAGCGATACACAGTGGTTTTTGATGGAGCTTCATCGCCAAAAGTCAAATTAAGTTGATTGACGCACTCTTGTTGTAATAATCCACGTCGAAAGTCGTAAAAAATCATCGCTCGAAAATGTTCACGATTCAGTTCCATTTTTTTGCCGAGACGAAACTTTCAACTAAATATAAAATAAACAAATAGCGTCCGTATGACAAAATGTTCTGAGTACGTATGTCGTCAAAAATGTCAAACTTTACGATGGAACCATCAGATGGACTCACATGACATCAGTGTTGCCAATTCCCGAAATATAAATAGTGACCTTCGTAGCAGGTAAATCATTGATAACAACGATAAACAGCAATGGGCCAAGGATGCTGCCTGCCTTGCGTCATTTCAGAAGTGCTGGTAAAGGACGATGAAACATGCGAAATGATCTTTGTTTTGTAGTTTCATCCAATTAAGTATGTTGACACCACGAAGTAGACAGATCAGGCGAGGAGGATGCGGCACGCTGTCAAACGCTGCTTTAAGATCAGCAGAAATCGCGACGACCTTCGTGTTTTAAATTCGTGAAAATCGTGTGGCATATAGTCACGAAATTAGACAGAGCCGTAATAGTTGATCTATCAGGCCATGAAGTCATGTTGGTTAGGGCTGATGTAATGCCGCATCCCTGGTAGGAGTTCCTGCGACACCGGAATCTCGCTGATCGTCGTGCAGGCTTTGAGCATTGCCTTGGTAGTTCTGTCACTCTTGTCATGTCATGCGTGGTCGGTTAAAAAACTATCGTCAATTTTCGTCTCCTTCAAAGTAATCCCCGTCCGATATTATACACTTATGCCAACGTTTATTTTTTCTAATCCTTGAAACACTTAAAAATATATTTTTTGCGATCTATTTCTTTGCTACTTCTCTCCTGCTGCGCCTTCGATGCCATCTTTATCTCCGCAATCGTAGCGTAGCGTCGTCCTTTCATATTTGTCACTGACCATTCTACCATATGGCAAGAACTCATAATGCACCAGGATATACCAAAACAGCAACTGTTAGTCACAATGGTCCTAACGATTGGTTATGCTATTCAAAGTGTACTCAAATAATAAGACCGTACAAAAAACTTAATAAAATAACTTTTAAACTAATTTAAAGTTTTTGAAAGAAGTCCACGGGTAAGAACGTGAGAGCCGAAGGCAACACGTGCTTTCATAATGCCATTTCGCCTTCACGTCCTCCTGGAGTTGGATGTACTTTTGATGATTTCAAGAGCCATCGGAGCGTTAGTGGGTCGTTGGTTCGCTACGCTTGTGAGGTTTCATTAAACTTTACGCTCTGTGTCTGTGTGTGAGCTTTTATGTTGACTAAAACTTTAATGCGTGCCTATTGCGAGAGTCATACTTCCACGGAACCCTGTGCACCGTGCAGCTTCATTGTTGCAGCCATTGCTCGGGGCTGCATGTGTGTGGATCGCGTATGAAACGGAGAAGAGAAAAATCACCCTTCTGCCCTTCGACACCGGTGACACCGGGGATGGTTTTGAGGTGATTAAAGCACTGCCCTGCAGCTATCCAACGCCGGTCACACCCAGAACCAGTTCACCTTCGGGTCCCCCCCGTCCAACGCCCGGCCTCAACCGTGGTTGGGTTAATGGACAAATATGGCTTCCCGGCGTGTGGTAAAATGTCATCAATTTTCAATTTCTGCTGCAAGGCGCGGTTGTCGCGCTCGCAATGATGAATAAGATCCTCGCCCATCGTCGCACGGCGGGCTTTGATCCTTTCAGTACCCCGTTTTCATCTGCGGCTCGCGGGGTTGGCCTGAATTCGCATCATAAACGCGTCCCTGGGATCTGCCAGGACACCGCGTTCCCATTTTCAGACTCCACAGCGCGTCAGCTGGAGCGCCAGATGTTATAATTTCCAAAGTGGGCATGAAACCTCTCGCATCCCGCCGGTGCCCAGGCTATGATATGTCGCGAATCCCATCAACCGCGTGATGAATTTCATAAATGCCACCGGAACTGCAATCGAGGCCGATCCACTATTCCGGTGCGCTTTGAATATTTTAACTGACTCCATTAAGGGTTGGTCACTGCGAGCTCGTTGGAACTGGGAATTTTTGTTCCATTTGCGTCGTTATTTATAATTGTGCTTTAAAAACGGGGCATGTTAATAACTATAATAACAAGAACTATTCTCGGCTTTAAAGTGCAACGAAACGCGCAACGCGTACGCTCGACGCACACGGTGGAGTAATTTAATCTGGCGTTCGGTATCATTTTTTACCCTTATCGAATCGATCGACCTTTATGATCGAGTATCCACAGCCAGGCAGGCCGCGGACCTGCCTCGCTGCCTGCTGGCGGTTCAAGGTGAAGTTGGCCCATTTGCGCCGTGGAAACGCTCCCCAGGCGCGATAAGCCCGACGTCACATCAATTTTCAATTTGAAGAGTCGATGGAAGATAATTGCCCTTGTTGTAACAGCATGTCATCGAGCTTTATCGCCGGCGGTCACCATCAGACAACTCTTCCGAACTCCTTCGAAGTACACCGCCCCGGTGGGGTGGGGCTCTTCCCGTTCCCCCCGCAGGTCCGGTCCCATCGGTTAAGCCCTGTTGCGTGCTGCTCAACACAACTCTACTGCTGGCAGTTAAACACACTGCACGGCTCGCTGGCCGACGGCCCGGACCAGAGTAGTACCTCGCAGACGACAAGTTGACAAGCACCCGGCACCCGATAAGACCGAGACCGGAGGGCGGCGTTAGTCGTGGAACAAGAAGCCACTCGATGCATCGCAATAATTAACTTCTCCACTCGTAGAGCTGACATCGCAGTGGCTGCGGTGCACTCTCTGTCCTCTCCATTGTCTCGATCGTGCCGTTTTGGGGTGGTGGTTGCAGATTTTAATCCGCTTCCACTTCGGTGTAGGAGTTTAGAACTTTCCACAGGTTCGTCTCCCTGGTCCGCTTTTTGCGTCCGCACAAACGCCCAGGATCTGTGCGGCTCGAGGACTTTCGCGAGTCGTCGGCTTGCTACGAGACTTGGAACGAAACTGCAACATAACGAGCCCACAGCTGACACTTCACCTAGCAGCCGAACACTAATAAGGTACACCGTAGCCCTCGAGAGCCAACTTGTCTGTGTTGATCAATGATTTATAGCTTCGGGGGTTCTGTGCAGTGACTTTGGCGAGAAGTTTGACGTTCCCTCGAGATTGTGCGTGCTTTTCCTGGATTTACTCGGCTTCGCGAAAGGAAGCCGGCAAAGTTTCGGTTTGTTTAAGCAGGGCTGTGACTGGTCTCTGGTGGAGCTACAGGTAGTTGAGCGTATTAGAATTTGTGTTCCATTTTCCCAGGGTAGACAACTTCAAGGAGGGAACACAAAGTATGTTAATCCTGTGTTTTCAGGCCCAGGTGAGCGCAGGTATTAAAACCACTTCGCCGGTCGTCCTTGAGACTCTGCTTTCGTTACAAGCACTTTAAAAAAGGGGATGTACAGTTTCAATAAAGTGAAGATACGTTCACTTGATCTATTCGTTTTCACCATTGATCGAGCGCGCGTTGTCTTACGAAACAATGGGTTTATTCTTTCGAGGTATTCAAAGAATATAGTCTGTGCCCGAATGCGTATGATGTATCTGATATTGAATGGACGGTAACTACCCTTTAATGCCATTTGGCAAGGACCGCCAGTCTTTCGCATCAGTCGCCAAGCCAGGAACTCGGAACGGACGTCCCCGGCGTTGAGAGCATTTCAGTTGACGCCCCGCAACCGGCAACCACCGGAGACAGATTCCGGTGCTGTGTGTAAGGGTGAAAGCGTAATAAATCCTCACTTTGCTCGACAGATTTACTCTTCCAACGGTGGAACCCGGAGTTCCGGTTGTCGCCGCCGTTGGTGGGCAAACTCGTCGAGCGGCGCTTCCGGTGCGCGACTTCTTTTCGCGGCCAACGCGCCATTCCTACTACTGTAACCATCCGGGCCGCTCTTCACTTCACTGTAGTCCCCCGTCTATTCACTGTAAGTGAATCGACACGGGAGGGCGCAGAATACCGGAATCTCCCGGAGATGGCACCATTTGTCATTTCCTGTTTCCGGCGAAGGCGTATTTTTTATTCTCATTTGTTTTAAAAAATGTACGCTCATTCCATTCCATTTTTCTGCGAACTGTGGCGCAGCTAAAAACTCAGCTCGGCTTTGTTAGTAGTCGGCTTTACTTTGTAGCATTTTTGTTTCGAGGATACGAGATTCACTTTCATAAATTACCACCACGTTTGCAATGCTTTAAGAAATTGGATTTTTTGTAAGGGTTTCAACGAAAACCGACAAAGGCACGTTTACGGCTTTGCCTGATCCTGGGTCCTTGCATGCAGTTAAATTATGTAAAGTGAACCAAATTTTGGTAGGCCACATTAAATTAGTTCAAGGTTACAGGACAATTATAAAACCCTGTTTTACGGAACTTCAAATGCGTTTGAAGTGTTCTATTACAAAGTATTAGCAAGAAAATTAAATTGAATTTTTATATATTACTATTTTGATGGTCTCAAGTGGCTTCCAGAAACCTCTCTACATGATTATACTGTTCACCATCCACAGCTTCGTTGCGGCTCCCACTTGCATGATTCCAATTTTCCAAATTTACCGTAATGTACGAGGCAAATTTTCTATCGCAGGCACGCACGAGCTTTAAATTTGCACCAACTGTGGCAACATATTGACACGTAATGATACGAACTGCTCGCTGTGTTTACCTTCCACGATGTCGATATTATGTAGTGACGACGGCCAACAAAAAGGTCCGTTTCTAGGCGGGTGCTTTGCTGTTTCCTTCCCGTTTCGTTTCAACACAATGCGTGCTTTCTTGGAAAGTTGAAACGCGAGACTCAATTTGCTGGCATCGAGTATTTTTGCCATACACAATTTCGGGCCACCGTTTAGCTGCTATGGTGCGAGGAGTGAAACTTTCAATTTGTTCGGGGTTTTATTGCGAAACGTTTAAATGTTTCGAAAATTACATTACAATTTGGCCCGAAGTTGAAGCAAAAAGAAAAGCGCGACTTAGAATGGGAATGCCTATTGGAAGTATTTACTTTAGAGATACTCAGTTGATTATACAATGGAAATGGAAATCGAATAAAATCTACACTTCTCATCATTTCCAAATTGGTAAATAAATAAATAAAAATAAACAAATGCTTTCTTTTTACTAAGAATGTGGACGCACGCAATTATACTTAACTTTGAACAGCAACAAAGTAGCGTTCGGAAGAAAAATCTTTCGTACTTAAATTAAATTTCAAATAAATATTTGCTTTTTCCCTTTTTGCCATTTGCCCATGGTCGACGGTACAATTTTTCAGTCAGAGCATCAAATGTGTTGAAAAAGAAACTGTCGTAGAGAATACCGTTTGCAAGAACGTTGTTCCTTGCATCGCAACTTGCAACTCGGCAAATAGAGTCCAAATGAACAAAGAAAGAAAAGAAAAAATAGCCTCAATGTTCAACCTTACAATTTACCCTTTTCGTAGACTGTAGACAGGCACCAACAGCATGCACATCCGACAAGAAACCGGCATTGTGACAGACTTATCGTAGACGAAGTGGGACGATTAACTTAAACGTTATCCAAGAACTCCGTCGACACCACAGTCGACAGACATCCGCTTGACTTTGAGCTGTATTCACATTACAGCTGTATGCAGTTTCAGCATCTTCCAGGGACTGAGGAATTATAGTGCATCCTGTCTCTGTCAAGGTTCTATGTGCCAACAGCTGCATTGAGATTCTCCCGTGTGCTAATTTTGTTCTAAACACTTCCTGACGCTGCGATGCCGGGCTTCAAAACGAGTCTCTTTCGGTGTCCAATGACGCGTCTCTCTTGAGACTGCTATTGGCGCAGGACATATCAAAGCGATAACCAGATGAAGTGCTGTATCATCGTAATTATAATAAGCAGTTGGGAAACGTCATCGTACTGGTCGCTAAAAGCCTAGAGCTGACAGATACGATTGGCCTTCTACGAAACGATGAGTGGAAATAAAAATAACAGTTCGTTGCAGCAAAGCCATTACTACCTTTCAATGCTACTTGGAAATGCCACTTACTCACATTGACATGATGCATTCATGCGCGCCTACACGTCGACGTTGCAATGCGCTGCAAAAAGGGTACTTTACGTCAATACTGAGTAAAATCTTACGCCTATTTGCCTTATGTATGTTCATGATTTGGCAGGCTTAATAGCAATCCTACGCTTTTTACCACTGAAATCACGGTTTTACCCAGCCGTTTCGTCACCAGGCGGCTCCATTTCGTATGGCGAATTTGGAACAACTTCACAGATTCAAAACCGTTTTTGTAGTTTATGATGAATCATGCAGAAGTAGTTTCTTTCTGGTGCAAGCAGAATGGAGGTTGACGCGCAATGAGATAACTTACACTAAGTTTATACTGCTCTGTTTAGCTCCAAGTATTTAAGTCCCGGAAACCAAATCTGATTGGGAGTTCTTCTCCGGAGTACCATCAAAACCGAACTATAACATTTTTATTTGGACATTGTTTCAAATTTATCTGGTTTCTAGAGATGGTGTGGTGGTTACGATGGTTAGGGGAAAAATTGACCTAAGTTCCATTTTGATGCTGGCCCAAAAAAGCATGTTTTCGCAACAACGGTTTTATGTACGATATTCTAGAAGATCCTTAAATTATATTTTATGTTTCTAATTGGTTTGAAATTTACGCCTCATAAAATCTAGTTTCTAATTTTAATGTTCCTATAGTCGCTTTTGTGAGAGAGTGCACATACGAGTATTGTTGCTTGACTGTTAGGAGAAGAGTCTCCTGGCCACTGCTGCTGGATCATTTGCGCTTTTGACTAGACGAAGAGCTTACTTAACGCAGAGGTACTGTAGCTTTGGCACGATGCCCGAAATTCGGGTTCAGCATCGCCTACAGCTCATTGGAGATACGAACGAAATGGTTTTTGACAGCTCAGGTGCAGGTTATGGCCTAAGTCTACAAACCATCTGCATAAACACGCTCGGTGAACTTTCGGAACATTCAATGAATTAGTTGAGAGTTGATTTTGCTACCCATTAACAAGAGTAAGTGGTTTCCAAACGAAGTTAAGGGTCGCAAGGAATCCTATTGTTCCTCGGCAACCTAGGCCTTGGTGTCCTATTTCAACATTTCAAAATCCCTTCCTGCAGCGTATACCCTTGGGGTATCATGGCCCAAATAAAATGGATAATATTGCACACTATGTAGGGGTAGGCGTACTAAACATGATCCCATCATTTCAAAACTCTTCAGAGAATAGGTTGATCTGGGTGAATGCTTCCATTGAAAGCAGATTAGATGGCAAAGTTTACTTTATTAAGTCCTCGTGTTGTGCTGTTCTCTTCATTTTGGGTATTCGTCAGGGCAAGGACTTGATTAAAGAGCTCTGCATGTTTTGGATGCCTATTCGGGCTAAGAATTGTCTATTTGCTAGTAGATGGGTCATATAGACAAATGAATGCATCGAATAAGTTTCCTTGCGCATAAATTAAAGCAAATTGACCATAGTTGGTGACTTCAATTAACTATTAAGTACTGTTGAAGTGTAGTCACTTTGGTCAGGTATACTTCTGAGAAAATGTGTTGCCTTATACGGCAACTCCCATGACTTAAGTTCAAATTATGTCCATTTCCCAACATCTTTTACACGGTTATCGAAGTCGAAGAACTGAATAACTTTCCGAAAATCGCACTAAAATAAGCTCGACCAAATGTTTCCAACAAGAAGGGTAAGGCCACCGAGCATATTAATCTTCCGAACTTTTTTTCGCTTCAATTCCGGCCACATGGTGTCGGAGGCAGATCACTCACCGGGTGTACCATAAACTTTCTTGCCGTTCACGAAACGTAAAGCTTGTTCCAACGATGTTTTCGTTCTCCGCGCGTGGGTGCGTGGGCTTTTTTGTTTTTTCCTTTGTAAATTAACTTTCGAAGCCAAAACCTTAACTGTAACAGGCTAACCTTGCTCGGGTCGTTAGTCAATTTCTGGTGGCGATGATTTTTGATAATAAAGTTGAACAACCATTTAAGGCTTCTAGGAGATTGAAATTTATGCTATGAATACGGCGGAAAATGTTAGGCAGAGAAAAAGTTTAGGCTTGGTCGGTTCCCAAACCATCGAAGCCCTCTCTTGGGGGGCCATCCAAACAAAAGCTTTCTGAACCCAACTAGACAGTTTCGTTGGAATTGAAGATACTCCATTAGTCCGGAGCCCTGGAAACCGCACCAATATAGAAATTTGTCTTGGAAAAGGAGAAAGAAAACCGCAGAATGTGATCCATCTCGTTTCAACCGATACGCAAAATAAATAATCCCTGCCAATCGACGAAAAGCGGTCAGCTGGAAGATTGGTCGAAAAAGGGAAAGCCCTTTTTATGTTAAAGTCTGTTCAGAGTCCCTACACCGATGCGTTTACTCTCCGGGACAATGAAGACGTTGGGAGACGTTTGGAAAAATGATGAATGAGCGATGAAGATGTCGCATTTTGCTTGCGGTCGGGCGATTTTTGGTTTTAAGACGATCACGCTGATAAGGCTGCTCTTTTCTTCAATTTACACAAAACTCAAGAAGCAGTAGAAAGGAAGCCTCATATCAAGCATCGATCCGTCGTGAAACGGAGATTGGGATTTATTTCCCGGGTCAACTATCAATCGTGCTTGCTTTTTGCCATCTTCCGTAGGCCTTCGTCCCAATTTAAGGGCCGGTTCCGTGATCGTGGTGAGCGAGTAAAAAAACTCGCTTGACCTTAGAGGGCGTTGGATTTATGTCAAATTTTTACGCCCTATCCCCTGAGAGTCCTTCCGAGGCCGTTCACCAGCTGTGCTCGATTCGTAGGGATCCCGTCTGTTCCTTGCCCAATGAACGGAAAATCCCATTGTTGTAGCCAGTGAGCCGGTTACCGAGTATTTGTCATTAGTCCCAAATTGCATCCTACAACGGTGGCCCTGGGATCTCTCAGGACCAAGTTCTGCACCGTGCCACATTTTCGGAAGCCTACGGGCGGCAATAAGTTGTCTCACGTCGTTACACAAATCTTATGACACGGTCATGGGCACCTTTTGGAAAAAAACATCGTCACGCCAAACGCCAGATTTATTACGGCACTGGTGGCAGGACCATTTGTCCGGGCGAAAATAATGTCGCCAAATGTGCCATAACGTTCCATTTTCCTCTGCGTTTCGTGCTAAGGGAAGTTTCTTTTACAGAAAACTCAAATTGGTAGTGCAAAATAATAAAATATTAGCATTCTAAAACCAGATATTGAAATTGGGCACTCAGGGCGGCCCGTGACTCGTGACATGTATCCGAAAAGGGTACACGTCCGCTGGGACTTTTGTGGTTTGTGTGCTCAACCGGATTTGTGTGTAGGGGGAAACGGACTGCACTGCACATGGCCGACCGTTGGTGTATCGCTCTCTTTCGATTGTATCTACATGATTTATCGAATCCGAAGCATATCGATCGTTGGAACCGTCATCTGAACTGACCTCATCGTAGGGTTTCGCCAGAAGAAAGGGCGTTAGGATATTTTTCGGGTCGGCTTGATTTCGCAATCGAATTTATGTTCTTCTTGTGAGCGTTTGCTGTGGAAAATTCTGTCATAAATGAAGCAGTTGCTCAGTGTTGGAGTGCATTTCGTGATTTCTAGCCGGAACTTTCGACCGACACAATAGAGACCGTCCGTGGTCGGAAGGATGTACCAGCCAACTGGTAGTAGTAATTGAAATCGTCCCTCCATCGGACTCCATCCATCATCATCCTCTACAAGCGAGGCCCAGATCGCTCGGTTGCTATCGATCGTAGTACATCAACCGCCAGTCGCTCTTCTCAGTGCACTATGGCCAACATCCCATCAATCACTTTGCAAATTGAATTCGGTACCCACTTCGACCGCCCTTCGTCCCCGTGGAGGATGTTTGAAGTTATACGCACCCGAAGCCAGTGCGCTGTTTATGTTGGGAACCAATTTCGTCGGGCCTACTTCAGCCGGAGAATATTAAAATTAAATCTTCCATTATGAATATGTAAAAATGTTTTGCTCCCCTCCTGGTGGGCGGCTCCTTCATTACATTAAGGAACGATTCGTCTCACCACCGCTCGACAGCGTTCCGACATCGCTGCCAGCTGTTGTTGAAAGCGTAGACTCGCCCGCTGTGTTAATGTCTCTAGCATTAGCCAAGCTTTATGTTATCCCCCGTGCTGGAGACGGAGCACGGCGGCAGGAAATTGGAGCAATGCGAAATAAAATGACAATTCCATTTCCTGACAGGCCGTGCTTGCTTCCCAGCTGATGTTAGAGACGGCGTCAGCGGTGTTTCCACCGTCCCTTTCAGCAAACGGTGTTCAGGATAAGCGATATATTCGTAGCGTAAAAAATGTTAAAGTAAACCCGGGCTTGTATGTGTCCTTTTTTGCTGGCCAGCTTGGCGGAAAATCTGTGGGACTTTCCCGATGGATATTATTTCCTTCCAGAGCGGCCACGGCGAGGGTAGTTACAGAGCGCAGCAGCGTTTGTGATGGGGTAGAATTTTACGGACATAGAAACATCGACCACAGCCACAGCCGTGCCGGACTCGGTTTGGGCTGCCATTGGGCGAATCCTTGCCGCCCGTTTTGGGTCGCCAGCAGATGGTGCACGTATTCCGTTTCCGTTTGTTACAGCCTTCGGTCGAAAGTGCTGAATCTGCCATCGCAATCGCCGGCCCCCATGGATAAGCCGCCGTCTGTTTGCTTTCCGACATGCTGCAGGCGAAACAAAGCGCGGATTAAAGTGTAAACGAAAGAAACAAACGCTGCCTTCGGTGGGTGCCAAGTGAGCATGAGGAAGGAACCATTTATTTGGCCGTGATTTGACGAAGCAACGTTTATTGCAAAGTATGTTCAGCCTGTAGAAGCTATCAAAGAAAGTTTGTTTAACAAACGCACAGTTTGGGATATTTGTGTCGAAGTATTTTAATCTGTTCTCATCACCATACTCTATGCCTCTGTGAAGGGACTGCACAAAACCGCTTCACAAAGTACTGTCTCTGCAATGGAGGACCGTAGTACACCTAAGTTGCCAAAACTAGCTGCTAGTGGGGATTATTTAGAAAAACATCGAGGCACATTTCGTCACACGTAACCAAGCGTCTCCATTGTCGGTTCCGGTATTTTCCGATGCCCTATCCTGTTTCGCTCAATCGCTTCCCAGAACGCAACGAGAGCATCCCACGAAAATAGCTCATGGTTGAGGGCGAAAGTACTTCACAGTGGCAGAAGTTGCGAACGTTGGAACCTTCCGATGGAGAAACCGTGGCTACTAAACCACTTCGATGTCAACACTTTTGTGTTCTCGCGCCGCCCGTTACGCGTTGGTGGGATTGCATCCAACAGTCCGAGTGCGCGGTGTTGTGTAGTTGAGAAGAAAAAAAAACATAAAATCAAGAGCCAGAATATTTTCCCGGTCTACACTAAAAACATTGCCTCCATTGCGGCGTTGGAGCCCAACCAGTCCAGTGTTGAACAGTAGCAAGCTCGCTGTGGGCACTTGGCACTTGGCGCAAGCTCTTGAAATTTACTAGCTTCGTGGAGAGTCTCTCTGCATTCAATTCAAGGGAAGGTAGCAAAAGTAGACTTGCACCAACCAGCAAGTGAGTGCATCCTGCAAGAGTGGGCACGTGGGGTAGAAAACAAAAGCGAGCCGGACGGCGGCGGGCACTTGATGTAGTCTTACCTCTTGGAGCACTTTACAGCTCCATATTATTCTGTTCAATTCTGTGACGATATGAACTGGACTAGAAATGGCTTAAGGTTTGTACTGCTTCATGGTAACTTTTATTCTGTGCGTGGATTAGTATTTATTTAGCAAAGCAAATAAACAGAGTGAAGTAACGTTTAAAGGATATTATTCGGTTGCGCTTATTGCACTAAACTCCGTTCCAGTTTAAATAGAAAAATTGTCTCTGGCTTCAGACCTTAACAAAATATCGCGTAATTAAAATTAGGACACCGGTAATGAGACTGAAATGATGGTTCTGTTGCAGTGAGATGCTTCTGAAGGCTATATCTTCGGGACATGCGCAAATCCAATGCCACGCGTGTCGACCCTGTGCAGGAAACCCCGGTGATGGCAAAAAAGCACTGCCAACGTGTTTCTGTTTTGCTTTCTTTTGCTATTCGCAATGGAAGTGCGGAAAATGCTTTCCTCTCTCCGCTTGATGACAAATCCCCGTGGCAGCAGATGATACTGATGCCTGCCATCAACGCTCTTTTATCGTCCCCGTTCGCCCGCTTCGGAGTTGATGAGTCCATTGGTCTATTTTTCTGTGCTTTTTGTGCCACTAGATAGTTCTGGCTTTTGCAGGGCTTACGTTACGTATTAGACGAACTGGCTCTTGTGTACTTTGTTGCTCGTGGAGTAATGCGCGACTGCGGTGTGGCGTCCGTGACAGGTTGGCGAGTTGTGAAAATAAATCCGGATGAAAGTGCTTTACACTAATGAGATACTGCCACCTACGGGTGAGCATCTTGCCTATGCGAGGACACTTTTATGATGTTTTCATAATTAATTCCTCCGGTTCATAATGAGGTTGCCAGTCAGATTTGGCTGTAGCAGAAGAAGTATGGTCCAGTCCGTACATTTCGTCTCATTTTAATGCTGTGTGTAGCTAAACGTCATATTTTTCCTTTTTCTTTCATTCTTCCAGGATTTCCACAAACAAAAGGACCGGTGTGCGAAGGAGTGTGTTGTGATGCCGAAACGGAGACACAGCTGCAGGCGAAGGCGACGAAAAACTTCGAAAGACTAGTCAAACACCACATCCGCAGCCGACGGGGGCACTGGGAGCAGACCGCGGCTCTCTATAAAGGTGGGTCTAGGCGTGCATGGGTTTTATGGTGCGCAAGGAGAAAGGCAAAGCAGTGGCACCAGCCGCCCAAGTTTGCACGGGAATGTTGGAGTGTTACCGACAAAGTGCTGTTGCCTGGTCCATAACTACTAAAACTATCACTTTATTGGAGCGCATCACTCGTAAACTGTGGTATTCATTTACGACACACAGATATAACTTACGCCATGCTCGGGGAGAACCGCGCCACCTCCTGCATAGAGATCCGTAAAAGGATAAGTATCAAATTTATTGAACAACAGTAAAAAAATGGATATTACGCATCTCCTTAATCCCACGATGTGTCCCGTGGCAACACGAGCTAGGAGGTCCAATCGATCAAACTGCTCGACACACACCACGATGGAGCACGCGGAGCCACCATTTCCATGCGCGACTCCTCTGGATTGAGAGCTTGGGACAGGAACACGAGCACCCGAGACCCTCGCGACCATTCGATAGTTCGAAAGGTCTGTGGAGTGATTTTGCGTTGTCTAGTCGTAAACCTTAAGCTTGCCCGGCGCACGACGTGTCCACGACGCCGTCGACTTCCAGCTTGTGGCCCCTACTTGGGACACTTCACGCCCGAAGACAGCTGGTGGGCTGGACATTGATTAATGCGATCAATTACTGCAGCTGCAGGTTGGCCGTGCCGGATTAAGCCGTAATTTATTTACCACCGTTTTGTAACCTATCGTAACGTTCAGTGTCGTTTGAAGCACGGTACGCCGTCATAGAGGCACTCATCGTGCGTTGCTCGATGATGTTGTCACGCTGACGTTCGTTTGAATCACTTCGGGTTTGAATGCCAACGTAGCTCTCGTTTCTACAAACTTCGGTGTTGGATCCTGGCGTGACCAAAAAAAACCCACAACCTATCGGAATGTAATGTCACAAAGTGCTAGGCTCGCTTCTGCTGCCAACTATGTAAATAACCGTGACCGTGACAGTAATGATTGTTATGAGCCTTCGTCAAACAAACGGTCAATCGCGTAAACGCGAACTAATCGCCGTAATCGATAGCGGCCATGCTTGAGTGCTGCCAGCACCAGCAGCACCAGAGTGATGACTAATGCCTAGCAATTACACCACAATTAATGTGACAATTATGCACAACATCACGTCCCCGCTGTCGGCCACTGTTTGGCCGCCAGTGCGATCGATGGAACATGGGGCCGCCGAGCGACACTTAAATGAAACTTGCCGATTGGTCGGTGGGCATTAGCAAGCCGCAAATGAACGCCTACAGCTATGCTGTTGGCAGCGACATTATGTCCACTTAAATTTTCGTTCATTCGACGAAAGGGCATATTTTCCATTGAAATAAAGAAAAATGTCAATCCGTTAGCAGCATTAGTTCATATTGATTTTTGAACATTCCTCAACACAGCCAGCTTATGGATCAGAAGCTCAGATAAATTTGCGCATTTGCTTCCCACGGTACTCGGTTGCCTCTTGGCGCAACGGTAGCCTCAAAGATAATGCGTGTCGCATTGCTACTGGCAATGACTTTCTGACGAGTTTTTATGCATTTAAATAGGAAACAGGGTACCGGTAATACACACCACGGCACGGTCTGCTGAGCCGCCTCTCTGAATAGCGACAGCTTCACGCTTGAAGGTTCCCGTCCTGGACTTTTGTAAAGTATTCGCTGCGCTGCGCTTTCGCCGGGTCGGCCCTTTAATTTAATGCGCAAATGGTAAGCGATGCTGTCGAACGCCCGTCGTCCGGTTCGTTGATGCTTTTCGGCCTTTCTCACAGCCATTATCCGTTGTTGTTGTTGGTGTGATGCTGTCAATGTGCCCGGTGAAGTCAAAGTGGAACTGTACGAGGGCACACTTTTGCTGGCAACCTTGCCTGCCTATCCAAGTAATTGAATTTTCTGTGCGAAACTACGGAGGGAAGTTCTTCGTGTTTCGAGTGCCACTCGGAAGGGGTTAGTTTTCACCTGCTTGAAGTGCTTCGCATTGAATTATTTATGTAGCTAAAATTTCGCAACGACGGTCCCAGGGTCCCCGTCGATGATAGTCCGTAGGACAAACGGACCTAGAGCGCTATGAAAACGAAGCTGGGCTCGGACATTCGAATATTGTGTATGTCCTTTTTGGGACTTTCTTAATTGAATTCTTGTTTGAAGTCGCCACCGGCAGTGACATTTGGCATTCTATGAGCTGTAGCTTTGGATTCCGTGAAAGTAGACCACGTGTTTAAAAATGGCTCCCGATATTTTCTCATTTAGTAAGCTACTTTACACAAGAGAAAAATCTTATGCTACGCCCGTATGCGCACGCAGTAATCTAATTAATAGAAACATGTTAATCCGGTTGCCGGCCTATAATCCACTCGCGTACCAAGCGCGCCGGAGATGGGAGCTATTAAAAAATCCTTTACGGAAGCGACCCGTCGGCGGAGGCACGTTTCGGAATATATTATCCCATTCGTCGGCCCGCGGATTGGGCATCTTCAGACGACGACGGCAACATCGACGCGGTGGCGATGGTGGGCGCATTAATTTAATACCCTTATTTGGCGTGGATTTGGGACGGAGAGCAAAAGAAAAAAACAACACAGAAATGTTTGCGGTTTATTTGCGGAAAGCCACGGCCGTTTTGCGAACGAACGAACGGAGAAGCGACAGAGGGCAGAGATTCACGCGTGAAACACCAAGACGCGTTAAAGAAGCCTCTTGGAGCCTGTCGGCCGTGGCGTGATTTATCATTTTATAATTTTTCGCAACAACCTATGCCGCTATTTTATGCACACGGACCTCCCCCTGGGAATCGGACGGATGCCGATCAAAAATGGCGAGAAGCGATACGGAGCACGGACACGGAGACTTTTATGACACCGTCAATCCGTGCGACAAAATTGAAGTTTTATCATCGATTAGTAGTTTTGGGTTTTTTTTTTCCATCTCGCAGATTTAGGTATTAAAAATTGGTTGCCCGTCCGCCGGCGGGCGGTGTCCAATAAATCTCGCACAAAGCGCCTCAACTGATTGCTATTGCTTTGTGAGTTTGTGTGTTTCGAGTTTTTTTTACATCGTTTGTGAACACTTGTGCTGGAATCATAAAACCTTTCGCTTCCGCACGCGCTGAAAAAACGCGTGTTTCGAACGATGTTTACACATTTCGAGTCGATTCGTTACAGGCTCGTCAAATTGGATAGGAATCCCGGCCGGAGTTGGCGAAGCCGTGCTACGTGGGGAGAATAATTTATGCACGCGGCAGGATGGCTGATTGGCTGGATGGTAAAGACCCTTTTCCGCTCGGGAAATGATATGGGAGGGTAAAAATTAATTTACGGTTACAGACTCCTGATGACGAACCCGTCAAAAATCGGCGTCCACGGCAACCGAACTCGATCCCTATAATAAACCATTTTAATCTTTCCCACATTGCTTTCAGGCACCTCAAAACGGATGCCCACGTCGTAGTGGTTGTCTAAATTTTGCTCATTGTTAAAATTCATCACCGAACGCGCGCGCGCGCCGGCTTTCGGGCAAGGCGATACGCCTTGATAAATCGCCAAGCGGAAGAAGACGCTCCGGCTGCAAACAACCACCACCGGAAGTCGGGTCGCCGGATGATCGCTTAACGCGCGCCGGACCGGAAACGGTTTTAGGCAAAGCGCGAACTGCGAACTTTGTCCCGTGCCCAAGTCCTGGTCCTGGATGGCTCGGAATGAGTCTCGTGCGCGGAATATACAATGGGCGCTCCAAAACCCATTGGCACTCCGCTGCCGCTCCCCCCCCCCCCCCCCGGTTATGGAATGCACAATGTCTTTCCCCTTGAGCCTGCGGTCCGGACCCGAGCTCCCAGCAACCCTTCTGCTGGAAAACGAGGTCCTGTCTGTGGGAGCCAACGAGAAAAAATTAAATTCCTCCGCGGCCAGCGAGCACTTCGGCACTCCGCGTGCATTGCATTAATAATCGAAACACGGGGCGTTTGGGGGTGTGTATGTGTGTCATTGTGACATGAAATTGGCACGAAACTGGTTACTGGATGGCTCCGGATTCCGGGCTTATCCCGCGGGGGGACCGGGTCTTTTTCTCCTCTCCGTGCGTCGGAAGGTATTCCGAGCATCGGGGAATGGTGTTCGAATGCAGTTCGCTGCATTTTTGTTTCGCGCGTGTAAACCCCCAACTACAAGAGCACCTCGGGGCGGTGGCCATCGGTGATGCTCGAAGAATTTCACCCGCTGCCTTCCCCGCTGCCTTCCCCGCTGTGGTAATGCCGATTGTGGGCGTGGGCTGCTTGACAACACTGGGACCGGGCAAAAAGCGAAAGATCATCTTTTCCGTTTCGGGTTTTTTGTTTGTTCGCCAACCATAATTCGGACCCGTCTCATTCCGAATGCACCGAATTTCGCGATGCCGAAACCGAGTTGCGAAAAACGGCGCGAAGCGAAGCGAATAAATTAATATGAGCGCGTTCGGTCAGGGTCTCGGCTACGGAATTCTTTTTCGAACCCCCACGGGCACTTTGATTCCTGCATTCCTCCGGTTCCTTTTTCTTCCCGGCGGAGAAGGTTAAGAACACCACGCGAAGCACCGTTTGGGGCACCACCCCCCAAACGGCGTTGCATAAACGCGCTCCTTCCGCGCTTAGCATGTGTCGTTCCGAAGAGGTGTTTGCACTCCTTGTTTTTATGGCGGCCACTGAAACTCCACGTTGCAAAAGTTCTACGTGCGGGCCGAAGAACCGGCGGGCAAATCAAGACATAAATCGATGAACTCACCACCGAGCGTTTCAATCAGAATGATGAGAATGCGATGTTTTATGATGGTGCTGCATAAAAATGTTGGACTGGTTGTGTGAGCTACAATAAACGGGCGTCCGTCCAGCCCAACTCCTGGCCAACGTGAACTCGGTTCGTTTGCTGTGGCTTTCGCGACCGGTGCCGGTGTCTGTGCTATTGAATTACCTGGAGTTTGGGCCATATTCATAAAACATACTGCCGCCTGCCGGTTTTTGTGCCATTTCTCTCTGTTCTGCTTCGCGCGCGTCCATCCCACCGTCGGACTCCCGGTGGGAAGCAAAAGTGCGCCCATGCATTTATGCATCGCTTTGGAATGTCATAAAAAGCCCATGGAAATTGCCATGTTCCCATGGTCCGCCGGGCTGCTGATCCACTGAGGGCCTTTGGACTGATCCGTTCCTTATCTCTCTCTCTCTCTCTCGCCTCCTAGACTTCCTGTTGCAGCTTTCGCGGCAGTCCGAGAACAAAACGCTCACCCTGTTCTCGACCGTCTACAGCAAGATGTCGCCACTGTCGCGCGAACCGATCCGCGAGCTGTACGAAACCATCCGCCTCAATCTGGTCGCGGATCGGCCATTCGGGGGCGACGATCTCGAGCTGGTCACGGACAAGTTCTTCCGGAATCTGTTCCCGGTGGCGTACCACCACGCGATCCACTCAACGGGGGATGCGCAGAGCCGCAACGACGGGGACGGGAGCAGCAATCGGGACTTCCACAGCGACTACAAGAACTGTCTCGTGCACATGTACAACGACCTGCAGCCGTTCGGAAGCGTGCCCCGGGAGCTGGCCAGTTCGCTGATGTCCTCGGTGAGCGCCGCCTCGGTGTTGCTGCGCGTGTTGCGCGACGGAGCCGACGTGCTGACGAAGCTGGAGGAGATCGGCGTGACGTCACCGTCCTGCAAGAAGGCACTGCTGCGCATGAACTACTGCGGCAGCTGCCACCTGTTTGATCATCTTCACGCCAAACCGTGCGCCGGCCTCTGCCACAACGTGATGCGGTAAGTAATCAGTCGGTTGGGTAAGTCAGATCAGTGGACACCAACTTAGCTTCCTATCGCCCATCGATTTCCGCAGCGGCTGCCTGGCCGAGTACGTCGGGCTGCTGAACAAGGACTGGTCCACGTTCACGGAGTCGATCGTGCCGCTCATCCGCACGGTCCAGTCGCCGCAGGGAGTCGAGTCGGAGATCAAGCAGCTCGACGCCAAGCTCTCGACCGCCATCATGAAAGCGATGGAGAGCGGGCCGCAGCTGGAGCAACAGGTACGTCTGTTAAATTTTAAATTTCATAAGAAAATTCGATGGCTCATTTAGCTCCGTTGGTCACCTACTTAACTCCATTGATTAAAAACGGTCTGTTTTGGGTGACACACCCGGTGACCGGAATCGCTGGTGTGGCCAGAACCGCATCGGTGCATCGGCCATGAACCCCTCATTATGTGGGCCTCATTGGCGGATGTCAGCAGAAATCAGTTTGCGGAATGAAATTGTAGTTCGCCGGCGGCCGGCATGACACGGGGCATCATCGACCGATCGAAATCAGGTCCCCGGCCCGGCCAGAAGTGTCCGCTAACGAAGCTCTTTATTTCAGCAACATTCGCGCCGCTCGAAAATTAGTCACCAACGCTTGGGACGGTGCCACACGGCAAGTTTGACGCTGTCAAACTTGCCCCACCGGCAGTGGCACAAAGCTCCGCATCAGCAGGTCCGCTTTCGACGCCCAACTGCACTCATGGAACCCGTGGGGCGGCCATCATTGGGGCGTCATTGGCTTTTGGCAGCAAACGATTTGCTGCGAAATTGCTTGCGCCAGGGGTTCAAAAAACTTTTCCCCCCCCACGGTTCCGATTTCGATGATCATGCGCACACACACGCACACACGTGGAGGGAAAAATCGAGTGACAAGCGAAAAACAGTGGTGGGTTCCGTCAGCAACGACTATGGGGACCGCCCATCAACCCATCAGCCCCTGGGCATCAGCTTTTCCGGCGCATTGTCGGGTTCGGATTCAATTAACAGTTTGATGGAAAAAGCGGAGCGTGAAAAACAACAACGCGTCAGCAGCAATGTCCAGCGACTACGCTCTTGACGGCACGTAGGTGGACTCTTTCAGTAGCCAACGCCTAGTTTGTGCCAATGGAGGCGAATTTGGACGCGGCTTTAGCTGGTCGAACTTTGAGAAATGTTTAGAATAGTAATTCACTTACAATACTGAACGCCATTAAACCAAGAATGTGTTTTGAGAGAGTTGTGAAGTTGTGTTCAATAAGCCTCGTAGCCTCGATAAGAAAAACACAATTTTATGGTTTGACAGTTCATTATTCATTCCACTTTACTATTGAGCCTTGTACTAAATCACTTTTGGTCATTCAACGATTTTTCTATACATATCCTGTATTTTTTCCTACGACTTCAGGTTTTGTGTCTGTTTTTGGGCGTCTTTGACGTGGATCGTCTCCAAGGGTTGTACGCGACCACGTTTAAACTAAGAAAACACCACTAATGTACTAATTGAAGGCGGATAGTCCTTCTACATAAACAACATTCGTTCATAAATTTTCTTTGCTTTTAAACCTTTCAAAAATAAAAATTCCACCACTGAACGATACTTGATTTATTTTCGTTGGAAAGAGAGAAGAAAGATGAAGAGTGTACCAACATAACAAAAAAAATTAGACTAGTAGCAGCGGCCTCTGTCTCGAGGCTCCGAACTTATTGAACAGTCTAGTACTTTCAAAACATCTAATATCCCTGATTAGCTATTTTATTTTAAAAATTCTTTTGATGTACGAAGAGAAGCGTATTTAGATAATTCGTTGTAGAGAACATTTTTTTTATAGAACCCACTGAATGGGTGAGAGTTTGCCGATGTGAGATGATGAGATTGTTCTTAGTTCTGCGGCCGACCTTGTGGCAACATAAGATGTAGCAGATGTTGAATACGATGCGCACGACCCCGTTGGACGGTGGTTGAGGTAGCGGAAAGTACTTTCAGTTTAGCTGTGGACGCGCTCGTTATCTGTTTTTTCGCTGCCCATAGGGAAGGAGAGAGAAAAATAGGCTGTGAAGGTGGAGATGCCCCGAGGAGCAACAGGTTTGGGGTCGCCGCCGTTCGGGAAGCGTACCGAGCGCATAACATATGTTCAACCGGAGTTGAAACGAGTGCTTTACGATTTTCGAGAGATCGAAGAAACCTTAGAATGCCGAAGAGGTCCGCTCGTGCTCCTAGGCGGCTGGTCACGCAAGAACGTGGCCGAGGTTCACTCCAACTCTTGCTTCCTAGAGTCACCGTAGAGGTCACTCTTTTGATAGGCTTTCCGGCACCCGCGTAGCGTCGTTTTGTGGCAGCTCATAATGATGCCGGCTACTGCCGCGCTGTGTTGTTGAAGGGAGCATCGTTAGGAATGTCCGTAATTATGTAAATCATATTTCCAAGACTGTTTCGGCCAAGTGTTTCGAGGAACTCCGTAACTGGACGTGGAGTGCCCGGCGGAATGTTGAACAAGAAGCTAACGCTCGCTTGATCATCGTTACAATGGAAATGATTAATTTATCTGCCGAAGGAACCGAAAGTCCTCCAACCCCGGGGGGAGATGTGGCAACACACGGTTCCCCATTAGCAGTATTTGGCAAACTAATTCCCAACTATTTAAGGTACAATAAACAAGCGGAAGCGTGCTGCCATCCAGTCGTCACTCATAGCCCTTTGGCTGTGATGACTAACCGACGTACTGCTGCGTATTTCAACCAGCGATTCTTATGCTAATCGCTCTTAATTGTGCTTGTTGTGATTCGAGCTAGCTGCGGATGCGGATTTCCACCGCGGTATCTTGGAGGAAGTGAGCACCCTTTAGCTGTTCCGTAAACTTCCCGTGAATACCCGGTGTGGGTCGCATGCAAAGAGCTCAAAAAAAGGGTATAAGTTGAGAATGGCTATGCAGACAGTGAAGTGCCACGATCGGTCTCGGTCCGCTAACTGGACCGAGTTCCACCAGAACTGTACCACCGTCCGAAGCTGGCTCAGCTTCCGAGGGGCAGTTTTCGGGATAAGATGTGTTACGACAAGATCATCTTACCTTCGTCTTTTTTTAAGAATTCCGTCTGTCGCGACCAGCCACCCAGTGGGTCAGCGGATCATGTTCAAACGTGCAAGATCGTGTGTGACGTTGGATGACGCATTCCAGCCCAAGACAAACCTGCGCCCAGAAGTAGCAGCTTGAAGTACCGCAGCAATCCTCGGCATTTACGTGCCGATGATTAAACTTCCGTTCGGTGTGTTTTGTTGTGAGCTTGATCTTAGACCTATTCCCCTTGGTCAATTACAACCGACGTAAGCGTTCCGAGCAAGCACTCTAGGAATTAATGTGGCGGACCTTGGAGAATGCACTCGCTCTTACATCGTTAACTCAGCAAGTCAAATGTCAACGGAACGGAACGGAAGATCACTTTGTCTTTTGATTCGATCATAATATGGCCATTTATAGACCTAATCTTACGATAATCAACGGTGTAACGTTCATTTAATGAGCCTGTGAGATGAATTTGTAAAACTCTCATCTCTCTTTTGCCTACTCACTTCGACTGCTCATCCTGGGTTCGGCCGCGATCTTGTACCATCTTCCTTTTTCCATTCGCTCTCTTTCACTTTCATTTCGCGTCACGTTGTCTCACGCCACTCAAGAACGAGTGAGAGAGACCGAAAGAGAACGTCTGTGAGAGTGAGCCCGATGGAAGGGAAAGAAAAAATTCCGGAACCACGCTTCTTAGTCACCGGCGTGTCGGACACAGCCTCCTGGCAGAAGCCCTCTCGCGATTGCCAAAGATCCCAAGATCGGGCATGATCGTCTCGGGTTGAGCTCGTCGTGGCTTTCGCTGCCACACGCGCGCCCACTGATTATATGTGGCCCGCGAGTCTCGCGAACTTGGCCGTTCCGAGGATCGTCCGAAAGCCCATTGCGTCATGCCAACCCTGGCCACACACATACACATGCGGTCGGGATT
Source organism: Anopheles bellator (assembly GCF_943735745.2). Classification (NCBI taxonomy): domain Eukaryota; kingdom Metazoa; phylum Arthropoda; class Insecta; order Diptera; family Culicidae; genus Anopheles; species Anopheles bellator. The sequence goes on from NC_071285.1 coordinate 37,306,706, forward strand.
CCTCGGGGCAGCGTGTCCACGGTCGCGCGCGCGGGAAGAGATTCAATTTCTCGTTAAGTGTTATTGGTCAAAGTAATAAAACACACATAAAACAGGTTTAACTGGATTTTTCTTCTGCCGCGTGCAGTTTTGTTCTTTAGTGAGCTGCCATTCTCCATCTCACTCACTCGGGCGCAGGTCTCTTTCCTGCCTCTTCTCTCTACGGTGCCTGGCGCACCACCCGTTAAGCCCCGAGGAAAAATTCCTTCAAACTCCGGAGGAAACTCCTTCCCGGTGAGGTTCCCGGGGCTGAAGTTCTGGTCTCCCGTGCACCATAAGCGTGTATGTGTGCGTGCGTGTTTGGGGCCACCCGTCGCGGTGTCTCCCCGTTGATGCACTGGCCGATGAAGGGGAAGATGCGTCATCCGGTACGCAGAGTGAAAGAGAGAGAGAGCAGATTCGAGAACTTGTTGGTTGTGAGGACTCTTTTCATTTTCATTCTTGCCGCATAATTTATTGTCTCCTTTGCGTCTGTGGTTCGCTCACTGACTGACATGTGTGTATGGGTGGTGTGGTTGGTTTTTTTTGTTTTGTTTTCGAAGCTTTACGGACTTCGCCATTTACATTTTGGCAAAGCTTTCGCGGCCCCCCCGCAAGAAACCGTCGGCCATACCGCTCCTTCGATAATGCGAATCCTGATCCCGTTGCTCACGATGTGTGCGCGCTGTTCTGGCCACTTGAGGTATTTCAGGCTGGAAACTCTTTTCCTTTGTCTTTCGTTTCCCGTGGTTCGTTTGTGCAACTCCCCGCGTTTTGCTTGTTAACTTTCCTACCGAACAACTTCTTCTCCGATGTAGCTTTTCGTTGTTTCTCCGCTGTGTATGAGTTCTTTTTTTTTTTGGTATAAAGTTGTTGCGCTTTTGTTTCTTCCGCCTGCTTTACGGCTGTCTTCTCACGTTAAGCATTTTGTTGGTGTCTTTCGCTTTGTTTTTGTTATGCGCTCACTATCGCATCGCTTCTCCGTTGCCGCCGTTGCCTTGTGTGCGGCGTTTTCTTTGCCTCGCCTTTTTCTTTTGGTTTTGTTGAGTTTAAATATTTTATCGCTGCCTTTACTTCATGCTGAGGGGGTGCTGACGGTCTCCCCGGGAGGGCGGTGTGCCTCGGCTAGGCACCGCGGCACCAGGGCAAGTGTCTCAAACATTCCTCGATGGCTAACTCTTGGCCCGAGCCTTCGCTTTGGCCCTTCTTTCTCGTTCTTCTCCGGATGGTTGTTGTTGGCAGCAAAATTGGCGCCCAACTCACTTGCTTCTTTTTGTGTGTGGCCAGCCGAAAACGAAATGGAAGCCTTGCGGCACCCTCCTCTTCCGCTCTCGCTTCTTCACACCTGGCTCGGAATGGAATGGGAATGGAAGGAAAGTCGCGCGAGGTTTCATTGATGGCTTTTGGAAAATGGGACGCTCCTATGCCAAATACGCCATTAACGATGTTGTAATCCTCACTTGCACGTTTCATTACCGAAGCCACATGGCCACACGGCCCGTCCCTTGGCCGGGTGCGCTGCCCAGGACTCGTTGAGACCGACCATTATCGTTTCGCTTTGCTACACATCAGACAGTGCCAAAAATGCGAATAAAACGGTGGAAATACCGACCAAATGTTTCCGTTAAGAAAACCATTTTGTTAACACAGGCCGAGAATTTTATGTTAACTTTTCTATTTTTTATATACAGAGCCACTTTCGAGGATCAGCGATCTTTATTTATCAACTCTTTTTCAAGAATATTTTACTGATTTCAAATGATCAAGATAATGACTCCTGAATCCTTAAGCGCCTTCAAGAGAACTTGTGAATAGTCAGGTGGGCCTCATTTAATGGCCGCAGCATAGGAGCGACGCTGTCAGGCAAATGTTTACCAACCTAGGCTTGACGTCCCGGGCAGGAGTCCGGAATGCGTACACTGCCTCTGGGATTAGTAGAGTCAACAATGGAAGCTAGAGGGAAGTGCTACCATAACAAAGTGGTCGTTTATGCTCCTATCGCCACCCGGTTAGGGTCCCTTCTTTTCGGGCGCAAAAAGGGCTTTCGATACCTGCGGCAAAGGAGCCCCAGAACAGTGCCCGGAAAGGGAACAAGGAGCCAGCAGCCGTGTCGTAGTCGGCGGCTATGATTGCAAGATAATGGGCCACATCGAATTATGGGCACATACCTGCCAACAACAACGGGTTTCTCATATCGGCCCAAGTGTTCGGCACAGATCGGCTGTGCTGTGCCGGGATAAATCGATCGTTTATTATTTATTTTATATCCACCTCCAGCTCGCGGTGCACTGGTTCGGGATGTTCGGGGATGGGTCTCCTTCACGCAGCGCCACCCTGTCCTTCGGTTGTCCGTAGCCACGTTGCCTTGCCGTGTAGCCCTTTGGTACCTTTTCGGAGGGTGCGTCACGAGCCTCGATCCGATCCTCGGTGGTGAAGCGAAACAATGGAGCAAAACGGAACGCAACAATTGCAGCCGGGACGAAGGGTCGACCAAAAAGGACACGACGTTGAGAAGGAAGGGGGTGGTGGAAAGGGAACAGAAAAAACAACAACAAACGATCGCCAGAGACAGAACTCCGCCCGGCCGCGGGAACACCACAGAAAGTCGTCCTCTGCTTGTCCTCGTCGTTGTTGTGGTGTTGATGTTTTTCCGCCGCTTCTTGAATGCCAACATTCTTTCAACTCGACCTGACCACCCCGGCGCAGTAATGCGCTCACACGGTGTGGCCGCTCTCGGGATGTCCTCTCGGCCCCGTCGTTGCCCCAAGACACTCGGAGGGGTCTGCAAACTTTAGAGGGAGGACGGTTGGGCGGATTTTCGTGGGCCTCCCCGTGTGTCTGGTCCGGTCCGGGAATATTTGCGCAATTCTGGAATCTCACCGGTTTTCGCCGCCACTAATTCTCCTTCCTTCCTTCCATCGACCACCGGTCCGGAACCGGTCGCACGCTCTAGCGTTAGTGTCCTCGCTATCCGCGGACCAACCGCACATCCTTTTTCCAGGCGGCCGGATCCGGTTCCGCAACTGTTTCCTCCGCGCTGATTCCCGGTGCTGGCTGGATGTGGGCCGATTTCTGATGGAGTACTCGTGTCTTCGACTTTAAATGCTGCACCGTTACCGTGATGAGCCACCAGGCGAGGATGCGACCTTTATGCCTTGTAATTAGTCGCCGGTGGTCCGCCGGAGTTCACCTTGAAGTTTGCTCGGTTTTTTTCTCTCTCTATGAAGTGGTCCTCTGTTGTTGTCCTCTGCAGGCTCTATGTTTTTCAAACAGCAAGAGAATCAATCAAGCAGCTCGATTAATATTAAGCTCTTCACCACAAAAAATGCTAAAATTCATCATCTCAAATTAACAAAAAAAATGCCTAAAATACGAAAAGCCGACGACGATCGCCTTATGGTTGTTGATGACCGAGTTGACCGATTGTTAACTGCATTGTCATTCTCTCGCTTTTTTTGTGACATTTTGCGTCATCGGCTGTGGTCGATGCACGGAACCCCCTCACTTAGTACGACTGTTCAATGATCGTCGGAGGTCCGTGCGAAGATCGGTGTCGAGATAAATTTGGCAGTTTATCGAGGTTTTGCTGTCAATTCGCCAAGCTCTTCGCTTTTTCGACGTTTTTTCACCGTCACCGCTTCTTCTCATCATCAGCACTCACGGGAAGCACTAAGAAGGTGCGAACCTAAACGACCGTCCTTAAGTTAACCTCCGGTGGTAACCGTTGCCGGGGCTTGCTGATGATTTTGATAACTTGATTCCTCCATTCGTACCCACTGGGTGGGTTGCGTGTGGCGCATGGCGCGGTTAATTTGCTTACTCGTCAAAAGGTTTGCGCGGCTCACCGCGGCTCAACCCGAGGCAGCCCAAGGTGGAACATTGGCGCGAGGATGCGCAATAATGGTCGACCTGTGGCAGTAGTGTAAGAACTTGCCAATCGCAGGGCAGCGAATTATCGCCATCTAATCGTCGTTGCCGTTCTTGGTGAAAGTGGATCTCCTTTATGCTGCATCTGTAGGGTACAGATATTAATTAATGGCGTGATTTAGTTTGCATTTTCTCCGGGCTAGGATCTCGGGACCTAGGGTTATTCTCGATTATGTTTTTCAGCCCTGGTTGTTCTTATTCTCTTGTTTCTTTTCCAAGCTCCCTTACGGGTATCTTTTGTGTAGTAAAACGTGCGCGATGATTAGATTCTGAAGAACAGATGTCGTAATCATATAAAACATATTTTAAGTAGTATATGATTACGAAATCATATCAGGTCTAAAACCATAAAATTGGGATTTCAAACCGATAGCTCTTGCTGTATATTTGCGCTTCCTAATTATGCTTTTTGGCAACATTACTTTGTTTTCACATCAGGCAAATGATGTGATGCCGAAAACATGTTTTTTTGCAATTTATCTTCGAAGATAATGTTGACTATTGTGCCTGAAAATAACGTTTTGTGGGGAGCGTTGCTTTTCTGCTATCTTCTGAAGAAAACTGCTACAAAATAGCATTAAATGATTTCAAATTAAATTACTTCAAAAGAAAAAGAATTCTTTCAATTCCCGGTTGGTTCTTTTAAGATAAAAAAAAATCAAAAATAAAACAGTAAAAGTAAAAAAAATGATGAAAATTTCATGCTGGTTTTTTTAAAATAAATATTTTTAGCATTATTTGTTAAACTGTTGGGAACGCTCCAACGTCCAATGCTTCAATGAAATCCTACTGTTTTTATGTGTTTTTAGAACCCCTATAACAAGGGCGTTTTCCCGTTTATTCTTTCTTCAAGAAGCTGTTAAAATTGGCAAAGAATAAAGTGTTCCACCTTTGGCACCTTTCCGCGGACCTGTGACGGCTTGTTTTCTCGTTTTCCTTTCCGCCCCGGCGCACGCGAAAACGATTCACACACAAATGTGATGATAAATGATCGTATTTCGTGAGAATTTTCAGAAAACCGAACCACCTCACGCACACGCGCCCGTGTTAGCGCGGGCGCGTGTGTATACGTAAGGAGAATGGAATTTAATCCTCGATCCGCCTCAGCCACCTACTCCTCCCTGGCCCACCAGGTCAACCTCTCTCTCCCGCTCTCCCGCTCTGTCTGTCTTTCTTGGCCGCGCGGAACGCAAATGCCCTACCGTTTCAGGCTGTTCGGGTTCTTCGTCCTGTTCATCCGCCGTATCGATTGGAAGCGCACCGAGTCCGGGTCTCCGCGGCCGCGTGACCCGAACCGATCGTCGGGGAACATGAAGGAAGCACCGATAAGCGCAGCGGCCAGCAGCGGCCTGGGAGCGTGTGGTGGAAAATTGGATGCGAAGTGTGAGAAACGTTAGCCATGAATCACTTCTTCTTTGCGCTTTGTGGGCTTTTTTGGGCTTTTTGGGCCAGGCGCGGACGGAAAAGGGCGGCGTGCAGAAGAATAAACAGAGCCCGCCAGGAGGACCGGAGCATAGCTCTCTCAACGTCCCGTTCTACCCTGTCTCTCTATCTCTCTATCTCTTTTTCGACCGCCGGTGTGTTGCTCTTTATGTTGCACCATTCTCTTGCCACCCCCTTTTTTGGTGGAGCCTTCTCTGGTCCACGAGGCCAGGCCGCGGGTTTCGCGATCGGGAGTCGATCATCTTCCTTTTTGTGCCACCCAAACGGGTGGCTCACGCACCGCAGTGCGCGGTAATCATGTCTTTCGCGGCTTTTCTCAGCCCACCGCCTCTCTCACCTTGATGACTTCTCTCTCTCTCTCCCTGTTGTTGCTTTCTTCTCGAAATATTTTCGAGAAGCTCCAGAATGTACAATGAACGCTTTTCGCGATCATCTCTTTACGGCCTTCTGGGAGGCTACAGGCTGCTCCCATACGAACCGAAAACGAATGGAATGTGCTACGTCCTGTATGTGTGTCTGAGAGTGTTTTACCTTGCGTCCACTGGGCGGAAGGGTGGGCAGGATGGCCAGCCAGCCGGTAACATCCGGTGTCGGCGTGAGTGTCTCGGAACGTCTACCGCTAACGACGTCTTCCGATCGTTCGCCGCTTTTCGAAGATCGCTATCGGAGCTCTCCGCTCTGGCCCCTGGGATGAATGTCCGGAAATTGAACGCTTTTAGCGGCGCTAAATGGGGCACGCGGGGCGCCCCGGAGCGGTCGCTGGCTGGCAGAGGAAAATTATGACGGGTCATCCCACGGGTTTTTGGGAAGGAAAATTTAAAATTAATGAGACAGCATCTTTCCCCGGGAAGCGGAGCCTTCGGTCCTACGGGATGACCATTCTCGTGGCTCGGTTGTCATTTTCCCACACACTCAAAAGCCCCTCATGTGTGTCTGTGTGTTGCTATTGCAAAGAAAACAACACGCGCAGAAAGGGAAGAAAACATCCAATAATCATAGGGTTCTCTGGAGAGAGAGAAGGTTTAACAATTGAGGAACTCCGGCGTAGCCAGTCCAGGGGTTGGTCTCTAGGAGCTGGACAAAGATGATCGCTGACGATGGCGCAGCCTTGTAAATCTGCACCATCATTCACGGCCGTGTGGCGAACGGTTTTCGGGAATTTCGGTCATCTGCTGCGCGCCACCTATTTACGGAGCAGCAAGAAAGAAACGCAGCAAATCTCGACACTGCTCGGAAGATTGTTTCGAGGCGGCACTATTCATTGGCCCTCAATGTTGGGTGTAGTAGGTTCCGGAAAAGGTGGGAAATATTGCCAGCAGCCAGCCAACAACGATTTGATCGGATGATTCGTCTTCGTACCGCGTGCATGATAAATGCTTTCCATGCTCGCCCTGAGTTATGATTGTTTGGTTGGCCAACGGCGAATTGTGCGATTTGTTTTTGCGACGTGCTGGTCTTCTACATCCACACCTTCCACTGATCATTCCAGCGAAGGGCACAGGACAGGACTAGAGTCTCCGGGGATGGTCAATAACAAGTATACTGCCACACGCGGCATAGGCACAACACACCGTTGACAAAGAATTCCATTGTCCTATGCCGCCATCCAGCATGTTTCTTATGCTCTGCAAGCATCGGCGCTTTCGGCACGGGCAATGATTAATGAGTATTCAAAACCCGGGGGGGATATGTGTGGTGCTGTCGAGTGCGAAGATCGCACAAATCTCACAGCCACTCGGGGCGCTGCGGCTTCTGCGGGCAAAAGCTCATCCTGATCGGCCGAAGGCCGGATGGAATGCGTCGCCGTTCCACAATAGGAGCCGAAATCGAGCCCCGGCGCAGACCGAAGAAATCGAAGCCCGAACAGATCGAAGATAAAAGGACGAAGACGAATGATTCCATCACACGGACGCGGGCCGTCTTTTGGCCGTCGGCCACATCTTTTGGGTTCTGATGCGTCATTTCTTGTTCTTTCCCCCAATCTTCCCATGAACTGGTTCCGAGCGGCCGAACGCGTGTGTGTGGCGGTAAAAAGATGACTGATCGTGGCTCTGACGGATCGGTGCGCAGAGCGCAGCGGATCAGGTCTGCATACCGCTCGACCGACCGAACTGCAGCTTGAAAGACGGCGCGGCGATCGATTAAACTGCCGAATGACTCAATGCGAGAGACCTACCTAAATCTTGGCTCCCAAAATGAAAACCGAAACAAAAAATGTCGAATGTCTTCGTACGCCATTAATAAGAAGTGACACTTTTCAACTTTACCGACACCGAACACACGGAGGCCACAGGACGCGCGCGCGGTTACGGTGGGCGCAAATTTTTTGTTTGAAAGCGTTTCGGTGTTCGGTTTCATCGCCGTCGGCGAGCTTTACCGGGAATACCGGACCCGGCCGGTCTTGTCGATAAAATTAAGCAACTGCGCGACGCCCTGGTCTGGTGTCCTTTGAGATTTCGGGGAGATTCGAGTTTTTTTTTTCCTGTATGAAGCCGATCGCTTTTGTCGCCGAACCAGTTCAGTTCAGCACAGCTTTTGATATAAATCACCTGCAGCATTTAGCCAAAAAATGCGTCTTGTCCTTATTTGCACTCAGATTTTTGGCGGCCAAAAATACAACCACAATCAAGGCGAAGAAATCGAAATCACCGGAATGGAGTGGTCCCCCTGGTCGAGTCTGGTGGTTGATTGTATCGTAAATCAGATTTGGTGCTGCGATTAAACATTGGCCAGATCGGCCGATTCGGTCAACCAGCAGTTTGGGCTGCACATTCATAAAAATATAAAAAAATGTTTTTCCCCCAAATGTTTAAATTTTTTATCAAAGCTCAACTATTAATTGAAGCGATTGGAGTGTGATCACTGATATATCATTGCCCAAATCATCCATCAATAGTTATTGACAATTACACAAAGTGCAGCAATCGGCGCCAAACGACTATTCATTTAAAACAACATCGCTCCGACACTGGCCGTCGTTATGTTGGGTCTCTTTTGGAGGCGACCGGGCCGCGAACTCATCAAAACCTTCAACAAACGGTACCCTATATCGTCCCACCATCGTCCGGATCGGATCGGTTTACCGCAAAAGTCAAACGACGGTTTGTAGACGCCAACACTCGGGCATCCCCCCGGCATTCCGGGCAATAAAAGTGTGGCAACGGAACAACAACGTACCAATCAATCATTCCGTGCCGTGCCATTTTCGTGAGCAGCATTTCGGCGACCGCCGTCCCGGTGGGGCGCTTTTCCCCTGTTGGCAAGGTGCAATTTCCACACTGGCTGCTGGCGCCTGGCTGGTAAAGGAAAGCACCGGGGAATGTGATTGATTTTTATTGTTTTCGAAAGTCAAGTACTGTCGGCGCGATCTGCGCGCTTTCCGCGCAAACATTTCCGCCAAAAGGATAACGCGAGGACGCGCCGTGGGTGTACTCTGAGTGGCTTGTGGAGCGTGCGATAAAAAAAACCCGGTTCCAAGGAGTCACTCGCGGAGCGGAAAAGCGAGACAGTCTTCGAGATCGAAAGTGGGCACTTGATTCGGAAAAGCTTTCGGTCCGTCCCGCTCACGGGCAGACAACTAGGCGGCGGATCCTTTTGCTCAACTCATCCTTGATTGAAAGCAAGTGCAGCATTGGAATAGAATTTTTCGCGTTTTTCTTGGTGCCAGCAGAATGGTTTTGCTGCTGCAATTTGAATGCATTCGCAACTGATTTATTGCTCTGTGCTGTTCCATCGGAAAACCCCAATAAGCAAAACGATGAAAGAACAAATGTTTTCGCCCCATTATTTGATCAATATATTCCCCGATCTTGTGATAGAAGTTTCCCACTGTGTGTCATGTTGCCCCATTTAATTCCCGGCCAACCGCTTAACGATAGCGTCAGTAAGCACCGGGCAGTGGCACCCGGGGAGGTGATAATTTATGCTAATTGAAAGCACCAACTCCTCCACATTCAACCGGGGAGCTCCCAGAAAAGCCCTTCTCGCGGGGAGCGCAATGGCGCGAAACGTTCGATGACGAAAAAACGGTTTAAATCAACCACTAAACGGTCGCTAATGGCGAACGGTCGTAATTCAGGCCAAGGTTAGTTGCGAACGCTGGCGGGCAGCCGGGCAGCGATGGAAAGGAAACACACGCCTACATTCCCTTTTTTGTTCAGTTCAGGAGGAGGCCACAATGGCTATCAATCTCGTCGTAAAAAGGATGATAAAGCCAACGGCCCTCCGGCCGCAGTAAATCGACTACGATCGGGCTTCGATTGGTAGCGATAATTGTAGTAATTGAAACAATATCACCGACTGATTCCCTATCACCCTATCGATTGATTCGATTTTAAAACTCTCCATTAGTCCGCACGCACTCAGCGTTATGCTGCATTCAGCATAAATGGAGTTTGGAGTAACAATTCGAGTCAAGCAGCGGCGAAGCATAAAAAAAGGAATGAAACCCAGCAATCAGACACGCATCATCTCCTCGTTTTGCTCTCGTTTCGAGCTGCTCCGCCTTTCTCACCTCTCCATCCCGGCCAGGGACCCGTCCCCGCCCAAGGGCGCTTCGCGCATAAATCACGCGGTCGTTATGAGAACGTACTTAATCCATCACCTCCATAATCATCAGCCGCGCAACGCGCAATCATCACGACGCCGAGTGTGGGGTCTCGTGGGTTCTTGGTCGTCGTCCCCCGCCCCGGGAGTTCTACCGCCCTTTCACACCCACCCGGGGGGCCGGTGTGTCACGCAACAATTGCGCAATGTTTACGCGTGCCACCGTGCGCGCCGTGTTTGTGCAGCATAAATCTGATTTATGTTCATACGCCAACACCATCGGGCGGACCCGGCGGTCTAACGAAGCCAACGAAACGGGACGAGAGCGAAAGAGATGAGGCCGCCATGGAGTTGGTTTCAATTTTTAAACCCTCAATGAGCGCAGCACGAACGAAAGGTGGATCGCCAACCCGATGGGGGGGTCTGCAACATTCAACCCGTTCCGTGGGGCGCGTGTTCAGAAGCAGACCGTCACCAGCAGCCAGCCAGCCAGCGAGCCCGGACGGATGCCGGATTTTCGTTCATATTTTGAAGGGCGCACCATTCATTCAACAACCGCATCACACGCCAGCAGCAGCAACAGCATCATCAGCAACGCGGTGCGGTGCAGTGATTGAGTATTTCCTTAAGCCTTCATCAACGATTCGGTGCACGCCGTCGGACGCCCCAAACCTCGCGGCCATCGGACCATCGGAAGAAATAAAATAAAGCAAGAGGGAAAGAAAAAACACGCTTTAATCGACACGTAGAACGGGCGATGGCCGGCCGGATAATAAGCCGGAGGACGACGACGAAGACGGGTTTCGGACGTTCTGGGGACGGCGCGCGTGCAAGTTGCGCGCCAAAAAGGTTGTTTAATTCCGGGCACGTGCGCCGCGATCCACGCGAATGCAACGCGCGTGCGACGTAACGCTGCAACAAATGCGTCATCTCGTTCCGTTGGCCCAGTTGCTAGCCCTGTGCTCAGTTGGCCCAAAACAGCGACACAAAACCCCTTTCTAAGCACCATCGGAAGTCCGCGGCCGGGCCTCATCTGCATGTCCCTGGCATTAATCTTCATTCTCTGAAGCAACGCGCTGCGCTCCTCCACCATCAAAGTGCATCCGAAAGTGGTCCTCCGGTCGTTCGCCAAATTTGCATTCCATTTATGCATTCCACTGTCCGTCCACCGTTGGCTGCGTTTGCATTCGGCAGTCCTCGCTGATGGCCACTGTTCCGAGCGTTGCCTCATTTGGAGGATGTGCTGCAACCTGCTCCAAGCGGTTCTCGCGGGTGGTGTATAATATTTTAGTGCTAAAAACGTCAGCATAATCATCATCGGTCGGTGGCGTCGGTGGCGGGCGGCATGCCGGAGAGGCAAAGGCACAAACAACAATTCCCATTTTTGCATCGCAAATTAGCGAAACGCTGGGCGAACGTTTCGAACCGGTGGAACTCGTTTGCATTCGGTCTCTTTTTTGGGGGACGGAATCGACCGTCGGCCGTTAAATATCTCTTATTGGCCGTCTATCGGAGGCCGCTACTAAATCAATATCAAGCTCTACCCTACCAGCTACCAGTTCCTACAATCTGAATAATAATAAACAACCTAATTCTTTTTCTTCTCCAGGTGGAACAAGCTTGCGGCGTTCCGTCGCTAATGCAAACGGATTACCTGGTCGACGGAAGCTTCGAGGACGTGCCGAAAACGCTGCCCAGCAGCAGCCAGTTTATCCTGGCGCCGAGCAACGAGATGCTGCACTTCGAGATGACCATCGTCAAGAACAAGGATCTGTTGCTGCAGCTGTCCTCGACGTAAGTGTGTTGCCGCCATCCGCGTGCCCCTTGACGACGGTTCCATTATGACGGGCGGCACATCATATCACCGCGCAAGGATCTCGATCTCGTGGGCGGCATTTAATTAACATTCCATTGCACACGCTCATAAATTGCGCCCGTATGCATTATTTCGCACGTTCGCGATTTTCTCGGGGCGCGCGCGCACAGCAGATTGCAATCTGCAGCCGGGCTAACAACGACGCCCCGTAATTGGGTATTAATGGCGCCGACAGCTTTATAAGGGTCGATTTCGTCATTTTTGCCGGAAGATTTTGCGGCCCACGCTGCGTTTTGTTTATTTTGTTTAAGTAAAACGTGGAAACAACTCCCTCGCAGGGCCGCGGGCTGTCCTGGAGAATGTATGTTTTAACGACGTCAAAACACGGTGCCCATGCTCCGGAATGGGGTCATCGGTGATCGATCGAGTTTTGGAGAGTAGCACTCGGTCGGCAGTCTCGGTTTGGCGCCGGTTTCACGTTGATGCCAGTTTTCCATATTTAGTGTCTTTAGCAACATTTACTCTACAATATTCTTTTTGTCGTTTTCATCTTCTGATGATGAAAAATCGTTCATAATGTATCCTTCGATTTCGTTTATTAATTACCCCAACTGAGATTTAATTTATATGATGCTAAATCATCGGATTATAAAATTTTTAAGTGCCCGCTGTCATCTAACGCCAAGTGGCTGCCCAGGCTACTCACAGCAGGGCACACAATGCAACCTTTTGAGCAGTAGTTCCTCCCCGGGTAGCCGATACACCGATTAGGCGGGAACGAAACCTGTAGGAAAAAATAAATTCACGCAAAAAGCTGAAAACTAACACATGACAGACGGCGCGCGAACGAAGTGCGCGAATGCGATTCATTAATTGGCACCCCAAGACACCCCGGAGTGGAGGACCGTGACCTTCTCCGGGGCGTACCTTAATGACGGCATCGGCATCTTAATAGGCTCGCCAGTTCGCGGCTCTCTCTCGGAAACAATCGGTTCGATTAATTGCGCATAACTTCGCTGAAATGCCCATCCTTTCCGGCTCATATGTGCGGTGCGCGTTCGCGATCTGCTGCTTGCTGCACAACGATTGCACAACGCACAATCGTGATCCATTGTTCTTCGGCGTGTCAAGCCACGCGCGTGTGGGTGTCAATGCTAATGATGTGCGCGGCGCAACCGTCACCGTCTGTGGCATTGCATTTGCGTAGGATTGGATGACGGGTGATGAACGCTGCTTTGTTGCGTTTACAGGCTCTGCAATGACGAGGACTACCATCCGACGGACCAGGACTGCTGGACTGGCAGCAGTCTGAGCGATTACACGCAGCAGGTCGTGCAATCGACAATCGGCGATAAGTACAACCCGGAGGTGGCCTACGCCGGTGACATCGAATCGCCCCATATGCGCACGCTGGTCGATCGGCTGATCAACCTCAACTCGGCGGCCACCAAAGCGGTGAGTGACGGTTGGCTGTGGAGGCAACCGCGAAGACATCTTTATTTAACGTTCGTTTTCCTACGGCTTCCATTCGCAACAGTCGTCCCCAAACACGTACCGGGGTGATGTCGATAAAATGCAGTCGGACATGGCGGAGGGCTCGGGCGATTCGTATCCTTCGGACGACGAGGAGGATGGCTTCGCTGCGTCCGGTTCCGGCGACGGTAAGTTGGTGGCACTACGAGCACCGCGACGTGATCGCCGTAATTATTCGCCCGGCTCATCCGCTTCTTGTTTTCCGATATTGTTTCAATTTTCCACAGGCCGATCAATAACTCAGGACTCGAGCGTCATCCCCGTCATAAGTGAAATCAACTCATCGAAACGAATCTCTTCACACTCCTGCTGGAGTTTGATGGCCGCCGTCTCGGCGATGCTGCTGTCGGTGCCGATGCTGCAGCTTCACGGTCTATTCTACAGGCACTGAGGCCTGCCCGGTCAGCGCACAAGGAGCCAGGAGTCTGCTGTGTACCGATGGTTTTCCGTACCGTAACAGAAAAAAAAGCTAAAACAGAATGCAAGCAGTTTGTTCAACGATGGCGGCGGTGGCGGGACACCCTTGGTTTGTAGTTTCCATCGTACGTGAATGTTCGTCACCACAAAACACACATACAGCAAACACTCTCACTTACACGAGCACGCCAACAAAGTTAGTGGGGCCGATGGTACGGTCGTGGAATTGGTCTCGAACCGTAATTTCCCGAGTTTCCCGAAATTTTGCAATCTTTCGGGGTGTTTCGTCTGTGCTTAAGCCGACGACAGAAATTGAGCAATTATTTTGAAATGTCCTCAAAAAGAAAACCACAGACCGCGGGAAACCGAACGGACACAGCGAGAGTCTCGCGAGCTCTGGCAAATTTCCTATCATTATTTGTTAGTGCTCTCAAGGGGAAAGATCATACGGAAAGATCTCTCGTGCGTAAGATTTCATGCGCCACGCAGGGCGAGTGAAGGCGTGTTTTAAGGGAACTGTTTTGCGTGATTCTTCCACTGTCATTGATTTGATCATTCGTGTATCCCGGATCAATTCGGCACACTGCTGCGTTCGCCCCGCGTAATGCGCGTTCTCAATCAATATTACTCTCTCTCTCTCTCTCTGTTGTCGTTATCGTTCCCTGTCGTTTTGCTCCTGCCATTTTGTTTCAGATCTTCCACCGGCAAGATCTGACACACGGGCAAGAAAGTAATAATCGTAGCTAGAACATGATAAAACGAATGAAGTAACGAGAAGAAAAAACAACACTCACCTTATATCTTATACAAAAATAGGTATAAAATTCTTATTTCTACTAATTCTATTAAATAATTAGCAACCGAATGCACAGAGCAGAGCAGAGAGTGGCAGAAAGGCGAGACGTGGTGAAAAGAATGTGTACATACTTAACTTATAGGGAATGAAGGGCAGTCGTACCGCGCGTGATGGGTGGTGTTCATCCATTTTCGGAAAGGATGCGTGAAAAGCGACCAAAAATGGCAGTGAAGAGAACTGGAACTATCTCTGTGTAAGAAAAGCTACCAATCCAATCGAATACTGTTCGCGCATTCATTTTCGGTTCCGTTCGCGACGATGTGGAACACGAACCTAGAGTCTTAGCACTAACCCTTCACAAAGGCATCTCCTTCCCATTCACCACTCAACTAGGTAACAAATTTAGTCCGCAGCAGTCAGCAGTCAGGTAGTGCAGCGCGTTGCGCCGAGCGAGCAAACAATCTGCAGCAAACTATTAAATCTTTCGCCTTTGAATAGCTACCCATCATCATGCATGGTTCATTTGAATTGTTAGCTTCCTTACCTGCTGTTCCTTTAAGGAATAGGATACTTTCGCCTGAGAACATGATACGTAAACGCACACACGCACCTACGCTTGTTGGTGTCAAGCAATCGGTGTCATTGATTAGAGTTTCGCTTTGCTAGCAAAGGAGCCTAGCGGGTGTCATGAAATAAAACCGAAGGCCCAACCGGTAATACTATGGCACCAACATCCTGTCTCGCTACACTCCGGGGGAAACATCGAATTGGGGGGGTCAAATCGAACTAGTGTATGCTCCATCAACTAATGCTTTCGCTTTTTCGCCAATATAAAGGGGAGGATAAAAATGTAACAATGATCGATGCACAGCATCGGCTGCAATCAATACACAGTGTGTGTGTGTGTGAGTGTGGGATGTGTAATAGTGTATGAGTGTGTGGGTGGGTTTGTTCGATTGTTTCCGCGTTGTTGGACTGGTGTGTGACCAAAAGTTAAGCCGTAGTATTGAAGAGCGGAAGAGCGAACGGAAGAGGAGATGCGATCCTTGAGTGAACGAATTCAACCCCGAACATTCTGGGGCTCACGGGCACGATGATAACGCTGGATACCGCAAAGTATCGCAAACACTACGCGTGTTTGCACTATCTGTGATGGAGCCGAGGGAAAAAAACATAAAGCAAAACTCTGGAAAACACTGCACACAGGCACACCGGGATCGCGACCCACAACGGGTGATGGGTGAATGGGCGCTACTGTGTTGGGGAAGTTGCGTATGGGACACGCGACAAGAGCACTAGCGAACAGTGTGAGTGTGTAGGTTTATAGCTTCCGAAGCGAAGACAAGCGAAGCAAAATTAAGAGCAAATAATTTATTGTTACTAGATTGTTGTTTAAAAGCCCAGACCGCGTAGAGAGAGAGAGAGAACCCCTTCGAACACAAGTCCCGGAACGCGGAAACTTCCGCCGTTGGAAAGCGTTTACTCAGCTTCCTGCCAACAAGGAACGAATAACACTCAGCCACACACGCTCTGAACGGCATCATGCCCCGTCCGTTGTGCAGTATTTCAAACGGTGAAGCCAACCTCAATTCCGCAGACCGAATGCAAAACTGAGCACACAAAGCGAAGGTCTAATGTTACACGCGTGCCATGAACTCCTTCCGAACGGTTAGCGATAGAAGCACGGAGCAAGGGTACTACAACACAGTTTGTAAGTGGACGACAAGTGGAAAACAAAAAAAACGAACTCAGAACCGGCGGAAAAAACAATGAAATCGTCGCCGAGTGAAGAAACAAACGAATTAAACCAATGGATAAAAAATGCGGATGGAAAATTGCTTATTCCAGTTCCAGTGATATATATTAGATGTAGGTTGCAATTATTATTTTCTACGTTACTCCTTAACAACTCACCCGCCCCGAAATCGCTCTTCTATGTTCCTCCCTGTTTGGTCAATCTTTCGGTTACAAGTCTGCGAAATTCGAGTCATTACCTGTATACAATGAAGAAGAACGAAAACGAAGCATAAAATGGCTCACACGAATGGATGGGAGGGGCCACTGGGTGTACATGCGTCAACATTATTACAGATTTTTTTGCGTTGCTATTTCCATTATGCGCTGACGGTGACACGAAGCACTACTTATGGTTGAACATTGTGCAAACGAAGAATGGGCCGCACCGGAACGGTTTAACCGCATTCGAAAACGATGACGCCGAAATCAGAACAAAAATCGCGAAATCGCGAATCGTGCGTATCGCGTAGCCAGTTATCGCCGAAATGAGCATGAAATGAGCGCATGAAATAAAACTACCGAATTATAAACGTAAGAAAGGTGAAAGCAACACTGAAATCGGGGGACAGTAGTCGTGTAAATGGAAAGTGGACAGAAGAAACCGAAAAGAAGCGTGAGCGTGTAGTGCGGAGCGCAACTGTCTTTGTATTTATCTAATAAATACAGTTCAAACAGGAAAATAAATTAATTTAACGAAACCATGGTTAAAACAAGGTAGACTTTAGGATGGTAATATAAAAAGCAAAGTATATTCATATAAATTGATGCAAGTTGCGGGAAATGCTGAAACTGAAGAACGGTAGCAGTACCAACAGGCACGGACAAGAGGCGCTCGTAGAGAGTGGACTTGGACCATTGGTGGGCCAGCGCCACGCGAGAGCCACACGAGCTAGGAGCACGTTGTGTATAATATGTAGGCAAATAGGATATGATGTTTACGAAACAAACATACAGACAATTACAATCGAAGCGACGTAGCGCGTACCGAAGCAAGCAATATGGCCATCATGACGCGTATTCGATGCTCCTACACTGCGTCGGTTGGGGAGGTATCTGTTCCACTCGAAAGCCATCTCCTTGTGCTCATTATTGCGTTACACTTCGAGTGTTGCTTACCGTGAACGCAACGCCAAGAAGTTGCGGCACTCGCTGCGCATCAAAAGCACAGGGAAAAATGTGGATTGAGTGTAACGATGATAGAGAGGGAAGGTTTCAGTTCCACTAGCGCGCAATTCTCGACCGACGCAGGCTCTGGCCAAAACAGTTAAGAAAAACCCCTACCAGCAGAAGAACGCAACAATAACCTGGTACTGTGTGTAGGGCAACAAAACAATAAACATATTATTCTGAGCGAATAAAAGAGAAATGAGCGAATATTGATGCGAGTTACGGATTATTTCTTTGGTCGTACAGGTTAGTAATGGAAATTTCCTCCTGAAACCTACCATTTTACCATAAATAAATTGTTGTTTGTGGCTGCTGATATTTATTCACTAAAGATTCACGAGGTTCTGTGCGGGGAATAAATACCACCAGAGCGGCCAGCAAATGGACAAACAGTAACAAACGCTGCTTCGCAGGACGCAAAGGACGGTCCACTGTTCAAACATTCATACTATCATTCTGATGTACACACTCACCGCTCGACCCCA
>NC_071285.1:37324849-37327955 GCF_943735745.2 Anopheles bellator
AACATTCATACTATCATTCTGATGTACACACTCACCGCTCGACCCCAGCGCCACTCGCCTCCCGAGGTACGGTTACGCCCCAAAAGGACGAATGGTGGACCGGTAAAAAAAAACACGAAATATTCATGTTTGCTGTTCGGGGTAAATTATTTTTCTGCTTCCCTGTTATCTGAGTGCAGTTCCGTGCTGGGTGACCGGAACACGGCGCTGAAGCCGTGGTTCCTGGAGGTGAATTGAGTTCCGCCCTGACCTAGGCTGGTTGAACTTGCTGCAACCGGGTTGCTGAGTGTAACCATGTAACTGGGTCAGGTCTGTTGATCCGATGCCAAAAAGTTGGGCTGATTTATTGGAGACTGGCGTCGTCCCGGGCTCCGAGCATCCTTCAATCCAGCCGGGCCCTGGTAGGCCCGGAGTTGAACGGCTGACTCCTGGGGTCGGCCGCGGTTCGATGAAACGTGTGGGCGCATCGCTGAAAAATATGCTCCACAACTTTTTTCACCCAAAAATAGCACACAAAAAGAGCCGCTATTATGCTGGCTTTCTGTATGATGAAACGAGAGCCGGTCTTTTTTTGTAAACTTGGCCAACATCTCTCGAATCGTGCCCTGTGTAGGTCGTGTGATCCTTCGGGCAGCTTGCCTTTGGCGCAAAACAGACTTTTTAATGACTTTTGTTGTTTTCCGAATCTTGCCATCATATTTTTGAGGCTCTCCGGCACAACACCGTGCACTGAAAACAGCTTACCTGATGGAAGTTCCGCGGCTTGGTAAATGCACTTTCAAACGGTGGACGCGCAATGGCCAGCCAGGGCGCTAATGGGCCAGTCCGTTAGCTCGTTTAGCCCGCGAACTATCAATTCCCCCGAAAACTGTCACAAACAGGGCGGCGGTTTTGGTCACGGCGAATTTACCATAAAAATAATCCCAGTGCAGGGTTTGACCACGACCCCGCTGGGTCCAGCCCACATGACTTTTTGTCCCAGTTTTGTGTATTGCCACACACTGTTTGCTGGCTAAAAGTTTACTGTTCAATGGCGTTGGGAGTTCTGGGTTCTGTGGGGAAAGCCACCACGAATGCATTTCCATGGAATATTTTCCCAGATGATGTTTTTCGGTTAGTCCACAAACTGCACAAATAAACACACATTTGGGATAGCCTCGGTTGGCAACACGCAGAGAGCAGACAACCGTTGAGGCTTTAGTTTGGCTTTCTATATCTGGGGTTTTTACTGGTTTTGGTTAAACTTTAAGAACTAAACGAGGCGAAAGTGGAAACTCCCAATGGAACCTTCGCTCTTGAGTGCTAAGCCACACAAAATTGTAATATTTTGCCTCAACAGTCATTCGTTAATGTTTGTAGTATCATCAGAACGTTTCAAATGGATCCGTTTGGAATGGAATAGTTTGAAGCTACGCTCACCATAAGTTTGCTGCCCTCCTGGAGAAGACAGTCCTGGGTTTAAAGCCCAACTAACGCCCCAGACAAATCAATTGACGGAGAGCATAGGAAGCTCATTGGTTCGCATATGACCGTTATGGCTTCGCCGCAAAACTCGACCAATATTCTTTCGGTTCGGGTCCGATGATGAATGTTCTCACGAGAACGGTGCCGGAGGCTGGCCCGGATCTTCGGTCGCGGGTTTTTTTTTGCTGCCGCGTACGAACCGACAACCGACCGACCGAGGCGCTCATGATGTTTGTCGAGGACAGCATGGCGCCAACCGCCATCGATCGCCAGCCGAAAACTACCCCAAGCAGCAGCGCAGCAGACCGTAAGGATCCGCGTTCGCCGTCGCTTGTTCCCGCATACCCGCACACTGCACTTACAATCCAACGCGTGTGTTGGGCTGTGTGCGTGAGCTGATTCCGAGAGGTCAGCTTCCGGGCATCCGTTTTCCAATCACGGCGCCAATCTCGTGGTTGAATTGGGTGAAGAATATTTTTTTTTACGATTTTGGTGTTACTCGAAAACAATGTAAGGATTTCGCGAATTGAAGAGAACTCGGCTCGCTTCCCAGCAGCGGATGTGGTACGCCAGACCGTTGTCGGAAGTGAACAATTTCTTTCTAGTACATTAGCCACCGAGCGAAGAGGATCACGAAACCTTAGCGCTCCTGCCAGTGTGCTCCTTCATCGCCACGAAACAGGAACAACAGTTTCCCACCGAATCGAACACGCTTTCGGATCCTTTTGTCTTTCGGAGCATACCGATGATCCACATCTCGTGTCGCTCCGTGACGCAATCACCGGGTTGGTTAAACGATGCGTAACGCACATTGAGGACTGGATGGGTTTACCGTGATCCCCCACGGCACCTTTTGTGTTTGGTGCGACTTGCGATCTACCAGTTCCGTCGTACGTCACGGGGGTTGCCCTGCCCTGTTCCCTGTTTGTGTTACGGTCGGTTTGGTTTGGGCCGGATTAGCTGCTGCAATCGTCCGTACCGTTATAGTCACTCCGACAGTGACCCCAAAAGACCCGAAATGTGTCACTCGAATGGACGCCCACATAGTTATAATTATTATCTATGTTCAACATAACATCGTGATTTATGTTTATTGTCGCAAATCGTTCGCGATCGGCCGGCCGCTTTTAATGAAGCAAAACGGAAGAAAAAACCCAACCGATTAACGAGACAAAATGATTGCGCAACCTGAGGTTGCGTTGGCGAACGGTGGCTCCAGCAATGACGACGACGATGCAGTGCTGCCGTTGGCTTCCATGCGAATGCTCCACAGGATCCGTGGGCGAAAGACGACAAAATGCGACGTTTATGGTCGTAGTTTTCAGCAATGAGGATGAGCTCGGAGATACTCGGAGCGAATCTCCCTCAGGATGGGGTCGTTGGGGAATTGATTAGGATACTGACGCGGCCGTCGGCCTTGGCTCTTGCTAAACACGGGCAATTAAGATGTTACGCCACGCGAAACTTACTACCACTTGACGGCAGACTGCAGGAGAAAATTTGAATAAAAGTCCACGGCTCGGTAAGCGGGAACGAAACGCCGGCTCCGTAACTGCCACCGGCGGCTGTTTAGCATAGCTTTCGCCGGCCAAATTATTATTATTTAAACCATTAACGTTACCATGCCGCATGCTCTTGACGG
>NC_071285.1:37328455-37338567 GCF_943735745.2 Anopheles bellator
ATTATTATTTAAACCATTAACGTTACCATGCCGCATGCTCTTGACGGTGGAAACAGGCGACGCAAATTGACTACCATCCGCCGTTGCCCTACTTTATCAGTGTAACTGAGGTTTACATGCAGCAGAAGCAGCAGGAGAAAGTTAGATCATGTTTGTTATTAGTTTCGGAGCCCAAATTTCAGCCTCACCGATAATTACGAAATCATGACCGCACTACAACTTACTCAAAACACGGTTCGCTGTTTTTATGTACCCATTGCTGTGGGATGTCGGATCCACTCCATCGAGCTTAAAGCGTTAGAGTTTGCGGCATTTTGTGGCCTATCTTCGTGGATTTATCTGGATTATGGATCGTGGAGCGAAAAACAAAAAGGACCAAACTGCTCTTGAACAATGTTTCCGCATACCTTTTACATTAGTTATGCTAAACTAACTACAAAGATGGTGGATTTCCAAAACGGCTTCTATCAAGTGACGATTTAAGAATATTGCGGCAACTTGCCATTTTACAAATTGCTTAAATTTACTGGATAATTACTAACAAATATATTTCACCAATCAAACGCAGTATTTTCACGTTTCACTTAAAAGTCCATATTTTTAAACAAAAATTGGTCACATTGAAAACATAGTGATGCCACAGTAAGTTATTATTTTACGAAATTTCTTTTATTTCTCCATTAGTGAAGCACAGCCTAATGTTTACGTTTAGCCACAATTCTCTTCGTAAAATCAATGAATGAGTTTGTATGAAGTTGGCCAGCAAAAAATTGCGTTAAAATAGCCGACCGGGTGTGTCTGATGCGGCTGAGCCATTCGGGTTTCCCACGACTTTATTGCAGATCGGTTGGTCGAACGAACCGAACCCTGGCTAATTAATATTCCTGTCCTTGCACTAACGGACCAAGCATTTCTGGCTCCCACGAGCTTCCAAAAGCGACAAATCGCATAAACAGCTAGTTAATTGCCGTGCGGATTACGCTGGCGTCCAGCTGCGTCATGCGAGAGGACGGCAGCCGGAACATTTGATGGATGAATTACCTTTCCAGGAAGTGCGTATAGCCAGAGGGAGAATATTTTTAAGGACTTTCTGAAATAAAGTGCCAATGAAGGTCCACACTTGGGAGCTGGGGCCTAACGCGCCACAAACCACAGATCCGGCAACCCAGCATGGCTCGATAACGGCCCATTAATCAGGCACTTAATTTACAGTACGACCACCTCCGTTCGGTCGGCTAGTTTGGCGCCATAAGGGTCGTAAAAATCAGAGCTCCACCGAGCTCTGTAATCCGGGTATCTGAAACGATGGAGTCTCCGTACAAACTCATCAAAACGAACGACTTAACCTGGTTTTTGCAAACTGCTGTATCTTGGTGAGAGAAAAAATGTTGAACATCGATCAATTTGTAACGTTATTAATTTTCAAAACCTGTGTCTTACACAACCTTTGAATTTAGAACGAACCCAATTGTTTGTGTTGATTGAAATTTCACTCGTGGCAGCGACAGGTTCTTTCGTGCAGTGTCACTTCCCGAGGGTTGCCTTTTATCCTTCACTCCCAGCTGACCTTTTTCATCGCTAGAAATCCTTTCCGTTGCGATGTGATAGCCAGAGGCCACATTCCAAACCTGGCCTCGGTTCGGTTTTCCCGCACATAATGCCTGTACGGCGGGATCCCAAATCTGTCGCATAGTCAGCGCCAGGACGACTCCACCGCCGTGTGTGCCGTTGGCGATGGCTGCCGGCCAACGGCAGGGCGTCCCGGTGTCTGTCATGGAGCGCACAGATTTATAAACATGCCCACGGCGGTGCAGGAGAGAACGGCACCACCGGGTGGTCACGGCCACAAACCATAACCTATCCTAGAAACGAGGATCAGGTTTCGCGCAGGAGAGGAATAAACAAGGACGAATCGGAGAGTCACAATTCATCCACGTTTTCTTGGCCGGGCCTTGGCCTCGTTGGCCGGTGCCGAGTTTCGACGTGCGAAAGGTATCTCAATTCCGGGGCCCGAGAGCTAGTTTGGCAAATCTTTCCTGTCCCGCTTGCCGGCACAGTTCCGGCTTTCAGTTCGATCGGAAGTCGGGCTCAGTTTGGGTCAGGATTTTTGGCAGTCACCCCCACTTTTATTGCAATGATCAATGGATTCTACGATACGATCAGCGGCAATAAGGTTTAATGATATTTTTTGTGCTCGACCATTCGTTCTGCCTTCTTTGGCCGGATGTTCGATCCGTGCACCCATTCCATATGCTACGATTTGCATTCGGAGCGAGTGGGAACGTTTGAACAAAATGGCCCTGATTTGCATAAAGCACAAAACGGCTGAAAATCGTCCTCAAATGGTGCGGCGGCAATGGGCATGATGGCCGTTCGATAGTTTCACGAAAAAGAGACTTTCCAATTTACCGTTTGCATTCTTCGATAGCAGCCCGGAACGTAATTATCGACAAGAAAAATTTTTTTTTTAACTCAGAGCCGTGCCAATTGTTCCTAATGCGTTGTATTCTCTCCTTCTATTAGCACAGGTCGGTATGATATTTGTTAGGTGAGGACGTTACTTAATTTTATTGATAAGTTTTTCCTTTTTACGGGTGTTTACAGTTCGTTTGTGCAACAATTCTTCTTCTATACTAATATTAAGTTTCATAAACATTATTCATACGATAAATCAATTTGATAGGGAACATAAGAGCAGATCATGAATTAGAATGAACGTTTTATAGTTCCTTGTTTTTTTTTTTTAATTTGACGCATTAATAGGCCCTTAATGACAATGGAAGAGCTATATACATCACGTTCTACAAGTTTTATTTACAGTTAATACGTTTTACCTTTTAAGCTCAAAAAATCCCCTTAACTAAACATAATAAAATGTGCGAATTACCTTGAAAAGCCCATTTCTTAGTCGTTGCCAGCAGCACGACGAAGACTACAAATCTATTCATGATTATCGTTTTCAATCGAACACTTTGGTTCATGCTTTATGACTGCAAACATTAATTATTCCCACCGTGGAGGATGTTTTATCGTTTTGGCCCATTCTTTCGCGCCCTGCAGAATTACTAACGAGCGTCTACCCTTCAATTGTAGCAATTAAAAGGGTACATGAAACGTGCTATTTCAAACAAACTTCAGCTACTGCTTACGCGCCCTCGCAAACGTGTCTGGATTAATGTATATTTACGGCATTTCGTTAGCCAAAAAGACGTCAATCTTTTGACCCTGGTGGCCCTTTAGGGAGTAGGACGTTAATCAATCAACGGCTGCGTACGAATTTGCATTGGCGCCACGGGTTGAGGTGGTAATAAAACCCTCAATTCATTTACCGAAGTAGCTATGGCTTTTTTAACCAAACGGGTGATGGGTGATTGAATATTCCGAAAAGAGCTTTAATCGTATGCTTATGTGTAGCACTTGCTGGACAGCGAAAGAATCAAGTTCAGAATCAAGTAGTTTTTATGTGGCGGGCTGTTGAATACTTAACATGTTGTTATAGTGCACACATTTATGGATGTCTCTTATCCTATCTTACCGACCTTGGTGTAGTATCTCATAAACTGTGTAAATGTTGAACAGGAATGTAACACTTAATTTGTGTTATTCATGACGAGCGGACTTAGAACGTACGAAGAACGTATTTATTATCTCTTTTTTCTCACGGAAGATGTCGGGTACAGTGGCATTTTCTTCACCCCAAGGACGCCTTATCCTTGCGGCTTGCTCGGTTGTCGGATATTGATGGTTTACCGTGGTTTGTGGCTGATGGTTTTATCTTATTGTTTATGTTGATGGTTTTGTATTGTGATGTAGTGTTTGTGTGTTCGATTGGTGGTCTATTGCTGATCCATTCTCTATTGCTTACTCTGGTTGTTGCTCGTATTGCTCCTTTCATTGATAACCATAAGTTCATAAGTTTAAAAATACCACTACAATTTTACGCGTAAAATCCCGATTAAGAAAATTGTATGCGTTATGCGATGCCGAAATTGTATACAATTTTCCTGCCATCTTTTGTTTATTTTCGTGCAATGTTGCATACTGACAATAGCGGTGACGCGAACCACCGCTCTTGCGCGCCATCTACATTTCATTTGATTGGTTCAGCAAGCTGATTTGATTTAGCAGTTTACGGGTTTTGTTGGAGCTACCGCAAAAAAATGTTATTGAAAGTGATTCAGCATGAAGTAGTATTTCCCAAGCTACGCTTATCGCTATCTTTGCCTCGCTATGATCCGACATTCGTAACAAACTGGCGTCGGCGCTCGAACCGATCACCGTTCCGATAGCCGCTATCACGTACCGATAGCTCCGCCTGCGGCAATGCTGTCTGAAATCACGTAGATCTCACTGTCTGTGTTCCATAATCTTCGCACGCCCACAAGATTACACGCGGATCGGACGGGCCGGGCCGAAAGCATCTATAAATTTGTAGAATCCGCCCCAATGAAGGCCATCCATTTCGCGGACCGTGGTCGTGCTCAGTTCCACCATCATGCCGGCGGAGGTTACACAGTACACGATGGCGGACGTGGCGTTACACGACGGCAAGAACGGTACGCGCACGTGGATCGTGGTCAGTGACGTAGTTTACGATGTCACCGATTACATGGAGAACCACCCGGGCGGCAGCGAGCTGATCACCGAGTGGGCCGGAAAGGATGGCACGAAAGACTTCGATGACTTTGGCCATTCGTCGGATGCGATGAAGGAGCTGAAAACGCTGCAAATCGGTGTTTTGGTTGAGGTAAGTGAAGCGCCCCGGTGTTGGTGGTGACGTAACGATCCGTAACGGCAACACGGCCTCCTTTCACTTGCAGGAGGATCGTGCCAAGAACCGGAAGGCGAAAGCGGCCAAAAGCGCCACCGCGGAGCAGACGGAAGAAGAATCGCAACCACGAAAGCGACGAAGGTTCCTCTTGTGCTGTTAGTGTAATCTTTAGTGTATCGTAATAACCAAACTTTACTCAGTAAATCCGAAGCATCTCCTCAATTCACTGCAACATAAATTCACGTATTTAAGGCGTATACGTATCGGAAGGAATCTGAGGGCAGGTGGTGCTGAACGGCTGTCGAACATTTTAAAGCTACAGCTGATGGCTACAAGTCGTTCATTCATAGACGCCGAAACGCAAGCCCAAAGGTAGCACCCAAAGGTAGTTGTAAAATGTTAAACATACAAAGTTTTGCCAAAACGAGCCGACCGAGCGACGCTGGCATGCCTTTTTTAAGCATGCACCGGACCTACCGGTGACCCGTTCCCCGGGGGGCCTTGTGGTTTGATTTGGGCCGGTTCCTGGTCGAACGTCCCGTATCGATCGTTTCGTGGCCCAAAAGTGAAGTATGTTCGCCGGGGCCCGGGGGCCAGGTTCTACGTCTGCCGATTTTCCGTTTTTAAGTTTTATAAAACCGGTCCAGCAAAACCGGTCCTGTCGCTGCCGGCTACACGAACTTTGCGGTACTCTTTCACTCTGGAATGGTAATATTTTCGGATCGAAAAGAGCAAAAAAAGCTGATGGCCCCTGAAAGCCACAATGGATCGGAGGATTTAGCGTGAGCCGTAAAGAGGTTCCAATGGGCCGAGTGATCTTTGACACTCTGGACGATAAGACTCTGGACGTTTCCACTAACATAGTATTAATATTGTTGTTAATCCAATAAGCCAATCGCAAATGCATTTAAAATCCGCTAAAGAGCATGTAGCGAACATTTTGATTTAATTTCTCCAGTGTCCGAACCGGAAACAAAAGCGAAACAAAATGGCACCCGAGCGCGCCGTGGTCCGCGGTCTTTTCCGCTTCGTCTCCCCGATCGGTTCTGGTGTGCGGTTCATTGGCCCGGGGCCACTCGGAGCAGTTCACACGTAGGATAGAGGAAGTTCCGCTGACTTCCCGTCCGAAAAAGGTGAAGTAGCCACATAAATCATTAAAAAACTTTATGTGTTAGGGAAGGCCATGCGGGGAGATGCTTTTTTTCTTGGGTGCCCTAGCATTCCAATACTCGATCCGGGTCGGGCCGGGCCGGACCGGGATAACGGACCGACGGAGCCCTAGGGTGCCGCACACGGACGTGCCGTTCGGCCGAGACACCCGAGAGGTCCTGAGGAGCTTCCGGGGGCTGCCACACGATCGCGCACGATGCAACTTGCTGACAGCGGGTAGTGCAAAACTTCTCGCTCCAGTGTCTTACACGGATTTCGGTGAACTGAAAGAGGGGATTGCGCCGTTTTTTTTTTGAGGCCGGTTCTGGATTTTCCCGTTAGCCGCGCTGGCCGGAAACGGGGCGACACCTTTACCGAGCGGGCGAACCTGGCGAGTGTGGGCTTTTACCTCACTTTCGGGTTCCGGGATCAGCTGGGGAGCCGGGCGTTCCGAGCTTAGGGCGTTCTTTTCGAGAGGGATTTTTTGTGGTGTTTCACCGTTCTCCTGAAGTTGCTTACACTAACAGCAATCACCACCAGACCTCACGCCGGGCACGCCGGGCGGTTGAAAGTTGAGATTTAAAAACAAAATAAATCGACTTTTCTCTCTCTGGCGGAACTTTTTCGTGGGGAAACAAAACAAAAAATCCGAGCCCAGAGGTGTCTAGCAGGGACGGTCGTAACAAGATTGCCACTGTAAAAGTGTCTGGCGAGGGCTCTTAGTGTCAAATCTAATAAGATCTAAGATCGATGCCATCGTACCATGTATCGATGCCTAACGAGGTATTTCGGCACGAAAAACTGAGCTCGATCCGCTCGATCTGGCTGGGTGTGCCAAACTAGACAGTTTTAAGAGCCATCTGATAACTTTTAGAATAAGTTCTTGTGGGCCACTTTGTGCGGACGACAGGTTCATTCGTGCGCATTCGAAACGTCGAAAATCTTCCATTTCCGATAAGTAACAGGCAATGGCCCAAGACGGCTGGATGCATTTCTTATGCCTTCAAACTTCTTCGGTGAGTTATTTTAATTCGAAAATTGATTTCACTGTCACAAAGAGTCGGCAATGCTTCGGTCGGCAGACGTCACGCGAGAGCTTTCATCGGCTCCATTAACAGCACGCGGCATCTCGCGGCTCCTAGAACCGGCCTAGATACCCTTTCTGCGTGGCGCGCGAAGACGAGTGCTTCATTTCGGAATTCGTTTGCTCGTCATTCATCGATTATTGATTTAAACTCAATACGCTTCTCGATGATTTTTCCCGACCTTCGCGGGAAGGAGGCGGCAGCATAGGCAGCATCCCCAAACGGGACACCATTCGTTCGTTTGCTCCGGCTCGGCGCGGCGCTGTGTTGGGGCAATCGATGAGAAGTCAAACAAATTTAGCGCCAGATGAAAAGCGCCAAACTCGGAGAGGCAAAATTTAATTACGATGATTGATTTCGTGTGACGTGGTCTCCGGGTTTGCTTATGCTCATAAAAAGGTAACCCACTTTCAATGCTGCCCACTCTGGATTCGGAATGCTGGTTTTTGCATTTCGTCCTTCCGGCGGTTCCAGCTGTGTTCCCAGCTTCGTGTTGACCTTTGTAGCTATTTTTGGGGCATACTTGAAGCCCTTAAATATTTAAATTACGATGTTTGTCAATGTTTTAACGCTGGATGCACGTTATGGATGGACAGATGACTAGGTTTAATAGATGCGGACGAACTCATTCAATAAACAGAGAATAGCATTTAACGTGCTAAAATCGATTCGATCCGAAGAACAGCTTATGGATCAGCTGCATTCAAAATCTGTTTATGCCCGGCACACGCACGCTTTTGGCATCAGTGGCCCATTGAACAACCATCGTCGTCGAATATCGTCACCGCACCCGACGGAACACAGAACACCGAAAACAAGTTGTCATTAACTTGAGTGACGCGTGCGTCAAAGGCAGGCATCATAAATTCGGATTAGAGGTAATACCAATTTACAGCTCGCATCACGCTCGATGGTTGCGATGGTTACGGGTTGCTATGCAAAGAGTTGAGTGTTAGGCACCCCGGTTGGAATCGGTAGCTGTCGCGTTTTTCCCCGTCGAAAACCGTTCAACTACCGACCTGGGAAGCTGGATTGAAAATTGGAAAAGGATCATTGATTGATCATCATCCTGCCAAAATTAATCGATCAAAGCCGTTGTGGTTTGTCGAAAGGGTCGTTGGAAAAACAGCGTTTGGAAAACTTGGGTGATATTTAAAATCTGAACGCAAAAAATGAAGCATCAGCAGGCTCACACAGCTTCAGCTTCTAATCTGTAGCTTTAAAATTGAAGTGAATCAATTATTTACATTTTTGTTTGCAAAGTAGAAAAGAGTCTTGTCATAACGTTTGCAATGGTTAAATAGTGAGTAAAATGTCTGCTTAAGATGTTACTTTTCTCTATCATCCTTAAGCTGCTTATCGAAATTTAGATGCCAATTTACTCTTTAACGGATTAAAACATGAGAATCGGAATGTTAAAAAGGTGGCTCTAGTGGTCAATTTGGACCTCCTAGTTTTGCTTTTTTGGCAACATTACCTTAGTTTGACATTAGTTGGTTCGCAACCGATCTTTGAAGGGTTAGACCATGTAAGCTGCTGTGCCTCAAAATGACGTTCAGTGGGGATGATTATTTTTCTACTATCTCTTAAAGAAAACTGCTTTAGAATCGCATCAAATTCTGATCGGGGTTTGTCAGAAAAAGGACATTCTGATGGCACCAGAAAGGCGTGGTTTATCACAAGCTCTTAAAACCTGATGAAAACGTTAATTCAGATTGCCACTGACAACAAATGATCATTTTGAACATGCATGCATTGATCGAAAACGACCAAAATGCCGTCCCTTGTAT
This sequence comes from Anopheles bellator, assembly GCF_943735745.2. Taxonomy (NCBI): domain Eukaryota; kingdom Metazoa; phylum Arthropoda; class Insecta; order Diptera; family Culicidae; genus Anopheles; species Anopheles bellator. The sequence continues at coordinate 37,337,251 of NC_071285.1, forward strand.
CCCGAATGGAGGCGCCAGGTGGGACACAATGGCCTCTAAACCTGGCGGGTCCATGGCACACAAATCAAAACTGGTCTTCTTTCGTCTGGGAATCCAGGATTTACCAGAGAGATAGGAGAAATGTATAGCTAGCGTTGGCACATACATTGAATAAAATAGAATTTATCATTTCAATGTTATAGACATTTGATTTCTCTGAAAACAGTCCAAATTTCAAGTTTTAAACCTTTATCGAAAAAAATCCGATTCTCAAGTTTTAGACCTTTAGAATTCTAATAAAAGTACTACTACAGCTACTACGAAGCTGCCTTTTTGCGTTTCAAATTAAAGGTTATGAAAGAATCATAATGACTTTACTTCAGAGTCTTTCTGGAGGCCTTCACACAGCATTTCCGTTGTTGGTCCCACTTGGATACCTTTTATAAACCAGAACTTTTCGCTTCACTTAGGCTTAGCTATCGCTAAAGTTATCACTAGTGGCGTCAATTACAGTAAATGCAGCTGCCACACTTTTTTTATATTTTTTAATTCCAAATGAAGTCCTTTTTGCCGTTTTGATTTGAGTAAAGTGTTTGAAAAGTGCCACCTCACTCGTCCGAAGCCTGCGCCCGTGTGCAGCTTGGCGCTCAGTTTGTTTATGTTCTCAAGCGACTCGCGCGCGAGTTTAAACAATTTTGGATAAAAATAAACGGGTAATAACTCCAACAGCGTGCGTGATAATCCTCGGGAACGGGAGAAAAGTATCAACACGGTTCAGAGACCGTGGTGACAAGGTTGTGTCATAAATGGTCGCTTGCGTGCCCACGAGCAGTCTGAGACACATAAACTCAATCCCCGGATTTAACTTTTGGCCCTCTGCCCGGCACCGAGCATTAGCCGAGTTATGGATTTTTTAATGAAAAAAGATTGAATCTCCGGAGGCAGTCCTCCGGAGGCGCGGTTAACGCCCTCCGTCCTGGCGAGGAAATGATATTTGTGTGTATATGTTTTAATTACCCATTTCCCGACCGCGGGCGCCATTTGCGATGATGAATATTGATAATTTGAGTGCTCCTGTGGTTACAGTGGCATGTGGCACACCTTCGCACCTTCTCAAACCGGCCTCAAATACACCGGCACCAAGCGGGTGTTACTTTCGGCAATGTGAAAAAAGAGAGTTGCAGATTCCCAACCAAGGGCTTAGCATGTCATCAGAGAGATGATGCCACGACCTCCGGAGGGAATTATAAATTTTCGCAACAAATGAGCAGCTCGGGAGTTCACTGCAGCCTGCGCTCCATGGAGCAAGTTTTCGAAGCGAATTTTCTGCCCCGAATG